>NC_092875.1:235845706-236156182 GCF_028372415.1 Notamacropus eugenii | reverse complement strand
CCACAGCCTTTGACACTGTTGACTATCCTTTCCTCCTTGATACTCTTCTCTCTAGGCTTTTGGGATACAACTCTCTCCTGATTCTCCTCCTACCTCCAACCACTCCTTCTCAGTCATTTTTCTGGATCTTCATCCGAACCATACCCTCTAACAGGTGACCCTCATGGTTCAGTCTTGGCCCTCCTCTTCTACCTCTCTTCTACCTCTATACTACTTCTCTTTGTCATCTCATCAGCTCCTATGGATTTAATTACCATCTTTATGCTGATGATTCTCAAATCTACCTATCCAGCTCCAACCTCTCTATTGACCTCCAGTCACACATCTCCAACTTCCTGTTGGACATCTCAATCTGGATGTACAGGAGACATCTTAAACTCAATATGTCCAAGAAGGAACTCATTGTCTTACTCTCAAAACCCTCTCTACTCCTATCTTTCCTATTACTCTACAAGACAATGCCATCCTCCTAGTTCCTCAGGTTTGCAACCTAGGAGTCATCCTTGACTCCTTACTATCTCTCACTTCTACCACCACCTACCCCCCAGGATGTTGTCAAGGCCTGTCAATTTCACCTTTGGAACATCTCTTGAATATGCTTTCTTCTTTCTTCCGACACTGCCACCACTCTAGTGCTCGTCCTCATCACCTCATGCCTAGGTTACTGCAATAGCTACTGGTGAGTGTGATTGCCTCAAGTCTCTCTTCCATTCCAAATGATCCTCCATTCAACCACTAAAGTGATTTTCCTAAAATGCACCTTTTCCCCCTACTCAACAAACTCCAGTGGCTTGGTATCACCTCCAGCATCAAACACAAAATCCTCTATTTGATGTTCAAAGTCCTTCATAACCTGACCCCATCCTATCTTTCTAATCTTCTTACACCTTACTCTCCAACATATACTCCCTTATCTAGTGACACTGGCTCCCTGGATGTTACATGAAGAAGATCATCCATCTCTTGCCTCCCAGTATTCTCTCTGAAGGTCCCCTGCACCTAGAATTGTTGTCTCTTCTCATCTCCACCTGATGGCTCTCCTGACTTCTTTTAAAGTTCCAACTAAAATTCCATCTTCTATAGAAAGTTTTATTCAGCCCCCTTTAATTGAAGTGCCTCCACTCTTATTATAATTATTCCCTGTTTATCTTGCACATAACTTGCTTGTAAATTTTTATTTGCATGTTACCTCCCCCATTAGATAATAAGTTTCTTGAGGGCAAAAACTGTCTTTTGCCTCATTTTGTATCCCTAGCACGTAGCCCAGTGCCTGGCACATAGTAAGTGCTTAATAAATGTCTATTTTTCTGACTCTCTTCTTTACATTTTTGTTTTTGGAAACTTCCTCTCTGTCTCTTTTTCTGTCTCTCTGTCTTTCTCTGTTCCTCTCTCACTATATCTCTAACTCTGAGTATGCCACTCTCTCATTGAGTTAGCTAATGATGTGTCTATTTTTTTGTTTTTGTTTTTTAAAACAGCTCAGTTTTATTTGTCATCTAGATAATCTTTTCTATTCTATCGTTTATATCTATTCTATCTTTAATTTTCAGGATTACTAGTTTTGTCCTTATTTAGGGATTATTAATTTGTTGATTTTCTAGTTTCAGTTGCATGCTCAATTCATTTTTTTTGCTCAGTTTTACTAATGTGTTTAGAGATATAAAAATTTCCCTAATGACTGCTTTAGCTGCAATTTTGGCATATTGCCTCATTATTTTAATTTTTTTGAATGCAATTATTAGTTTCTATGATTTGTTCTTTGAGTAATTTGTTTTTTACATTATATTATTTGGTCTTGCATTTTCAATATTCTTGCTTTTTATTTTCCTTATGGATCATAATTTTATTGCGTTATCTGTAAAAGCTGTGTCTAACATTTCTGCATTTGTTTATGAGTTCTTTATGCACTACCATGAAGAAAATATGTAATTTTTAAATGCTGGACAATATGGATACCCCTTGTGAGTCTAACTCAGTAAGGTCTAACATATCTAATTTTATATTTAGAGCCTTGACTTTTTCTTGTTTCTCCTTCTGTTATATCTGTTTAAAACTGACAAAGATATTTTGAAATCCACTTTCTCTCTTCCCTGTCCCAACTAAGTCATCCATTGATTACTTTATTGTATTATTTCTACCATTAAAGTCCCACCCCATCCCCCAAGGAAAATTTCCTTGACAAGTTGAAATATTAGGAAAGAAAGAAGAAAAGGAGGGAGAAAGGAAGGAAGGACAGAAGGAAAGATGGAAGGAAGAAAGAAAACAGGTATTTATTAAGTGCCTACTATGTACTAGATGCTATTATTACTCATTTTACATTTGAGGAAACTGAGGCAGACAGAGATTTGTCACTTTCTCAAAGATATACAGCTAGTATCTGAAGGTCATTGTAATTTATGAAAACCCTACTCTCCTCCACTACTATCCTCCATGTCTGAATAACTTTTTTTCCTGTGTCACTTGTTTTATAAGTAATAGCAAGTTCCTTCTGCTTCCTCCCCTGCAATATCCTTCTTTGGGTTCATTTTTGTTTTGTGAACATCCAAGCCCTAAACTTAGCTCTCTTTGCTCCCTTTTTGGCTGTCAGATACTTACTAGTTGTGTATCCTTGGGGAACTGATTTAATCTCTGTCTCAGTTTTCTCAAATATAAAATGAATATAATAATAGCACCAGGCACATAGTAGGCACTTAATAAATGTTTCTTTCCTCCCTTTTTGACTCCCTCTCTCTCTTTGTCCCTCCCTCCCTCCTTCCCTTCTTTTTCTTCTTTCATCCTTCCTGCCCTCTCTCTTTTGCTTCCTTTCTTCCCTTCTTCCCTTATTTTAGAGATGAGTAAACTGAAACCTAGAGAGGTTAAACAACTTGCCCGTGGTTAAACATGTTATTTGCAGGAGCTCTAGGACTTGAATGCAAGTTCTGAGTTCAAATCTAGTGCCTTTTTCACTGCTCTGCACTGTCTCCTCCACTATTTACCATGCTAGGTTTTCTTATCTTGTCTATTGTATTTTTCTTTCAAACCCAGCTCTGGTTTTCTTAACAGAAATGTTTCAAAATCCCTGATTCTTTTTTTTTTTTTACTTTTTTTTAAAAATTAATTTATTTTTAGTTCTCAACTTTCACTTCCATAAAAATCTCTGATTCTTTCAAAAGACAATTTCCACTTTCGACTTCTCACAGGATTATGCTCAGCTTTTTAAGGTATTATTCTCTGAAATGGACCTTTCCCCCTTTCTCTAGCTATTGTTCAGTTATTTCTCAGTTGAGTTTGACTCTGTGACCCCATTTGGGGTTTTCTTGGCAGAGATACTAGAGTGGTTTGCCGTTTCCTTATCTAGTTCATTTTACTGATGAGGAAACTGAGGCAAACAGGGTGAAGTGACTTGTCCATGGTCACACAGCTTGTAAGTATCTGAGGCCGGATTTGACTTCAGGGAGATGAGTCTTCCTGACTCCAACCTCGCACTCTATGCACTGTGCTACATAGCTGCCTTTCTCTAGGTATATCAGATCCTAATGTCTTTCCTTTGTTGTATATGATACATAAAACTATGATGTTGCTTAGTATATAATCTGTCCCTTGATGGTTGCTCCCTCCACATTTTAAATTTTATGAAGTGACTTATATATGTTACTTCATTTCCTTTTTGCAATACCTTGCAAAGAAGGTCATGTCTGATCTCAGGTCCTTATAGAAGTGGCTAAATTAGGAAGAAGGGGTCCAGATCTACCCATTACCTCTTAGATAAAAATGCAAGGTAGGGGTAGGGAGCACAAGCTAACACCATGAAAGAGTGAAGCTTTGGAGAGGCAAGGTAGATTAGAAAAATTCAGCTCAGGCACACTCTTAACAGAGTGCCTCCTGAATCTGCATTCTTTTCCTCATTGAAGTCTTCATTCCTGTTTCTAGCTTTCTTTCCTTTCAATCTCAGACCTTAACTCATCATCACTCTGGAGAAACTTTAGGATTCTAACAGCCCAACAAGTGTCTTATATTGGTTTGTATACTCTATTTTCCTCAAAGGAATCACATCTTTACTTCGTTCCCTACCCCTACCCCGAACAGTTTCCTAGTGATTGTTCTAAAACAGGTAGACGTTAGCCCCCTAAAGGATATAGATTACTTAACATCTATCTAATTCTGTACAGATTTAGGAGAGGTTAATCTAGGTTGGAAGTGGTCTCTGGAAAATTCATAATCTCTCCAAAGTCAAACTAGGCTCTCCTCGTAGATAAAACTTCATTTCTGAGGGCTCAACTCTTTGTATTTACTCAGAATAGAATCATCTCAGTCTCCATTAAATCTTACTAATATAGACCTAATTTATACAGAATCACATCCTGGGTAACATGACAAGTCACCCTTAACTATGTATAAAGATATCAAAAGGCAAGACAAGAATGTTATAAAAAAAGAATGTTTAATATGGAAATATGTTTTGCATGGCCTCACATGTATCATATTCCTTGCCTCTCAATGGGTGGAGGAGGAGTTGGAGGGAGGGAGAGAACTTGGAGAGCAAAAAATTAATGTTAAAAAATAAAATAAATAAAATCTAAAAAGGAAAAGGAAAGAATGCCTGGAATCAGTATCCCTTGGTTCAAATCCTATTTCTAACACCAATCAGATCTGGGAAAATGGATAAATCACTTAATTTCTCTAAAACTCAGTTTTCTCAGGCTGCAAAATGGATGCCATCTCTTAAAGGACAGTTGTAAAGGAATATGTTTTGTAAACCTTAAAACATTATTGAAATGTCAGCCTGAGTTAAGTTCCAGTATATTTTACAGAATCTGTTTCTTTAGGTTCACCTTATTTTTCTCAAAAGGAATGTCAAGAAGTGTTTGTCTCTTATGTATAAACAGAGATTACGAGAAGATCTAGTTCACAATTTTTACTTTCTACCCTTCAGCCCTTAGAATTTTCCAACATCACTCAAAGGGAAAAGTAGAATTATAGTTGATACAACAGCCTGTGATGAGGGGGTCACCATCAATAAATAAGCTCAAGACTGTTACAGTTGAATCACCCTACACACATATTCTATTTTCAATATCAAGAACTGATGTTTCTAGATAATTATAGCTAAAGGAAAACAGGCTGGTTTATCTATGTGAAAGTTTATATTTCTCTTTTCATGTTAATAGTAGCAGGAATCACCTTAAAACTCTGATCTGTTTTAAAACACCCACAAGTCTGTAGCCAGAGGGTAATGATATGGATATTGAGTGCAACAAACTGGCCAATTTGGTAATCCATTGTAATTACACAATCAATTAGGTTCAATTGAATAAGCATTACATTTATTGTATGTGCAGAATGGGTTAACCAGGAAAATTGAAATCCACTGTTAGTGCCAAAGCCTCGTTCTGTCTCATAGAGGAGTTCTGCTTTCTCACCCAATGATGAATGCACATGGACAGAAAGAAAGCATGGTTTGGAACAGATTTTTAGGGCTGACTGCAGGAGCTAGTGACCTAGAAGGGGTCCAGATATGAGGAGAGGGCATGAAAAGCCATGTTCACAGGTACCACAGATCTAGCAGTGGCCTTCAATGAATATCATTTCACCAAGCAATGGCCTCCATGCCCAGGGAGACATTCTAGGGGAAAGAATAGCATCCAAGCCCATAGTCTATGGACACAGCCTAGTTAAGAGATGATAGAAGAGAGGTATCCTATAATGAGTCCAATTCAATAACACAGGAAAGGGATAGGGAATTCATACTGCAGCCATAAAAAGTGGAAGGTTGGGGATGAAGAGAGCACAGGTAATCAACCTGACACCATTGTCTCTAGCTACTAGCTGATTTTGTGTTGACTTCCCCAGATTGAAATCTTCACTCCTGAATCTGGCTTCTAAATCTATCCTATCCTTTCAGTGTTCCAGAGAAACTCGGGTACAGATTTTGGTTTATACCTGCTTGGATTTGAATTTGGACCAGTCCTCTCTTTCCCTAGGTAGAGCTGCTGTTTTCCAGTCCAGAGATTTCACTAACTACTAGAATATGTTAGCTCAGTAAAGGTTAATATAAGCAATACAGGCATTATTATCTCCATTGTAAAGATAAGCAAATCAAGGCTCTGAGAAGTGATTTTTGTTCAAGTTCCTATACCTGGAAAGTAGAAATACTAGAATTTGAACTTTTGATTTTGTCTTCTAACTCAAAGTACAGTGATAATTCCACTGCAATATACTTTCTCTCTAGTCATAATCAATCAACAAACATTTATTAATGGCTCACTCTATATTAAATACTGTATTAGTCACTGGGAGTGCAAAGACAAAAATGAAATAGTCCCTACCCTCAATGAATTTCATTCTTCAGTCATGTCCAACTCCTCATGATCCCATGGATTTGTTCATGGAGGTCTCTTGGCAAAAATACTGGAGTGGGTTGTCATTTCCTTCTCTAGCTCATTTTATAGTTGGGGGAACTGAGACAAACAGGGTTAAGTGACTTGTCAAGATCACACAGCTAGTAAGGGTCTGAGGTTAGATTTGTCCCAACTCTAGGTCCAGTGCTCTATCCACTGCGCCACCTAGCCACCCCACAATTTTTACCTTCTATTAAGGTCCATATTACAATCTGCTCTGACCCTGCTGATCTTTAGTATATCTCTCTGTTTCATGAAGTCAGTAGTCTAGACCACTTTTAAAACACTCCCCAAACTCTTTTATATGAAAGCTCCCTTGGTCTACCAGAGGATGTTTCCCTCTCTCAAGATGGAGGTCAGCTTCCAAAGTAGAGATTGAAAGCTGGTGGAACTGTGGAGCTTCTGAGTATCAGCAAGCTCCCTAGAATCATAGGTTCAGAGAGTCATGGATTTAGGGATAGAAAGGACCTCAAAGGTCATTCTAATTACCTTAATTTAATGGAGCAGGAAACTAAGGAACAGAGAAGTTGACTTGCCCAGGGTTTCAGAGGGATTTTAACCCACTTCTTGTCCAGTTTCATATAGATTGGAGAAGAGAGAGAAGCTTGGTGACTGAAGGGGAAAGAAGATTTCAAGTAAGTGTAGAAAGCTAAGTTTCTAGCCTGCAAGACCAGGAAACCAAGGCAGATACAAAGCTAGAACAAACCAAATGAGTAGGATAATGTAGCAAAAGTAAGCAAAAATGAATTCAGGGGTAGATGGGGAGGAGCCCAAGGGTTGGAAACAATTGATTGGTGGAAATAGGTTAGCAGGTTGGTGACCACGGCATCTCAACTCAAGCTTTCTAAAAACCAGGCTGACTTACTTTTACCCTCCAGAGGAACTAATTTGATCTTAAAGAGGCTAATTTGACTCCATATCTGTAGATGTCGTGGAAGGGAGGGGCACAGAGTCCTCTAGACCTGGGTCCTTCCTTCAGAGTAGGACCTAGTAACTGGTGGTGGGGGGAGGGTTGGTTCATCAGGTGGGTCACCCAAAAGTCCTGGGGATATCCTGGCTTCAAATACAAAGAACTCCGGAGTTCTATTTTCTCCCTTGAGGAACAATCCTGAGAGCCAGGAGCTAGAGTATGGCTTCTACAGGTAGAGTAGGAACAGCAGTGACAAAGAAAGGAGAAGGAGCCCCAGTGTGGATTTAGAATCCCTTAGGACCTGGGTCTCATTCCTAAGGAGGGTGGAAAATACTGGCTTTGTAAGATTCATTGAGAAGCCTTTTCCTGTGTGGTGCTACATGTGGTTTGCTGACTTACCACAGGATGTGAGTTTTTGAGTTCCAAGGAACCTGCAAACATAGAGAGTAATATTTATTCATGCTGGCTCGAGAGCATTCAGACATGTAACAAAGGCCACTCACTGACCTGAGATCTGGCACATACAGTTTTCAGTATATGTATACCTATTGTGCTCTGGAAACACAAAGGCAAATGCAGAAAGAAGAGGTATTTTCAGAGCTGTGAAAACTCTTGAATAAGAAAAGGGCCAGATAACTTTATTTGCTCAAAAATTAAACCAACCCCACAGCCCCTTATAAATCAGCACTTAACCATATCCTTTGATTGGATAGCTATGAAATATTACAAAAAAGGCAACCCACTGGTCACTGTAAAATCCATGTTGTTTCATTCCAGAAAAAAAAGAAAAAGAAAAGCCAGAGGCAAACATTCTAATAATTACATGTTAACCTTATAAATGCTTTTCTTTGTTCTGTCACTTAATGGTGTTCTATTTCATGGGCAATGTTGGCTAAATTGGGTAATATTAATGATAATCAACATGTAGGTAGCATTTTAAAGCTGGCAAAGCACTTACATAGTATCTCCTTGGGGTCTCACAATAACCCTGGAGGTTGTATTGATAATACATTTTTGCTTATTGTTAATATAATTTGCTTCTTAATGGGAAGATTTTCCCCACCCATTAATGAGCCTGGGAAGATTTATAGGAAGGCCCACACCTTTTGTTAATGAGGCACTGGTTCTTAAAAGTTGTAATGCTCTCTGGCTCTGAAAAATGTATAAGCATTCTGAGATGAAGTTTTACTTTGGGGTTTACCCTTTGGAAATGTTTGTTTGGCCAGACAAGACTCTGGGCAACTGCTGAGGAGGCCCTGGGCTTTGAAAACCCAGATGTTGGTGTTTCTCTCTCTGATAACTATGTATCTATGTAATGGTCAGACAGTTGGATCTGTCTGTTGATCTGTGATGTAGGTATTGCTTATGTCAGATAGTTGAAAGCCCTGTGTGTTAATCTTGATTTCTTTGTATTTTCTCTCAAGTTCATGGTGCTCAAGTTTTCCCCTCAACTAAATGAGTGATACATGTGCTTGATTAAAATGATTGTTGACCCCTTGAAAGTTGCCTTTCCTTTTAGAAAAGCAGATCTAAGAAACTGTATAGTAGGCCCTTCTGTGTATGTTGGGGTGCTTTCTGTTACAGAAGTAAGCCCTATTTTTTTAACTTGCTTGATTTTACATAGACCAATGATTTCATTGGTACTGGGAGGTCTAGGTGAAGAAACTTCCCCTACCAACGCAGATCAACAACTTTTCTGCTATGTAGAATCTTAGATAATTGCCTAGGACTATGGTCTCCAATGTGGGGGCTGGTCTTCCCATGACCATAATGTTGCTGCAATATGATGCCAAGTTCCCAATCTTCTATCTTCAGGCCCTGGCTCTCAAAGGGCCAATATAGCCTAACTCCACTACAGTAACTGCACAGATGCCTTTGGGAAAATTACCACCCCAGGGTTACTCTCCACCCCAAACTCACAGGGTTTGGTTTGGTTTTGTCTTTAATGGATAGGAGTGTTCATCAAAAGTCTGGAGACCATTGAAGCAGAGAAATAAAGTGTCTTACCCAAAGTTATACACAGAGGTAAAACTTGTCCTCAGAGGATCCTAACCATATGACTTATCCTTGCTCTACTAAATCATGTTTTGTTTTATTTTCACTACAGGTTGTCTTATCCCCATTTTAGAAATGAAAAAAAATGAGTCCCAGAGAAAGTGAAGTGACTGGCCAGTGGTCACATCCTTATTAAGTGTGAGGAAAAGGATTTGGTCAAGGTCTTCATCTTACCTGCTATGCTAGGCTACCTCCGTTTTTGTATTCTAATCATTTTCAAGGAGACAACATGTTCCCAGTCTGGTTGCTAATGCATTCTAGGCCATCCCAGCAGGCTATCCCAGCTGAAGGTTTATTTGCTTATTTCATGTGCATACTGAGCTGAGGTAAAATATATTTTTGATTTATGCCACACTAATTTCCTAGAGGGTTCAGAATAGGCTTAGGAGAAATGGCTTAAACAAATGTGTTTCCTAAGCAGGATTCAGTCAGGAGTGAAAAGGAGATCATTTTTGCTCCTTAGTAAGTGCTAAGGATCTTTGGAACATAGATTTAGTACTGGAAGAAAACAGAAATGATCTAGTCCAAAGCTCCTCATTTTACAGATAAAGAAATTGAGTTTTAGGGAGAGAAAGTAATTTGCTCAAAGTCAGACAGTAAGTAGCAAAGGTCAAATTCAAACTCAGGTCCTCTCACTTTAAATTCAATATTCTTCCTTTAGAAACATCAGTGGCATTGCCCTCTTTCATTTCTTCCATATTACTTTACAATTCCACAACATCCATTGTAGTCCAAGTGCTCATCACCTCCTTCATGGACTAGGGCAACAACTGCTGAGCTGGTCCAACTTGTTCCACTCTCCTTTGTTCGCTCCTATAACTCTTAGACTATAGTCATAGACAATGATCTTTCTCATATACTTGCTAGACAATAAATTTCCTGATGCCTACCACCTGCACCTACCACAGTATCTTAGAGTTCAATGGAATTCAACCAAACAAAATACTTTTTAACACTGTCTATGTATAAGACACAAAGATAGGTACATACCAAAGGCCTCAGTGTTTATTGAATAAATCTTACTTCTTTGTCTTAAACTTATTAGCTTATTCCTCAAAAATCTTCTTGGGCTTTTGATGCATCTGAATATGAACGGACCACGAATGTTGCTAAATGGATAAAAGGTCATAAGATCATCAGCTATAGAACTAGAATAAACCTCACAGACTACTTAGTTCAAGTCCTACATTTTATAGATGAGGAAACTGAGACTCAAGGTAGTTAAGTAACTTCCTCAAGGTCATACAAGTAATAGATATTTGAGTTAGGATTTGAACTCAGGTCTTCTGACTCCAGCATCTTATCTCCCTAGACTTTGCCTCTGTGAAAAAGACCCATTGTCATTCATCCTGAGAAGACCTTTCTCTTTGTTCTGAAGCGCTTTTTGCCTGAACAAAATAAGAGAATCCTAGACAAGCATTTTTAGTGGTCTTAGACAAGGATTTCTAGGTTTCCTAAAATAAAAATGACAAAAAAGAAAACCCATAGACTTTAACACAAAGAAATGGTCATGCTAACTCTTTCCTTGCAAAAGATATCCAGGGATTTCAGTTAGCCTAGAATGAGGAGGAAGAGAGAAGCTGCACAGCCCATGTGCTCATCAAGGTCATATCCAAGAGGAAGATGAACTGAATGAATAGCATGCAGTGGTAGCTCTAAGACCAGTAGGGAGTAAGCATAACAGTAGCAACATGATGGCATCACTAGACACCATCAGCAGCTCTGCAGCACTGGAGTATGGGTTGACAATCCATATGTGTGTCTCAGTGACAGATGTTCCTTGTGTGTGTGCTCCTCCAATTTCTGTGCTCTATGTGTGGACACTAATATTGTGTTCATTTATGGGAAAGCATACCAATCAATAAACATTTCTGAAGTGCCTACTTTGTGCCACCGCACTAAGATGTGGGGGTATGAAAAGAGGCAAAAGACAGTGCTTGCTTTAGAGGAACTTATGATCTAATTGTAAACAAATTTATATAAGATATATATATATAAGATATATGTGTTATAAGTAAGAGAAGGAAGATACTTGAGTTGTTGGGGAATACTTCCTATAAAAGATGGAATTTTAGTTGGGACTTAAAGGAAGCCAGGAAAGTCAGCGGGCAGAATGGAGGAAGGAGAACTTTCTAGGCATGAAGGAAAATGTCTGGAGCTGAGTGTATTGCCAAGGCAACATTCACACCACTGGTGGTGACTCTGAATATACTGATGTACTTCTCAATTGCAAAGTATAACAGGCTCTCTGTACAGAAGGCAGAAGAAAAACATTTATTCAGACACCAGAAAACCAAATTCCAAAACCAGAAAGCCAAATCAGTCATAGTAGCCAAGGAGTCAATACACATTATCACCACAGGGGGCAAATCCATTCCCAACCCCTCAACCCCTCTTCGCACAAACAAACACTCAGGAGCCTAAGCTCTGCCTGCCTGCCTGTGTCTTTCCCAGCTCTGACTAGCCTGACCAACTTCCTCCCAGCTCTGTTCCATCCTTCCAGCAAGTTCCTCTCACCACAAGTGACTTAGACTCCCATGTAATTTAAGCAATCACATGGGCCTATTAATGAAGAGGAAAGCTCTTCCCAATTAAATTACCATTATACTGAAAGATGGAGTGTCTTGTTCATGGAACAGCTAGGAGGACAGTATCCCTGGCTTAAAGACTAATTGGCCAGGAGTAACAAGTAAGTAGAGTGGGAAGGTAGGTGGAGACTTTGCTATGAAGGGTTTTCAATGACAGAGATTTTGTACTTGATGCTGGAAGCTATAGGAATCACTGGTGTTTATTGAATAGGAGGGTGACATAATAAAACCTGCACTTTAGGAAAATCACTTTGGTGGTTGAATAGAGGAGTGGAGAGACTTGAGGCAGCAGATCCACCAGCAGGCTATGGCAATAGTCCAGGAGTGAGGTGATGAAAGTCTGCATCAGGGTAGTGACAGTGGCAGGAGAAAGAAAGGGACATATACGAGAGGTATTGCAGAAGTGAAATTAATAGGTCTTAGCAATAGATTGAAAATGGAGGTATGAGAGATAATGAAGAATCAAGGATAACACCTCGGTTAAGTAAGTCAAGTCTGAGGGACTGGAAGGACTGTTTCCCTCTACAGTAATAAAGAAGGTAGGAGAGAGGAAGGGATTAAGGGGAAAGATGAGCTCCATCTTGGACATGGTGAATTTAAGATATCTATTGGACATCTAATTTGAAATGTCTAAAAGGCAGTTAGAAATACAAGATTGGGCTTCAGCAGAGAGGGTGAGGCAGAACATGTAATTAGGAAATGTCTATAAGGCAGTGTAGAATTGAATTGGTTCACCAAGGGGTCAAGATGGAGAAAAGAGAAGAGAGTAACTAGTGTAGGGGAGATGACCTGGGAGAAAATTGAGAGATCAATAAATTGGAGGTCACTGTGTAGACGCAGGTTAGGACATATAAGGGAAGGCAGAAGGAGAGGTGAGAAGCCAATAGATTATGGTTGAATAAATGGATTTCAGGATTCTTGAACATGGAGGTGGTATATTTGTGGGTAATGGCAAGACCAAGTGTATGACCATCTTTGCATATGGCTAAAGTGGGGTGGAAGAGTAGCTTGTGTGAAGGGTTCAAGAATGGAGGGGTTAGAGAGTTTGAAAAAGAATCAATATACATGACAAAGTCTGAAATTATGAGGATAGAAGTTGGGGAGGAAAGAAAAATTGGGATTCAGGTACTGAACTCATTGAGGAAGGAAGGGAAGTAACCTGATTTTCATTAGAGATGAATAACATTAACCTCAAAGGAAGAGAAGTTACTGGTGATGGAGGTAGGAGGAGAATCTGGAAGTGGTAATGGGGAGTAAGGAGTGTTCCAATCACCTCTTCTTGACCAGTGAGTTGAAGGCAATGAGTGAAGACCTTAACCACAACTTCATAATCTGACAAAATAATTCCATTACTGTATCTCCATATTTGGACAGGTATCTGTTCTTAATGAACAGAATTACAGAATCTCAATGATAACAGGGCCCTCAGAGAATATATAATCCAACTCACGCTTTAATCACTTTTACAACATCCTTAATGGTAATTTGTCCTTTATTTGAAGGTCTCTAGTGAATTTATTTCCTCTTTATGTAGCTCATTCCATTTTTAGATAGCTGAAATAGAGAGTTTTCCCCCCTTATTTCAAACCTAAATCTGCCTCTACAATTTCTCTTTAATGCTCCTAAATATACCCTCTTCAGTCAAGCAGAACAAAGCTAATTCGTCTTTGACAAGACAGCCTTAAATATTTGAAGAAAGCTAACCTAAGTTTTTAGTCTTTATTTTAGTGTTTATTTCTCTTAACCAACTCTCTTATGGCCTGGCCACTAGATCTCTTAACAACCTGTGTCTCCATGCTCCAGACCCTTGTAAGCTTATCAATGCCTCTTCTGGAATCAGGTGTTTAGAACTGATCATAATATTCCAGATAGTCTTGTTCAGTACCAAGTATGATGGGATTACCATCACCACCACCACCCCTAGCCCTAGTTCTGGACACTATCGCTCTATTCAGGAAACCTAACATCAACACATTAGCTTTTTTTTGGCTGCCAGATCATATCAGCATTGTTTACTCATCTTGAACTCATATTGAATGAATCAATATTGATGTATTTTGAACTTGAAGTCCACCAAAACCCCTATTTTTGTTTGTTTGTTTCATATAACCTGTTGACTGACCACAATTCCTCTCTTCTATAATTGTGTGAATGCTCTTCTAAACCCAAATGTAGAATATTATAACTATCCCAATTGCATTTTATCTTATTAAAATTACTTTGTTATAACCTATTGGGGTCTTTTAGGATATTTGGCTAATTTTTTGTATGCTAATTATCCTTCCCAATTTTGTTTCCTGTAAATTTTATAAGCATTTATGCCTTCAATCAAGTCATTAAACAATGTTGAACAAAATAAGACCAAGGACAGATTCTTGGATGGGAGTGGAAGGGAGCTATGTATAGTCCACTGCTAACCTCTTGCTAAATTAATCATTATTTTTAGATCTGGTCCTTTAACCAACGCTGAATCCATTCAACTATAGAACTCTCTAGCCTTTATTTCTTCATCTCATCCCCATGGACGTCTTAACAGACTTTGCCAATTGTCTTGTTGACTTCCAGGCAATCTACTGATCCTTCTCATGCATTCAACTAGTTCTCTACATTTCGTCAGCTTTGTCTTTCATTTTCTCTCATAATCCTGTACTAATCTTCACTTCACTTCAGGTAATGTCATCTCGTTTGCCATAATCTTTATATGATTTGTTCATTCCTATCTTATTTCTTTGTGTATGTCCTTCCTCTCAACCACTATGTCCTCCCTCCTCTTCTGGGTCAATTTATATCCTTGGTTTCTTAAAAATTAAACTTATGATTTCCTCACATCCAAGAAGTCTTCCATGATTCATATGGAAATGGGGATAAATATCACTCCACTTAATCCTAGAAAGCAGAATTAAGAAGAAAAAGAATAACTAATAAAATAATAACAATAATAGTTAATAGAATAATAGTAACTAACATTTACAGAGAGCTTACTATGTGCCAGGTACTGTGCTAAGTGCTTTACAATTATTATCTCAATTGGTCCTCACAAGAACCCTAGGAGGTAGGTGCTATTATTATCCCCATTTTACAGATGAGGAAACTGAGGCAAATAGGGGTGAAGTGACTTACCTAGAATCACTGGCAGGATTTGAAGTCAGCTTTTCCTGACTTCAAACCTGGCCCTGCACCACTTAAGTTGTCTATTTAGAAGTGATAGGGAAGAAAATTCCAGCTCCACGTAAACTCCATAAATCAGAGTTGTCCCAAATGTAATGGGCTGCCCTGGGCAATAATGAATTCCTATGATTCAGCATTTTCAGTAGAGGCTCATCAGCAATAGCATAGATTGGATCCATGATTTGGGAAGGCTTTAGACTACATGACCTCCAAGGTCTCTTCTAAGCCTAGAATTCTGTGAATCCATGATTGTATTTCATTTGGCTATTTTCTTCTTTCTTTGGCATATCTCTGTACCCTTCTGTCATTAGTTCAAACTAAATTTTTGCTTGCATGGGTTTTTGGTACCCTTGACCACATCGGGAACGCTGACAGCATTAGCAAGTTAGCACATCAACAGCAAAGGAAGTCAATTTTATATGTCTTTGGCATCTACATTCAGCCCTGACGTCAGTGCATTGAAACTAAGGGGTACCCAATAAATATCATGATGGTGACTTTTTTCCTTTCAGAAATTATTGAATTTTCTTGTTTGTGTTGCTTATATGTCTATTGTACCTCCCTCCATCCTGCACAATAATTCCCTTTAATGAAAAAGAACAATCTCTTGGAAATAGCTTTGAACTAAGTCATTAACCAAACCTGAAACATTTTCAGCTTTTAAAAATGCATATTAGGCATCTTTCTAAATGTGTTTATATCTGTACTATCTTTTCTTTATAAAGAATACTTTAAAAGTACAAGATCAATCAATTATTTTGAAGAAATTATTGGAAGGGCTTCAAACATTGAGCACCATACCTCAGAGCTTATGATGGCAATGATATTTCTTTTTTTAAATTATTTTTATCTATTTCATTTAAATATTTTCCAATTATATGTAAATTTTTTTTAATCATTTAAAAATTTTGAGTTCTAAATTCTGTCCCTCCTTCCTGCCCCTTCCTCCTGCTTGAGAAGGCAAGCAAATTTATATTGATTATGCATGTGAAGTCTAACATTCCATATTGACTAATATTTCCATATTAGTCATGATGCAAAAGAAAACACAAAATAAAACAATAAAAATAAAGTTTAAAAGTATACTTCAATGTGCATTCAGAGTTTCTATCAGTTTTCTCTGTTGAGGTGGATAGCATTTTTCATCATGGGACCTTTCAAATTGTCTTGGATCATTGTACTGCTGAGAATAGCTAAGTCATTCATTCAAAGTTGATCAATCCTATAATATTACAGTTACTATGTATAATGTTTTCCTTTTTCTGCTCCACTTACTTTGCATAAATTCATATATATGTCTTCCCAGCATTTTCTGAAACCATCTTATTTGTCATTTCTTATAGCACAATAATTCTGTCACAATCATATACCACAACTTGTTCAGCCATTTTCCAGTTGATGGGCATCCCCTTGATTTCCAGTTCTTTGCCACCACAAAAAGAACTGCTATAAATTTTTTTGTACAAATAGGTCTTTTCCCATTCTTTTTTATCTCTTTGGGATACAGACCCAGTAGTGGTACTGCTGTGTCAAAGGGTATGCACAGTTTTACAGCTCTTTTGTAGTAATTCTGAATTTTTCTCCAGAACGGTTGGACTAGTCCATCATTCCATCAACAATGCATTACAGTCCCAATTCTTCCACATTCTCTCCAGCATTTGTCATTTTCTTTTTCTGTCATGTTAGCCAATTTGACATGGTCCTTCATCCCAGGCATAATGCCTCTAAAATATCACAAATCACTTACATTCTCTGGTCCTTAATTTTTACATCCTCAAAATGGTCCTTGTTTTCTGCTTACCACTCAGAAACGTTGGAGAAAAATTCAGATACACTTTGTTCCTCTTGGGATTCTGGTCCTGTGGAATGAAAAGCCTTGTTTGTTTTTCGCTATTTATCAATTCCTATTCACTAATAAAAGTATATAGTACATTAATTTGTCACTCTTAAGATGATAATACTAGAGCTGCAAGGGACCTCAGAGGCCATCTTGTACAACCATCTCCTATTATAGAAGAAAAACCTGAGTCCTGGGGAGGTTGAGACTACCCTAAATCCCCACTAGCAAGAAACATTTGAGGGAGGATTTGAAACTGTCAAAAGCCAATGCTATATCTTTTGTGCCAAGTTGCCTCCACAGTTGTGGCAAATCAGAACCGAAAAAGATCTATATCTTCTACATCTTTATTTGTTTCCCCATTCCAAACGTAAGACAAAAGGGAATGAAACAACAAGCATGCAGTAAAAATGTGTAAATGTTCCTTCCCATTTCCTTTGAATCCATTAAATTCAATGTGCTCATAAACAAGTGGCTGTGTGTCTCATAATGAAATGGATATCATATTTAAGGCTTTTGGATGTCTACTGTGATAATCCTTGGTTCCTTAAGAGCTAAGCTTGCAATTTATTCACATCTAAGAAGTCTTCCATGATTCATATGGAAAAGGAGGTAAGTTTGTTCTGTCAGACCCTAGAGGGAAGAACAAGGACCAATCTGCTGAAGTTGTAGGGAAGCTACTTACAATCTACATAAGGAAAAAATTCCTAAAAATCAGGGCTGTCCAAAACCAGAATAGATGACTTTGACCACTCATGAGTTATCACTGGAGGTATTCAGTAGAGTCTGGATGACCACTTTTCATCCATGAAAGTATTCGAAGAAGGAGGAGGAGGAGCAGGAGAAGGAGAACAATGACACAAGGAAAAGGAGGAAGAGAAAGAGGAGGAGGAGGAGGAGAAGGAGAAAACAATGAAGAAGATGAAGAAGGAGAAGAAGGAGGAAAAGGAGGAGAAGAAGAAAATGATGAAGAAGAAGAAAAAGAAGAAGAAAGAGGAGGAGGAGAAGGACTTTCCTATTCTATGAATTCAAATCTACAAGCACCATGGTGAAAGGAAAAGTTGGACTCCAGAGAATATCACCGACATCTATCTTATAGACAGCTTTACTCAATAATTAGGTGGAACAACTTATTTATACTGGGAATCATGGACCCCTGGATACACTTTTGCCCAAAGTCAAAGCCAGAGAACAAAGCAAGCAGTCACATTATGATGCCATCCACACTTGATGGGTTTTAACGTAGACATAATTGTAATGGCAGATTCATGTTGTCTACACTACAAATCATGGACCTCGTGTTCAGTGATGAATAACATCTCCTAACCCCACCCTATCTCACCCCTATGCTTGGTGTAGTGGAAGAAAATAACATCTAGTTAGGAATAGGACCTGGGCTGAGTCCTACTTCTGCCCCTTCCCAGCTAGGCAACCATGGTCAAATCATGATACTTTTCTCAGCTTCCAATTCCTCATTTGCAAAGGACCAAGTGAGGACCAAGCGAGATAATGTCATAAAGCTATAAAAATGTTAGCCCTTATTATGATGACCACTTCAAAACATCTTGAAAGTGTGATCTCAGCCCAGAATATCTTCCCTCCTCGTTAAAATTTCAGCAACAAGAATTCATGCCATGATGAAGCCATCATAATGATGAACAGTGGCCTTAATTGCTATTAAAGAATATTTATGTTAGAATGACTAAGTTAAAAACCCTAATTGATTGGGGACACTTGGGTAATGGAATCCACTGAGTCCCATTAGTATTGCATTGACATATTAGCTTATCTTCTGGCTCAGTAGTAAAAGGCTACAGATGGGAGCTCCACACTATGGTACATCCAGAGCAAGATTTCTGACCTTAGATTTATGTTATCTAAAGTAACAAACTTAGCTGCCTACTTCATGGCCTGAATTACAGATTTCCCATTTAGCCAGACAACATGAATCTGCCGTTACAATTATGTCTACGATTACAACCCCCACAAGTGTGGATGGCATCATAATGTGACTGTTTACTTTGTACTCTGGCTTTGACTTTGGGCAAAAGTGTATCCAGGGGTCCATGAGTCCCAGTCTAAATAAGTTGTTCCACCTAATTATTGAGTAAAGCTGTCGGTAAGATAGATGTCAGTGATATTCTTTGGAGTCCAACTTCTCCTTTCACCACAGTGTTTGTATCTTCCATCAGAGAAGATATTTCATCAAAGCTCTGCAATCAGGGAAGCACTAAAACAAACCCTCCCCTTTGTTGAGGGAAAGAACACTACTTATGTGGAGAGGAAAGGACATTCCCTCAGATCTAGAGGTATTTTGTTAAGAATCTTCTATAAGATCAGTTCTGAGCTGGGTCCTAATGGCTCTTCCTGGACTCTGCTCCAGAACTGAATTACTCCATATCATACAGATGGAATCCTTGGAACTAAAAAGAACCATAGTGCTCATCTAGTTCAACTCCATTTTTTAATGATGGCAAAACTGTGACCCAGAAAGATGAAACCATTTGTCTAAATTTCCCTCAAGTCTCAGCTAAAGTCCCATCTTCTACAAGAAGTCTTTACCAATATGCCCTAATCTTAGTGTCTTCCTCCTAGGTTTACTCCCCATTAATCCAGTACATAATCTATTTGTATATTGTTTGCATGTTCTCTCCCCTACTAGACCATGAGCTCTTTGACAGGGGGCTGAATTTTGTCTTTCTTTGCTTCCATAGCACTTAGCATAGTACTTGACACATGCTTAGTAAATGGCTTGTTAATTGATTAAGACCATGTAGCTATCAAGTCTGAGAACTGGGACTGAGTTCTCTCACTTTCTGAGAGAGATCAAAATTCCACAAAAACAAGAATTTAAGCACCTACTATGTGCTAGGTACTGTGTTAGGCATTAGGGATATAAAGAAAAAAGTGAAACCATCCCAGCTCTCAAAGATATTACATTCTACTGCAAGTAAACAACATGAATTCCCAAATGTCTGTGACAAGAGTATGGATGACAATTTAGCAAAAGTAATGGAGATGGAATGATCAATGGTCAACTGATTAGGAGAACCAAGAGAGAACATTGTCATGAAAATCTCAGGAAAGAAGAATATATAAAATTCAGTGGTCAGCTTTGTCAAATAAATGAGGCTTAAGAAAAGGCAATTGGATGTAGCAACTGGTAGCTCATTTTCTAGAAGTTTGCCAGTGAAAGGGAGGAAATCTATACGTGGATAGCTTGAAGGGGTAACAGGGACAAGTGAAGATTCTTTTAGATTAGGAAAGCTCTGGATGTTTTTGGTTTTTTGGCAAAAGGGAAAGAGTCAATACGTAGAGATTAAAGTTTGGGGAAAAAATAAAGCAAAAATTGAAAAAAGAGAGGGGAGACAATTGGAATGGCAAACTCTCATAGAAGATCACAGGGTTTGGGAATCAAGAGCACAAAAAGGGAGACTCAGCTTGGAAAGGAAAGGATTACCCATGACTTCAAGATCAGGGCAATCTTGAATGATGGGTGATGTTAAAAATATCTGAGTTCTTGCGTTTTCAGAAAGGAAAATAAATTACTTAGGAACTCCTTTCTAATTGTGTCTACCTTTGACCTCAAAGGAGTTAGCTATGGGGATAGGTGCTACTCTACCATAGAGTCTCTCCAGCCTCACAAAGAAAGAGGAAGCATTTTCTTCTCTCCATGTCCTTTAAAATCATTGGGGTGTAGGGGGAAGTCCCATGTTGTTTTGCAGCATGAAGTCAGAGAAGCAAACAAAGACTCTATAAGGCTGAGCTCACTAGACTATGGGGCCTTAAGTCATAACTGGCAGCACATAGACCAAGCTATGTGGTCAATAACCATGAGGGAATATACCCCACAGCAGCCTAATAGTTGTATTGTCTTCTTAGTAAACTTTGGAAATAAATCACATGGTCTTATCTGTACTACATCACATTATGACAGACAATTTGGACCAATGTACAGCCAACCCAAAACATTTGTTTGGAAATGAACCATAAAGATGTCAACACACATTTATTAAAACCTTTCTATGTTCATAGCACTGTGGTAGGTGCTGAAGAAGATGCCAGACTAAGTAAGGTATGATCTCTGCAGTCACAGAGGGCAAAGACTCAAAGAGTCTTATATTAAAAAGTACAAATAGAGATGTAAACTAGATTTGTAAAGGTCTGAGGGATGAAAACTCATTTCTGAATGGAGCATCAAAGAAGTCTTCATGGAGGAGATGGCATTTAAGCTAGATTTTAAAGGACAGATAGAATTCCAACAGGAAAAGATAGAGGATATAATAGTCAGTATTCCATATATAAAGGATAGTATGAGCAAAGATTTGCCATAGGACACTACAGGACACACATAGAGGATAGAGCTTGGATTAAGCAAAGAGGAATAATATGAGATAAGACTGGAAAAGAAGGGTGGCACCAAGGCATGGAGAGCCTTTAATGCTAAATTAAGGAAAAACCAAATTGACTACATCAGTGACCATTATGTCATTCATAACAATTATGCTTACCACGGGCGGGGAACCTGCACTCTTGAGGCCACGTGTCACCCTTTAGGTCCTCAAGTGTGGAGCTTTGACTGAATCTAAACTTCATAATAAAAGGATTTGTTCTGCAAAACTTGGACTTAGTCAAAGGGCACTTGGGTATGGACTTGAGGACCTATAGGGCCACATTTCAGCTCCCCCACTCCTGGTTTAGATTTTATTTAGTTCAGAAATTGAATTAGAATTCAGAGCATTGGATTGGAAATCAGGATGTCAAAAGAAGAGTCACAAACTGCCTATAAACCCTAAAGCACTCTATAAAGGTGAGATACTATTAGCCATGTAACCTTAGGCAAATTATTTTAGTTCTCTAGGTCTCAGTTTCTTTTGTAAATGAAGGCAAATCTTCTGCCAAGATTTAACTTAACTGCATTTTGAAGTCTCTTCTAGTTCTAAATTGTATGCTATGGAAATCTATTATAGTTCAGCCATGCAAATTTGCAACTTAAAATTAGCATGCATTTCTGTACTTCCAAATCACTTCCCATTTAGATACCTATTTTTAATTCTCCTATTATCTTTTGTTACCCAAAGGTTCTGGGAAGACAAGGATTTTGTTGTTGCTGTGGTGCATCGTTCTGTCTCGTAATTTCTAGAACCTTTTTATTCCCTATTCATACATAGAACACTTAAACTCCTTTGGAAATACCAGGATACATGATTTCATGCTGATGTCTTCCAAAACTTTCTGTTGGACATCAAATGTGAAAAGATACTGCTCTATAATTTTTTTCTAATACATATTTAATGTTTAACTACTGCTAATAGATCTTAAAGAAATTATACACCTGGATCCCATAATTGTCTATCAGTTAATGAAACAGAATATTTGGTGTCATTATAAAATTGACTAGATTAGATACTTATAAAACTGAACTTTGTATATGTACAGAGTGTGCTGGGGTTTTTTTTTCTTCCAGATCCAGAATATTTTCCAGTGTTTTCCAGATCTAGAATCAAAGTATTGTTTGTTAAAAACCTAGGCAGCTATGTGACAACAGACAGAGCCCTGAGCTTAGAAGGAAGAAGACCTAAGCTCAAATCAGGTTTCTGACACTTACTAGTCTTATGACGCTGGGGAAAAACATCTTTCTGCCTCAATTTCCTCCTTCATAAAATGGGGATAATAATATCTCTTAGGGTTCCTGTGAAGATCAAATAAGATAATATTTATAAAGTGCTTAGCCAGTGTCTCAGACATGGGAGGTGCTTAATAACACAGGCTTTACCCCTCTTTTCCTCCCCAATTCTAGCTTTGCCACATATTACTTGTTGGACCTAAGTCAAGTTACTCAATCTCTCTGTCTCAGTTTGTTCATCTGTAAAATGGAAGGGGGTGGACTAGATGACATCTTAGGACCCTTCCAATTGTAAACTTATGAGCCTTAAAAAAAAAAAAAAAGTCTTCCTGCAACTGAAACATCTCTTTTACTGCTTGAGATTTTACCATTAGTAACTATTAGTAATAACATAAGTTATTCATTCTCCCTAAAGATTTATTTTAAAATGTCAGTCATCCTGGGGAAAACAACATTATTAAGTCACTAGGATTTAAAGTCCAAATCTCAGGGTATGAGTCCTGGCTCCCTGTTCATTATCTGTGCAATCTTCTCTGGGTCTCATTTTCATCATCTGTAAAAGGACAGGTTGGGAATACACATCCTCTAAGGTGTCTTTTAACTCTAGATCTTATGACCTGAGGTTGACTAATTTTATTGATTTGCTTTCCCCCCTTCCTCTTGACAGGTGAATACGGAATTTTTGGGAGAAGGTACTGAATGGAGATAGGACACAGAAAGAAAAGGGGGAGACAGCAAACCCAAAATTGAGATTTTCATAGTTGTTTTTTTTTTGAATACCTCCACTTAGGTATTTGAGCATTTTTTGTTAATTTATTTGGATTGAGTTTCCTCTTGAAATTTAGAAAGTCTCTTCTAGAGTGATCATAGGATATAGTTTTGCAAGGAATCTTGGACCTGTAGTCTAATACTTTCATTTGACAGATGAGGACGCTGAGGTCTAGGAGGCTGAAGACTTCTGCCTGATGTCACACAGGTAGTAGTAGAAGAGCCGGGATTCAAACCCAGGTTCATAGATCTAAATCCAGAGCTCTTTCCACTCCATATATCCTTGCAGGAGAAGAGGAGTAACTAGCTTCCCTTTTCATATCTGTCTCTGCACATCTTTCTTTCTCTATGATACAGTGTGAGGCAATATCTTGTAAGTCTTAAATCTCTCACTTCGGTTCCAGTCACACCACCTCTCAGGGCTAAATAGCTGGCAAAGTGCTCCAACACGGCCCCAGTGCAAAATGAAAGGAGACATTATCCATTCTTTGTGAAAAGCTTCAGGGAGTCTCTAAGGCTGTCTCTATGAAGTACCCTAACAACAGGTCAAAAAGGGAAAAATTCAGCCAATTAAGCAGTTGTTTTGTGTACATGATGCCAAGCTTCTAGTTCTGACTATTTCCCCCCAGGTAATTAATAGAGTGTTGTGTTAAACCGAATGAATCAACTGATTGTTTGGGCATCTAACTAAGGTTGCCACTGTGAACCTATTCAACAGCCTTTTCTTTCTACTTCTGAAGTGAAGAGTGGGAGAAAATGAGGTAGGACCACCATAACAAGTGAGGTGGGTACAAAGGAGTGAATGGAGTCTTAGTTCACAAATGAGCCATCAAGGTACAGGAAATGAAGGCACATACCCACTACAGACCAAGTGGGGCATCAGTACTGAATGTCTTGGCCAATATCTACCCTTATTCAGGAAACTGTCCCTTACTGGTGGAATGTTCTCTCTCCTCATCACCACCTCTCAGCATTCTTAACTCCTTTCACCTCTCAGGACAAATGTCACCTCCTACTAGATGCCTTTCCTGATTCCTTATCTTTCCCCTCCAGTCATTAGTGCTGCTCTGCCATATTACTTTGCTCTTTCAGGGTATGTATCTTGCATTTACTTATCTGTGTTCATGTTCCCTGCTCACCTACCCAACCCAACTGAATTCCTTCTTTACAAGCAGGGGATTATTTGAGTCTTGCTTTTGTAATTCCATGGCCTAGCACAGAATTTTGCACATAGTAATAGGTGCTGCAGAGATGTTTATTGAATCAAATTAAGATGTATTTGGGAAAAACACATTTCTCCATATCCATAGATATTCAGAATTGAGAGGAAACCTTAGATATCTTGAATCTTAACACTTAACTTTACAGATGAGGAAATGGACTTCTAAGAGAGTTAACTACCTTTTCATACCATGTGTTAGTGGCAGAATCAGGTCTAGAACCTAATTTGCTTGCTTCTTGATCCAACTCTCCTCTATTCAGTGCTGGCCCAGATGTCTATCTTTCTTTTTTAATGCTGATTCACTTAAAGCAGATAACTCAGTGGCAATTTAAAGGAAATATTTTGAAATGTCAATCACTATGAAAAGATATCTATTATAATATGGACAAAAAGTCCAAATTTGCTGAATTTACATACATTCCAACTCCCACTTTGAAGCAGTGTCCTAAAGCATAAATAACACTAGTTTTCGGAAACAAGAGTCAGTCCAGCCTACAAATTCAGTCATGCAATACAAGGTCACGTATAAAGTGATAAAATGGCCAGCATGTACCAGCTAACAACCTCACTGCGCGGGCAGGATAGGTCCTGATGTGTCACAAATATGAATCAGGCAAAAGCATGCACGTTCCTTTTGATTAGCCACCTGTCAGGCTGATACTGGAAGGCTTAGGGCTTGAGTAGAACAAGGTGGAAAAACACTGCCAGTTGTTTTTTTGGAAGGCTTTTGATTCAATGTCACGACTTGGGAGTGGTTGAAAACACAGAATCACAAAGGTTCTACCCCACAGGCCTTAGACTTGTGATTGCAAGTTAGCTATGCAAAGATTCAAGTTTCTACTTTGAGCACCTTTGTATCCACTGTTAGAGGATCGTAAACTGACGGATGGAATAGTTATCCACAGTCATCTAATCCAACTACTTTGTTTTATAATTGAGGACAATGAGGCCCAGAGTAATTAACTGATTTGTTCAGAACAGCACAGGAACTAAATAGCCTAGGTCAAACCAGTTTTTGCCCCCAGAGTCAGGGAATGAATCCAGCATTCTTTCTAATGAACCAACCTGAAGGAAACCTCTAGAAAAGTCAGGAAATTCTTAGTTCCTTGATCCTGTTCATTTTCTGGGGAGAGGTAAGGTAATTAGAAGTATATATTAAAAAAGAAAGAGAGGTGGAGCCAAGATAGCAGAGTGGAAGGATGGATGTGCTCTAGCTCTCATCCCATAGCCCTTAAAATACCTGTAAAAAATGACTCTAAACAAATTCAAGAGCAGCAAAAGGCACAAAATGACAGAGTGAAACAGATTTCCAGGCCAAGACAGACTAGAAGGCCAACAGGAAAGGTCTATCACATCAGACTCAGAGCTGAGTGTAGCTGGAGCTGGGGCTGGAGCAGCATCCAGACTGCTGAGACACAAGTGGCTGCTACAATTCCCAGATTTCTCAACCCACAAACTCCAAAGACAGCTTCAAAGGGCAGTAAGATAGGTCTTTCACCAGGGTGAGAGGAAAGCATGTCTCCACTCCAGTCCCAGCTCCAGGGCAACTGCAGCCACTACAGTAGTAGCTTCCACTTTTGGAGTTCTCAGCCAAAAGAACCTGGGGGAATTGAATGGCTGATATTGGTCTCAGTTCTGAGTGGCGGTCCTGGGATGAGGAGGAACACTGGCATGGTGGAGCTGGTGGCGGCTGTGGAGAGGGAATCCAACTCACAGTTTCAGGACAGAAAAGAGTGCTTTTGGTTGTTTACAGACCAGAGTGCAGGCCAGGAGAGGAGCTCTTGATTGTGCCACCTTGGAGGAACTGAGAACTTACAGGCCCCTAGAGATATCTCAGAGAACAGCGCACAAAACCTCTGAAGTCTACAGTACTGTGCCCTCCACTTGACAAAGGATTCAAAAGTCAAGTATCTGGTTGGGAAAATGCCTCAAAAGGGAGAAAAAATAAAACTATAGAAGGTTACTTTCTTGGGGAAAAGGTAATTTTTTCTGTCCTTTCAGATAAGGAGGAGCAAAGCATACAATCAGAGGAAGACAGCAACGCCAAGGCTTCTGCATCTAAAGCCTCCAAAAAAATATGCAATGGTCTCAGGCCATGAAAGAGCTCAAAAAGGAAGCTGAAAATCAAGTAAGAGAGATGGAGGGAATATTGGGAAGAGAAATGAGAGTGGTGCAAGAAAATCATGAAAAGCGAGTCAACAGCTTGCTAAAGGAGACCCCAAAAAATGCTAATGAAAATAACACCTTGAAAAATAGACTAACCCAAATAGCAAAAGAGGTCCAAAAAAATCAATGAGGAGAAGAATGCTTTAAAAAGCAGAATTGGCTAGATGGAAAAGGAGGTTCAAAAGCTCACTGAAGAAAATAGTTCTTTAAAAATTAGAATGGAGCAGATGGAAGCTAATGACTTTATGAAAAACCAAGAAATTATTAAACAAAACCAAAAGAATGAAAAAAATACAAGAAAATGTGAAATATCTCATTGGAAGAACAATTGACCTGGAAAATAGATCCAAGGGAGATAATTTAAAAATTATTGGTCTGCCTGAAAACCAGGATCAAACAAAGAATCTAGACATCATCTTCCAAGAAATCATCAAGGAAAATTGCCTTAATATTCTAGAACCAGAGGGTAAAATAGAAATGGAAAGAATTCACCAATCACCTCCTAAAAGAGATCCCCACAGCAAAACTTTTAGGAATATTGTAGCCAAGTTGCCAGACCAAGGAGAAAATATTACAAGCAGGTGAAAATACAATCAGGATAACACAGGATTTAGCAGCTTCTACACTAAGGGATCAAAAAGTTTGGAATATTCCAGAGGTCAAAGGAGATAGGACTAAAACCAAGAATCACCTACTCAGCAAAACTGAGTATAGTATTTCAAGGGAAAAAATGAAATTTCAATGAAATAGAGGACTTCCAAGCATGCTTGATGAAAGGACCAGAGCTGAATAGAAAATTTGCCTTTCAAATACAAGAATCAAGATAAACATGAAAAGGCAAACAGGAAAGAGAAGCCTTAAGGAACTCATTAAAATTGAACTGTTTACATTCCTACATGGAAAGATTTTATTGATAATTCATGAGACTTTTTCAGCATTAGTTAGAGGAAATATGTGTGTGTGTATGGGTATGTATGTATGTGTATATTATATATGTGTAGGCATGCATATATACATGTGTGTATATATTCATATATACACACATAGACAAAGGGCACAGGGTGAGCTGATTATGAAGGGAGAATACTTAAAAAATAAAATTTACCATTGAGTGAAATGTATAGGAGTACGAGAAAGGGAGAGGTAGAATGTACCAAATCATCTCACATAAAAGAGGTAAGAAAGAGCTTTTATAGTGGAGGGGAAGATGGGGGATATGAAAGGGAAGAAGTGAGCCTTATTCACATGGTATTTGGCTCAAGGAGGGAATAACACACACTCAGTTGGACATGGTAATATTTTACCATATCCAATCTATTTTACCCTATAGAAAAGCAGGGAAGAAGGGGATAGGAGAGGGAAGTTAATAGAAGGGACAGCAAATTGGGGAAATGGATAATCAGAAGCAAACACTATTGTTGGAGGACAAGTCAAAGGAGAGAATGGAATAAATAGAGGGCAGGATAGAACAGATGGAAATTTGTTTAGTCTTTCACAACATAACTATTATGGAAGTGTTTTGTATGGCTACACATGTATGACCTATATTTAATTGCTTGCTTTCTCTATGAAAGTGGGTGGGGAGGGAGGAAGGGAGAAAATATAGAACTCAAAGCTTTAATAATGAATATTAAAAATTGTTTTTGCATGCAACTGGGAAGTAAGATGTACAGGCAATGAGGTATAGAAATCTATTTTGTCCTACAGGAAAATAGAGGGGAGGAGGATGTAAGAAGGGGGTGGTAATAGAAGGGAGACAGACTGGAGGAAGGGGTGGATGGAGTACATGCTGTCTGGGGATGGGGTGGGGAGAGATTGGGAGAAAATTTTGAATTCAAATTCTTGTGGAAGTGAATGTTAAGAACTGAAAAATAAATAAATTATATACATATATATATATATTATATATATGTATATATAGCGGTTTGGGCTATACCTTATAAATTTGACATGAAGTCTCATCATTGTAATTTTCTTTGATCTAATTTTCTATTGTTTCTATATTTTTGATGCATCTATTTTTTAGAATTATATTCTCACATTACTTTTAAATTCTTTAAGGGCCCTTTATCAAATTCAATTCTTATTACATTGTGATCAATAAATGTTATATTTAGTATTTCTTCTTTTCAATATTTTTGTAGGGGTCTTTATGCTCAAACAAATGGAAAAATTTTGTAAAGATGCTATAAAAATTTATATTCTCTGTCATCTCTAATTTTTCTAAAGTTCTATTCAGAGAACCTGTGATTTTTATTGATACATTGACCTCCTAATGAGAGAAATTCCCCTAACTAATGCAATTTTGCATCTACTCTAAAATGAGAGATCTTTGTCACTTCTGAGGCTTGACCCCAGTCCCAGCCCCAGGGCGGCTATATCGGGCACCTTGTTCAGAATCACACAGTCAGAAGTGGTATTTGGATCTAGGTCTCGAAGTTACCATCCCGTGCTCTCTGGCACACTATCTTTCTAGGATCATTCCATATTTTATTTTGAATGCTTCATTGAAATCATTCCATTTTCACAAAATTTTCTTAAATACTTTCTGCACTTCCATTAAAGCCTCCTTTTTTAATAAAGGAAAGTAGTTAAACAAAACTTACTGAAAGGTTTTCTCAACTTGTTAGCTACTCACCACCAAGGGCCAAGGTTTCTCAGGTACTGTTTAATCATAATCGTTATAATTGTATATACCTATACACATGAAAAGATCATAGATTTAAAGATGGAAATGAACTTACAAGTCCTAAAATCCAACATCCTTAGTGTAAAATTAGGAAACTAAGGGAGGGAGCTCAGAGTTACACAACTAGTAGGTATGTAAAGTGAGATTTGAAACCAGATATTCCCAACTCCACGTACAGTGCTCTGTCGACTGCATCACAGGACTTCCTAGAGTCCGAATGTGACAGTACCTGGCATTGTATGTAAATTTCACTTCCATAATTCCTTATCTCTCTACTGAGAGTTTCCTCTTCTGTAAAATGTAGGACCTGGACCAGATGACTGCTGAAGTCCTTTCCATTTCTATTATATATGATTCACAATAACTTGTAAACAATTGATATAATTTTCCTTCCTCACCAATGAGTAACCACTTTTCCCCACAAATCTATACAATCCTCCAGCCTTATGGTACCACCGTAAAAACTTGGACTGCCCCCAGTAGGAAATGAACTTCAGGCAACTCCTTTCCTAAAGGACTTAAACTATCCAAACAGCTCACAATTGCATTTCTTTTTTCAGCTTAAATTGTTCTTCCCTTTCTCTCATGCATACTTCTTATACTGAAGTAGAATAAATTATGCTAAAATTTACACATTGACAAATTCATTTATGCCAATGTACTGATTGTCCTAGGTATTTGCATTTTTTAATATGTTGATTTCTAATTATGAAATGTGAGGTTTCATTTCCTTTTAAAGGAATTGTCAGGTAGTAGAGATGGGTAGAAGAGATAATTTCTTGGGCAGGACTTGAAATTGTTCTATGTCCAAGGGTGTCCCTGAAGGCCCCAGATGTGGTTCAGATGTGGCAGTATTTGGTCTTTCTTTGCCCTCACCTTTGTTCAGTTGTTTTTCAGTCATATGACTCTTTGTGATCCCATTTGGAATTTTCTTGGCAAAAATACTGGAGTGGTTTGCCATTCCCTTCTCCAGCTCATTTTACATGTTTACTGAGGTAAACAGTTAAGTGACTTTCCTAGGGTCACACAGCTAGTAAGTGTCTGAGGCCTGATGTGAACTCAGGGAGTTCAGTCTTACTGACTCTAGGCTTGGCTCCCTACCCACTGTGCCAAGATATCTCCTTGTCCTCATATTATATTGCCCTCTTATATTTCCCTTAGCCATAACCTTGCTGCCTTTCCCTCTCTCTTTCCCTAGTTGCCAGACACCAAGGATCTAATTCTCATTGTGTTCTCTGCCCTCTACCATACCACCAGCGCTTACCTGACTTTTCTCTCTCTTAACATGGTGATCCCACAAGGCAATATACATAATATTATGGTCCAGAAGTTACACCATCTTAAATCCTTTATCATCTCAGCACTAAAAGAAGTTTCAAATGGAGTGCAACAAGGAAAGAGATAAGATCATAGAGTCATTGACTTAGAGCTGTAAGGAACCTCAGATGGCATCTATTCAACTTTCTCATTTTCCAGATGAAGAAACTTAGTCTAATTAAATTAAATGAATTGCCCAAGGTCATAAAAGCAGTAATCTTCAAAGGTGAGATTTGAACCCAAATCTTGACTCCAGAGTTAGCACTCTTTCTACTATACTCTACTACTTTTTTTTTTCAAAAAGGCCTGGCCTTATAGGAGTTCACTTACAGTGAGGAGCAAAAGAGGTACAGCTATGAGTAAGAAAGATATAGAACTCCACAGGAAACATTGTGGTGCAGTCATTATAGCACTGTATTTGGAGTTAGGAACACCTGGGTTCATCTCTCACCTTAGACCAGGGAAGGGGAACCTGAGGCCTCAAGAGCACCTGTGGCCTCAAGGCTGCAGGTTCCCCACCCCTGCCTTGGGTGCTTACTACTGTATGACTCTGAGCAAGTCTGTAAACTAAACTACTCTCTCCCTTAGTTTCCTCATTTTAAACAGAGTATGTTGACTTTGAGAACCTATAAGTCTATTTCTAAATCTATGATCTTTTCATGTTTACATGTATATGTAATGATAATGATTGTGATTAAGTGGTACTTGAGAAAACAATGGCCATTGGTCAGCTGGGGAACTAAGAAGTTGAGAAAAAACCAACAAGTTAGTCTGGTTAGCATAGTGGATAGACTGCCAACCTGGAGTCAGGAAAACTCATCTTCCGGAGTTCAAATCCAACCTCAGACACTATCTGTGTGACCCTGGGCAAGTCACTTAAACCAGGAAACCCAGTTTGATTGTCTATAAAATAATCTGGATAAGAAAATGGCAAACCACTCCAGTATCTTTGCCAAGAAAACCCCAAATGGGGTCACCAAGAGTAGGACATCATTGAAACGATGGAACAATAAGGTAGAACTGTTCTAGTCTATGTGAACTGCTTAATATACATGCCTAATCATAATGCAACACATAAATCATAGTACATATGATTAATTTGTATATCATTAATTTTGTTGTAAGTTGTATTTGATTGAAAGAGTAAGTATTGTATCTATTCAGGGAATAAAGATTTATTGGGCACCTACTACGTCTAAGATATCCATATGTTGACTCAGTCTTCAGTGTTTACTTTCCTGTATCACAGTTATCTGCTCACAACATAAGGAAACTAGAGAGAACGTTTGTTGATCAAGGACCAACTCACAAAGAAAAACATAATTAGAAACCTTTTGCATTTCCAAACCCTTCCACATAGAAGACATTCAGCAAATATCTATTGATCAATTGATTCCTGTGTACTTGTGATGTGCTGATCTTATGTGTACATGCTAGATATACCCTTATTTGCTATCAGTGGAATTCAGCATGCTTCTCAAGTCTTTGAATCCTATCCAAGCAGGTCTAGTTATCAAAGCACAAAAAAGATCTCCCACCATCATAGTGAGGCTAACACATATGACTATCCCACTGCAGGTAAAGAATACCAGCAGTTTTCATAGTATTTTTGTTGACCAAGTTCTGTAAAGCAGTCTGCATTTGCTCCAAACCATTGGTTAATGCCTCATTAAATACAATCACAAACAACGGTCTCTGGTTTCCCTGACACAGGTTGACTGAAAGCAGCTGCCATACAGCTCCTCAGTCCCAGCCATGCTTGTCGTCACTGGTTAGGACTATTAATTCACTGTAGTATACTTTAATGTGTTCTGACGTTCAGTGGTAGCAGGTGATTGTACAATAATATTATTTTGCACTGTTAACTCCTGGCCCCTCTCAGTATGAACAAGTTCAAAATGAATATCAGTGCAAATCTGTTATTTACAGCTTACACTGCGTGGGTCCTTGGTATTCATATTGTTCTCCAGATAACATTAACACAGCAGAGCCCAGTAGCACCTTGCCAAGTGGATGCTATTAATCTCAAATCCAGTATTCCAATCTGAGTTTGAGGAGGTACATTAGTGCTCATGAATATCTCCAATAGGACATTTTTAGGCAGGCTTTTACAAGGTTTCCATCTTGGGGTTTCTGAACAGTTTCTGATCCATGTCTCCCTAGATGCTGTCTACAGTGTAATGTAGATGTCTGGCCTTCCTCTGGCCAAGCACACTGTCTTAGCCTGGGAACTCCTCATGTACCTTGGGTCTGTATGTTACCACTAAATCAGGAACTGACAGTAATGGCATATGGTGAAAAGGTGAAGCAGGCTACCGGGTACTTTACTCATGAACACCCAAATCACAGCATTCCTCTCTGGTCCCTTAAGAATGACTGTCTAGCTGCTCTGGTTAATTATGTAGGAGTTAATTAATTTGTTGGCTTTGGTGAATTGAATCAATTATTTTAAATGGCTTTTAATTGTTAATATATGCATTAAAACAAAAGACAAAGGCAGTTAGTAGAATGTAACAGGAAAACCTCCCTGAACAGGGGAATAGTCTTTTTAAAATAAACTACTATGACTTTCCAAGAGCCCTCTTTGTGCTCCCCAGGAAGCCTATTTGGGACAATATCATATTCTGCTTAAGGGTCCTGAGAGATTTGTGGTTAAACAGTGTGGATGAATTTACTGACAGCTCAAGTCATCACCACACTGCATTTAAGCTCTCATAAACTTGGAGCACAATGAGTAGATTAAGACAGCTAGAATGTTCCTTAAGGGAAGGCCCAAAATTATAGCGAAACAGTGTCAAGCCTTGCCAGGCTGTGTGGCTTGTAGGTGCTTCTCATCCCCCAAATCTAGCAGACCATGTTCATTCCAACCTCTGCACACACACACAAACACACACACACACACACACACACACACACACACACACACACACACACACCTATTATTATGTCTGACTTCCTGCTCTCTATCCAAGTCCTGCTTATCCTTCATGGTGAGACTCAAGTTTATGATAATTTCAGATCATCTAAGTGCCTGTCTCCTCTAGGAAGCCTTTTCTGAGACCAGCTCAGATTTCTTTCTCTTTTTTTAAATCCTTAGAGTACTGATGATTAGTATTTTAAAGCTTAGCTATTTTGACCACCTAACTGTTCTCTCCTGATTTCATGGGTGTTAGTTTTATCTTCCAAACTAGACAGTTACTTTCTAGGGAGCAAGAATTGTGTCAAACTTTTAAAAAAATATCCTTCATATTATCTAGAAGAGGACTGGGAACATAATGGATATTTAATTAATATTGATTGATCAAAAGGGCCCCAGCATCTTACAGTTGTGAGTTCCAATGCCAATACAAGAATGCAAAGAAACCCCACCTGCAAATAAGAAATGCCTGACTGGCCCTATTCTTATTCCTCCCTGAGGCTATCGGTGCTAGTATTGTTCCTGATGAGCATGGTGGGAAAGAGCAGAATGGGACGAGCAGTTCTTTGAGCTTGGGTAGCTCATCTCCTGAGTCCTTTGGGAAGCAACAGCAGTTCATCTTGCAGACTGGGTCTCTGTTTGCAGTTCCTTAGTGTCACACTCAGCATGGATGTCTCCACTCAGACAGAACCCCTGATTGTTTCAGGTCAACCCCAGCTGACTGTTGCATTCTCCCAATTACTAACACATCATTGAATAACTTCTTCTTGTACTCCAGCACGTCCCTCAAGAATTTCTTCTGCCTACTTCTCAAAGTTTGATTGCTCTACTTCTGTTTCTCCTACTCAGCCCTCCTGGCTCCTGGCCTTTACTTAGTGGACCAGTATGGCATTTTGCTGCATCAGTCCAATTCAGCTAAAAAGCAATCAACATGGAACCTTAATACAGGGATTCCCTAACTTGACAATGGCTGGTTCCCCTGAAGTAATTTTGTCATTAAGTTGTTTGGAATTGGAAACACAATTTCCTATGGAAAAATGATACCATGCTAAGTGCTGAATGAAGGAGTGAAAGAGTAAATGGTTTCCTGGACCAGCCCACCAAAACCTCTAATCTAGCTGAAAAAGCACTGATATTCCTAATGCCCAACAAGACCTTTCTAAACTTTGAGTCCCACTAAGCACAGGACAAGGAGTAAGGGATGTGGAAGTGGAGCAGAGGCTCCAGGAACTAGGCAATTCTCAAAGCTGGATCAGGGAGAAGTCTCTCAGAGAGAGGGTGATAGAGGGCAAAGAAGCTTTGGGACAGCTACATGACTGAATAATAACTGTGAATGTGTGTGTGTATGTGTGCCAGTGTCTATGTGTGTATGAGTCTGGGTGACCACATGCCATATTTACTATTCTTTTTCCCTTGTTAATGGGGGAATTGGACATTAGCAAAAAAAGCACCTTCACCCTCAGTTCAGGTATAGTGCTATGAGGAATGTTATTGTCTCCTATTCACAGCTCCGTGGCACAGTCTCCAAAGAGCATTATAGTCCAGGGAAAGGCCAGTAGTAGTGGAGAACCTCTCTGTGTCTGCTGAGGAAAAAGCTTATCTTCATTTCCAATCAGGTATCAACTTTTACATTGAATTGCAAAAGCACATCAAGTCATGACTCACCTAATATTCTATCCTCTTCCTAATAGTACAAAAATAAGGGATGTCAGTGTTGAGAATAAGCATCCAGATAGAGGAATGCTAGAATCGAAGATATGGTTGATTAAGATCTTCTATGACAGGAAATGCATAATTAGAGACCCTCTGTATGTCAACAGTAGAAAGTAAGTAAAATAACTTCTGATAACCAACAAAGTTCTCCAAAATTTCCAATGTTCCAACACCTCCAACTGACCTTACCTAGTCACATCATTATGCTCCTTCACAGATAAACAGTCCCATGATCCTCAGCCCTCCAGCAGCGCAGACACCTGGCTAAATGGCAAGGAGAAGGACTGCTCGCATGGAAGTGTGGGAGTGGGAACAATGAGCATCTTTATCTGTGAATGAGGGGCAAGAGAGCTAAGGACTTTTGTTTCTTAATATGTGTGAATGTCAACATGTGGTGATGAAGATAATGACTGAGCAGTGCATGGTATCAGTGAAAATTCCATTATTAAACTGGAAATCTAATAATATGAGAAGAGAGAAAAAAGTGTACACTTCATGAAAAAGAATGCTAATGTAATGGCGATTACAAATCTCTCTTTTCCTGGTGTGTAGGCAACATCAAAAGGAGACAGTTCAATCATCCCTCTTTTTTTAAAAAAGTATTTCAGGAAGCAGCTCCTGGTAATTTGAATAACCAGTCCAGCTGTCCCAGGAGAATTACAATCAGACACAGTAGAATTCTAGTTGCACATTGGAGGAACAAGAGTGAAAGTGCTGGTAATATACTATGAACATATGTAGAATTGGAAAGAGAAACCCACTTGTGTGGAGCAAGAGATGTCCCTAGAAGGTCTCTTCCATGTAAGACCAGGTGCCAAAGGGATTGTTGTGCCAAAGGAAGTTTGAGAATAATAAAGACTTTCTGGCTTCCCAGAGTTGTAAGCGTACGTATCTCAGCCTAGACGCTAGAGAACTGGTTCCCTGGGAAAGGGAGTGAGCCCCACCTGTTGGTGATTGAACAGCAGATGGGACCAGCTACACAATGACCAACTGCAGGTAACTGAGAAGTGCAGGAAGTAGAAGCTGTGGATGACAATGACATGGGAGCTAGAGACTTGACACTTTATTTGGAGGCAGGAGCCATCTGCAACCAATAACAATGTAAAGACAAAAGGGCTACAGAGAGAACTAATATGGAGGCACAAATGTGACCGAGCCCTGCTGGGACCCTAAATCATCTGGGTGGGGACACCATGCCAGAGACAAGTAAGATCCCCATAGCATCCTCAGGCCCTTCTCAGGAGGGAGCCCCTGACGCAGGGGTTATACTAATCATAGTAATTCACGTGAACAGCTTATTTAATAATGGAGCACAACCAGAAACAAATGTCAGATTCACTTTGTTGTAAGTTTTATTTGATTATGACAGCAAACCCTATCCTTGTGTACTCACCTGCTCTTCAGAATTTCATGCTTAAGCAGCAAGATAAGTCACTGACAACTTTAAAGAAACCAAACAACCCTGAAGACATCATTGCTTACCTGATTAGGGGATTATTAATTAATCTGATCAACTAAATTGCCCTGAAGTGATAATAGGTGACAATGACTTAATGTGATGCCTACTTTAACTTATCTGCATTTTTAATAGACTTTGTTCAAATCTCTTCAACCTCCTAAATGGCTGAGGTGAGAGTTTAAAGCCAAAGATATTTTTGTATAAACAGAGCTCACTGTGTTTCTTTCACCAAGACCATACTCCATGAAAAAAAATATTAGACCAGATAGGCAGTCTTCATAAAGAGTAAGTGATCCTTATCCTTGGAAAGGGAGGCAGAGATTTCACAGTTACTTGTTCCTGCATGAAGGGCTAAACGTAAATAAAGCACAAATTCTTTGCTGGAGTACTGATACCATTTTATGACCACCTTTCCAGCCCTTTAGGTCAGAGATTACTGCAACCCTGGAATACGATGTTTAGGAAATGTGTGTGTTTTCAAGACTGAAGTGTTTAAAGGCAAACAGTAGAAGCTTTGGATACAACACATTTTTCTACTTCCCTCTGGCCCCTTCCTGGGACGAGACATTGAAAAAACAAATTCTCTCTCAGCTCTCAAAGCCAGAAGAAGGCTGTTGATGAGAAGTGATGTATAAGCCTTGTGAAATTCAGCATAGAATCTGAATTATTTTCTTTGAATAAAGACAAAGGCTAATTTAGGCAGGAGACATCTCTGTGTTCTTTTTAAATAAAACTCCAAGAAATGAAAATGAATTAGTAGTTTTCTTTTCCTATAATAACTTTTTTTTCTTTTAAAGAATGAAAAGTAAATTCCACAGAATGTAATAGGTCATCTCCTCCTGGAAGCTTCCCATAGTCCAACCAACCTATCTCCTTTAACAAAATCTCCCCTGGCATCTTGCCCTCCCCACCACCATCCCCTTTGGTATTTAAAATATTTGTAGCATGGACAAGATAAAAAGAGCAGAAAGGAAAACATATCAGTTACCTATATTGAATCATCCACAAGAGAGACATTTTACTCTGTGTGGGGAACTTCATTTGCATGAAGTGAAAGGACAAGAAACAAAGTGTTTGACTTATCAGTAAAAAACATAATTCTAAATGTCACATTTTAGCTCTCTTTCAACACTAGCTAAATGGTTTAATATAGTAGAACCACAGAGACAATCAAGCCAGGAAGACATTGCTTCAGACTCTGCCTCTAACGCTGGCAAGTCATTTAACCCATTCTCTGATTCTTAATACGCTCATCTCTCAAATGGGGACTGCTGTTGTTGTACATCCTTCATTCTGGAAGAGGATCAATGCCACCCCGAGGGAAATATCTGAACTTTCAAGTCAATTGGATTTAAGTGAGGCAGAGCCAAGCAAAGTCATCAGCCTCACTTTCTCCTCCAGACTCACCAGAGGGCAGTGGCAAGACATTAGCCAAGAAGATTAGTGATGGCTCCCTATGGGAACTTGGAGGAAGACCTGGGTCTTTTTAAGCTAAAAAGTCTGTATAATAGTCTCAGATGAGAATATGTAGAAAGCATTTTATGGCAGGTAGGAGGAGCAGTGAATAGAGCACTGGGCCTGGAGTTAAGAAGACTTGATTTCAAATAAGACCTCAGACACTTACTAGCTGAGTGATCCTGGGAAAGTCACTTCAATCTGTTTGCCTCAGTTTCCTCATCTGTAAAATGAACCTTTGCCAAGAAAACCCCAAATGGGGTCATGAAGAATCAGAGGTGACTGAAACAATGAACAACTGAACAACTTTAAAGTGCTGTGTGAATGTCAAGTCATTATTGTCATCATTATTGTCATCTTTAATTTTTCTAGGGTAGTAGTGTCAGTCAGATAGAAATGGGACCACTAATTCATACACAAGAATCCCTGCCCCTCACACATTGACTTAGTTTGAAAATGTGATATTATCTGTATCTTGTTGAATTTTTATTTATTTTTGTTAAATATTTCCCAATTACACCGTAATCTAATTTGGGTCACGATTGGAAGTGTTGTTGGGCTCCAGGTAGCCTGTGAGCAGAATAGTCCAGCGCCCTGCCATTCTCAATTCATTTCAGTTCAATCTCCCAACTTCATTTTCCCTTCACAGTTTGGGATGACTTTCTCACCCTCCAGGGTGGCAATCTTAATTCCAGCCTTTCTAGAAAGTTAACATCTTTTGAAATTCTAGCCATTCTCAACTGGTTCTGTGTAGACTGGTCTCCTCCTAATTAAGCTACCTTTTCACTTCATCTGCTACATCCACACCACCTTGTACAAGGTTCTTCCTAGAGGCAGAAATGAAAACTGTTTACTCTGGGACTCTTGACTCTCTTACAATTCAGTCATTTGTACTAAATTCAGTAATTTGTCTACTGGCAGGGCTGGGAGTGTTCAATCCTGTGTTTCTCAAGCTTTTCTTTTTCTTCATCAACATTTCCATCTCCCCCTTTTGAAAAGCTTACCAGAGGGCTGACTTGCTGCCACAAACCACCAGCCTTGGGCAAAATTGAGGAGTGAGGAAAAATTCTTTTTTAGTTCTGTGAGAAAAAACTCCAAATGGAAAGGGATTAATCTCACAGTCCCTGAAAGAGCAAGAGAAGCTGGGGTTGATAAAGAGGCAAAAACCCAGGAGCCGATTAGAAAGGGACAACTGTGGACACTGATCCTTTGTCTTCCCAGGTTTTCCCCATGGAACCTCAGCCTCACAATTCTGGGCTCATTCTCCCTCCTGATGCTCTATTTCCTGGGTCTATTTCCCATCACTCTGTCCTCAAGAGAAAGTAGGGTACACATGCTTAACAAAATGCTTGTTAACTGAATATTAAGTTAAAGAAATAGAGACCATATAGAATTTGAGATATCAGCAAGCAAGTGGAGGATATACATATATATACACAAAGAAACGTGTATATATTTGTGTATGTGCATATGTGTATGCATGTGTGTGTGTGTGTGTGTGTGTGTGTGTGTGTGTGTGTGTACTCAGACAGATCTTCCTGCCATTGAACTCACACATTGGAGTTATCTATTCTGAAAATGAGTATCATGGGCTTTGACCACACACTTAATCTGGGGACAGTATAGGGATGAAAAGCTCCAGTAGCATATGACCTAACTACAAAAAGAAGCTATGTATATGATCTAAGTCTAAACAGAATCAAAGCTGATTTTTTAAAAATGTGAATAAGAAAATCAGTTCATCACTTTTTACTCAATTTCGAGATTACCTCTAATTTAAGATGAATACAGTACAACATTCAACAACATTTCAAATTAATATAATATTCAACAATAGTCTTCCTTATGCTTCAGAAGGATAATTTCTTCCAAAAAATGTCTGATAGAAACAGTTCTCTGTCCAAAACATAATTACCATTCGTTTACATTGGGTAAATTTAAGCCCCTAAATTAACACCCACAGATTACCAGTGATTCTGGAATTGACTCTTAAAAGCAAAAAAAAAAAAAATCAATGAAGTGACGCCACTCACCAAACAAGCTACAAAGGCTGCAAGGCCAAATGAGACTATATACTTTAACGCTTCATTTTAGGAAGCCTGATACCCATGATCATCACTCCTATAAACCAGAAAGCCACCAGTATTCTCGGAAGGGAGTTTAAGACAAGTAACACCATGCAACCAACAATAAAACTGTTATTATATTATATTACTTTATTCTATTTATTTTACATTTTACATTTATTTTATTCTATTATAAAAGGATGGCTCCCCTTTTCTGGAGCCCAGCTACTCACCAGGTATTATGAAATAAAATCCCAAGAAGTGAAGAAAGGACTCCCAAAGTAGAGGGAATAGATAAAATTCCTTGGAAGGTTAAATTCTCATACCTCTAAACCTAATGGACACGCTGCACAGTACTTCTGCAAAAAGGTAATACAAAATGCTACAAAACTGCTTAGCTTTGCTGTTGTTTTAAATTTATATTCTTGTGCACTCACCCACTGACCCAATACCACCAGACTCCAAACCGACAAATTCCTGTTTGCCTTCAAGCATTTGGACAAAGAGCCAGAAACTTGTCCAAGTTTTCAAATACTTCACATAGTCTAAGGCTTCATTCTTCATGCTAGGTTTCTTTTGTGGTTACAAACATTAGTCCTGTTCCATCTTGAAGTCTGTTACAAAATGACTCTTCTATTGGTGGGAATTGTCATTATTACTGCGTTCTTATTTTTTTTTAATATTGCAAACCTACACTTTTACAATTCTGGAAAAAACAAGTGGGTAGAGGGAGAGGGGAGGGAATAAGAGTGAGAGACCCTTCAGTCATCACTAGGAAGCGTCCATCCAAAAGGAACTAGGGACTTGGGTGGAAATGTTAACCTGACCTCTGAAAAGCATGGACATTCATTGGATATAGGATATTGTCAGTCATTCTAGCTTTTCAAATGAACTGAGAATTAGAGGCATCCCTTAAGCATGAAATAGGGACTATGGGAACAGTTCAGGCCAGTCTTAGAAACAGGAAGGAGGTCAAAGAATCAAATGTTGTCTAAAGACTAGAAACAGGTTTAGGTTAGTGGATTTTCTTCAGGCAAACTGACCAAGAGAGGGAGGAATGAGCCAAGGGAGAGAAAAGACCTCCTCCAAAAGACTGGAGCCATTGAGGAGGCTAGAGAGAACTGGGTGGGTGGGTGGGGGACGACTATAAAATCATTGGAAGACCTGAAACTCTCTGAGTAGAAATCTCTGAGGTCAGATGGTGGAATAGGTAGAGGGGCATAAGTAAGAGTAGGGCCAGGCAGGAGCACAACTCAAGACAGAACTGAGTGACATGTAGAGGACACACAAAACTTCAGAAGAGGAAGCTTCATCAAGCCAAAGTAGGGTTGAGGGTCAATTAACTCTGATCAAAAGGAATTAAAAAAATGAACAAATGGGAAAGGGGAGAGATAAAAAAAAAATCAAGGTCTTGCATTTTAAAGGAATAGAACGACTAGCTTGATCATACATATATGGCAAAAGTGACAAGGAAGACCCTTGATTGGGGGGACTAGACAGAGGTTTCCAAACTTATTTGACCTACTGCCCCCTTTTAAAAAAATTACTCAGTACCTCTGTGGAAATCTTTCTTTAGCGCTTTAATTTTTTTGAAATTTGCATCATTTCCCCCCCCAAAAAATGATATCTTAAATTTAATAATTTATTGTAAATTTATGGGGGGTTTTCCTGCACTGAAATTTTGATGACACAATATTGTGTTGTAAGCATACTATAGTATTGCATTGTAAACAGGTCATTACATACATACATTCCTGTCCACGCATGCTGGACTTCCCAATAATGTGTGACACGTTCATTTGCTAACACTTGCTTGTTAAGATCTGTTGGCACACTTGACCACTGATTGGTTATAACTAGCATTTTGTGTGTCTATTTGGAAAATAATGTAATTGTTATGACTTTAACTCTGTTACACAACAGATAAATCACGTATGAATGGTTTCAAAATTTTCTTATCTCTCCTAATGCTTTCACTGCCCCCTTATTTTTATTCAATGCCCCCTAGTTGCACCCGAGTACATTGTGCATCAGCAGCATTCTGCATCATTTGGATTGGCCAATTGGATGCAGTCTGTTCAAACAAAGAAAATGGTCTGGTAAGTCCCTAGTTGAGGAGTAGGTGCAAAGTTCCTGAAGTGGTATACAGATAAAGAATGCTATGGGCAGTAGGGCTGCACATAGTGTGATGGAGGGAGTTAAGTTTTATCTCTTCATTTTACAGCGCAGTGGGGGGTATTTCAGTTAAAGAGCACATTCCAATAAGAAGTGATATAAAAATATTCAGGGATTTGTTGATAGGTACTGCTGCCAATCATACTTATCAACAAACAAAGACATTTTAATGATCAGTTTTTTATATGCTTGAAACACAGTTTCATGGCACACAAAAAGCAATGGATAGCAAGTAACAGTTTAAAAAAATGTATATAGGACAAATCAGGATGAATCCAAATAGAATTTTTACAAAGGGCAAAAGTAGAAGGTAAAGATTTACATATCAAAGAATAGGTAGCAGAAGGAGAAGATATGAGTCAGGTAAAATAATAAACTGATCAGAAAATACCAGAGCTAAAGCTGATTACCTCAAGCTGGAATTCTGTAAACAGAGCAGGAACTGACCAGATAGCACCAGCGAGATTATATATATATATGTATATGTGTGTGTGTATTCGTACATATATACACATATACATATATACACACACATATGTATACATATATGTATAGATGTATATGTGTATAGGTATATGTGTGTATCTTTATGCACTTTATATGTATATATGTACATATATACGTGTGTATATAAAATTGGTGTCAGCTTGATTTTCTAGATTCTAGCTCATTGATGTGACTGTCTCAATGAGATGGTTACAATACTAAAATTCTCTTACCACACAAAGTTGTTTTTATTCCCTTGTCCTCAGTGACTAAAGTTGTGCTGAAGTCTGTCTATGGTCAGTAAGAGTGATGTAAAAGATTTTGTCCTATTTTGCATCTCTTTTCCAAAGTTTCCTCTCCCATGGACTCCTAGCAAAGATAAGAATGGTAAAGGAAGGAATTCCTGATCACTCTTCATACATAAAGGATCTTAGATAAAAGTCATCTAGTCCATCAACTTCATTTGACAGATGAGGAAACTGAGGCCCAGAGACTTGCCCAAGATAATACAGATGATCTTGGCAAAGCCAGGATCTCAACCAAGGTTCTGTGGCTCCAGATTCAGGAGTTTCTACTTTTATGAACAGTTAAAGCCTCTTATAACTTTGTATTTGTCCCACTTCTGTTTGATAACCTAAGTCTTACTCCTGAGTCTCCTCATGCCAGAGAGGGTACTCAAAGGGTAAGGCAACAGTGTACAAGCTTGGGCAGGGTTTACAAAACTGTAAAAGCTTTAAATCTTATTCTGATAGCAGACCGCTTTTGCTATTAGAGGACCAGTCTAGTTAAGCAGTGAGAATCATGCCCTCAGAAGACTGATCACAAGGTGCTCAGTACTGGGGCTAGGGTGACCTTTGAAACAGGTAAGAATAAAAAATAGTCCTCAGTCCTGTGTATCCTGTCAAATTCCACAGTGATGGTGGTGGAACAGTATAAAATGTGAAAAAGGGAAAAATGTGAAAAGAATCACATGAACTGTTAGCTCTCTTTGTGAAGCTGGTATAGGTTGTGGGAGCACTTTATGCCAGTATCCCAGGTAATTCTTGAAGTGTGATAGTAATAACTGTCTACACTGGTTCCTTTCCTGCCTTCTTTAAACCCATGGGAAAAGTGAGTGTCATTTTTCAATTGTTGTTGTGTTTGTCCTTCGTTTTTTAAGAGGACCATGATGTCAGGGAGATGATGACATGACTTGCAGTTGACTTTGATTTGAGTGAGGGAGGGCTGTGCATGGGCACCAGTCTCACTTTTTTCCTCCTGAGCCATCTGGGTCCAGTGGACAGATATTCATCAGAACAACTGAAGATGGCCCAGGATGCAATGGGAGATCCTGGCCCTTTAAGGCTAAAGTCTTTTAAGGTACTCACTTTGAGTGAGGTAAAGCCCATTCAGTGAATATGCCTCTTTAAGGAGTGAGTCAAGGGATGGCTCCCTTAATTTGAAAAAGAAAAAAAAAGTCAATTTAGGGTTGCTGTTCTAAAGAGAAACAGTTACCATTGACATTCACTGTAAGCCAGGAGGGCCCAAAATACAGTCATTAAGTGGAGCTTGGGCAGGGACCTATTTTGGTCAAATCTATGAGCTTCAGAGTGAAATGGGTTTAAGGTTTTGTGGAAGACAGGCAGATAGACAGAGAGGAAGGAAGGAAGGAAGGAAGGAAGGAAGGAAGGAAGGAAGGAAGGAAGGAAGGAAGGAAGGAAGGAAGGAAGGAAGAAAGAAAGAAAGAAAGAAAGAAAGAAAGAAAGAAAGAAAGAAAGAAAGAAAGAAAGAAAGAAAGAAAGAAAGAAAGAGAAAGAAAGAAAAAGAAAGAGAAAGAAAGAAAGAAAGAAAAAGAAAAAGAAAGAGAGAGAGAGAGAGAGAGGGAAAGAAAGAAAGAGAGAGAGAGAGAGAGAAATCTAGCCAGTAAACCCCAAGTTAACTGTGCAGCTTCTGGCCATCAGAATTTACCTTCCTTTGGAGAGGAGAGGGAGAGTACAAGATGAGTTACCCAACTGGCTGGGTCCCCATTCAGGTAGTTTGGTCTACTCATGGTTATGTTTGTCTTTCATTCTCGAAGAGGACCATGACATCAAGGAAATGATGACATGACTTACAATTGATGTGGTGCAGTGGATAAGGCACTGACCCTAGTCAGGAGGATCTGAGTTAAAATGTGACCTCAGATCAGACACTTGACACTTACTAGCTATGTGATCCTGCACAAGTCACTTAACCCCAATTGCCTGGCCAAAAAACCCGAAAAGTTACCATTTTTCAGTTGGTAGCACAGTGGATAGTGTTAGACTTAGAAACAAGAAGACTTAAGTTCAAATTCTACTACAGACTCGTACTAATTTGTGATCCTGAGCAAATCATTTAATCTTTCTTAGCCCCAATTTTCTGATCTGTAAAATGGGAAGGGTAACAGCTCTTACATCACAATTCCTTTGCGTGGATCAAAAGAGATATTACGTGCAAGCTACTCGGCAAATCACTGCAAATAAATGTGTCATGTAAGCGATAGCTTATCATAGAGACGAAATGTAATATATAGTTTATCCACTAAGAGGTGCTGTACTCAAACCAGTATCCCCGTGGTACCCAAAAGGTTTCTCTGATGGGTACACGAAAGATTCTGTGGGTATACAAACCACTTACTCTGCCAAAATGGATGGTTTCAAAAGGTCTAGACAAGGAAGAAACTCATATTGACCAGGTTCTAAATTTCAAAACATCAGGGATGTCATAAGATTATTGCTCAAGATTACAAAAAGGATAATTTGTGACTCTAGAGCCATAATCTTCACATCTGGAAAATCTAACTCAGTCTCAGTACCCCTTATTTCTGTCAGATTCCCAACTGCCTATTGTACAGCTCAAACTGGATATCTAGTTGATATCTCAAGCTCAGTATATCCAAAATTGAACTCATCTTCCCTTCCCCTGCTCTCTCAGCCCCCTATTACCCAAAAAGATCTCTCCCCTCTTCTAAATTTCCCTAGTAATATAATAATAATAAAAATATAATACAGCATAATCTTTCTAGTTACCTAGACTCAAAACCTAGGTGACATTTTTGACCCTCCCTCTCTCTCACTCCCTCCTCATTTTATTGAAAGAAATTGATTGTGAAGTCCTGCAGATTTTACCTTCATAAAATCTGGCATATATATACCTCCTTCTCTTCTCTACCATGGCCACCACCAAGATACAGGTCCTCACTACATCACACCTAGACTGTTGCAATAGCCTGCTAACTGGTCTTCTCGCTTCAAGTGTCTTCCAACTTTGCTCAGCTTAGCTGTCAAATTGATTTTCCTAAAGTGTTCATCTGACCAGGCCCTAGCCCCACACCAACCCCATTCAATAAACTAAAATGACTCCCAATCACCTGCAGAATCAAATATAAAATTCTCTATTTGACATCCAAAGTCCTTCATAAGCTGGCCTCTTCCTCTTCCCCATATTCTTACACCTTACTTATCCCTACATACTCTATTATCTATTAACATTAGCCTCGTTAGTGTTCTCAAATGAGATGCTCCATCTCCCAACTCTGAGCATCTTCACTAGCTGTCCCCTATGGCTGGAATACTTTCCCTCGTCATCTCCATCATCATCTCGGCTTCCTTGGCTGTTTTCAAGTCCCAACTAAAATCCTACCTTCTTTTGTTGCTGTTCAGTCATCTCAATTGTGTCTGACTCTTCATGACCCCATGTGTGGTTTTCTTAGCAAGGATACTGGAGTGTTTTTCTATTTCCTTCTCCAGCTCATTTTACAGATGAGGCAAACAGGGTTAAGTGATTTGCTCAGGATCACACAGCACTTAGTAAATGCCTTAGAGTGGATTTGAACTCAGAAAGATGAGTCTTCCGGATTCCAGATCTGATTTTCTATCCACTGCACCACATACCTGCCCTAAAATTTCATCTTCTGCAAGAAGCCTTTCTTAATCACACTTTTCTCTATTGATTGACTCTGACATCGTGTATATATCTTTTTTCTAGATCATTTTTATGTTGCCTCCCTTATTAGACTGAGAGCTCCTTGGAAGCAGTGACTTTTGCCTTTTCTTGTGCCTTTCCTTAGCACTATGCCTAGAACATAGTAGATACCTAATAGATGCTTCTTGACTGAGTGACAATAAGCTATTTTCTGAGACTACATGGTTTACTAAATACCACAGGAATTTTTTTAAAGCCCACAAAGCTCCCTTTGTAGTATATACTCTCAGGTTGTTGGAGGAGCCCTTTTCCCACCCCTCACATAAAGGTTATGACAAAAGGGATTGTGTGTCTGGGACCCACCTGGGGTCAGCTCTTTAATATGGACCCCTTTCCTTGCCTTCTCATGTAGGAATCAATAATCAGCTAGTCTATTGTCACATCTTCATGCATTTACCTGCTGACATCTCTGGTCTTGGGATGGGTTTGGGTGCTTTTCAGGATGACCTTGAGATCTTAATATTTCCTATATTACAGGGCATTCAACATGGCACTTGGTAGCTGCTAGGTGAAACCCAAGTGACTAATTGCCATGTGAGGCATGTGAACTGATTGCAGAAATTGGGACTTTGGGACTGCAGTGCCATTTTGGCCACATTCCAAGAAAGGCTTTCTGTCAGTCAGTATTGTCTTTGGGAGCAGGAGGCAGAGAGAGAGAGAGAGAGAGAGAGAGAGAGAGAGAGAGAGAGAGGAGAAACTCAGGAGGGCCATGGGACTATTGAAGACCCAATGCCTGAGAAACTATCCACTGATGAAAAAAACTATCCTGAGGAAGTTGCTACATTAGCATTTTACACCTCAGGAAACTCATGTCCTGGGAACTTGAGCAATATGCCAGGTAGTTACACGGTGGTAACAGTGTGAGGTAGCATTTGAACCCAGGTCCTTTGACTCCAAAGACAGTGTTCATTCCATCATACTAAGTTACTTTTCTAATAGTGTACAATTTTTGTCTAACCTTTGGTCAGTTGATATAGGAGGTTTACCTTTCCTGAAACTGAAAGAGAAACCATGAAAAATTAAATCATCCAATTAATGTCAAAAGCAATGGGTTCATTTATTGTACCCCCTCCCCTTAAGGGAAGCTTAGATGACTTAACAGGAGACACTCAAAGGCATGAGGAAGACAGAGCAAAGGACACAACCAGAATCTGGAATGGGCAGGGTACTCAGACAGAACAGGAGGAAGAAGTCAAAAGTGGACCCAAGAGAGGCTGCTCTCTGGTCTTGGAATGTCATTATGCCAAACTCCTGCCATTCCACTAGGTCCAATGGGTGGAACTCTTGAGTCTAGCTACTCTTCTAGCAATAGGGATGCCAGCTAAGGGAAGCTGAAGAGGAACAAATGTTCTATAAGGGAGGGACAAAGTCTCATGGTTTCACAGGGAGTTTATCATGGAGTGACCCATCATCAGTAGGATCCCTTGGGGGCATAGAAAGACTTGTGAAAGGTGAAGAGCAAAGGGAGCAGAGAGAACATTGTATACAGTCACAGCAATATTGTTTTAAGAGCAACTTTGAGCAAATAAGTCATTTTGACTATTGCAAATAATCAAATTAACTAGAAAGGACATATGAAGAAAGATGCTATCTGCATCCAAAGAAAGAACTGATAAATAGAAGTATGTATAGAATAATTTTACATATTATGTATATATACACACACATACCTATTTGTATCTAATAGTAACTATTTCTAGCATGGGGGGGGAGAAGAAAAAAAAGGGAAAAAAGAAATTTACATGATAACTTTGTTGTATACTTGAAGGGAAAAGTGAGTTGTACATGATAGATTTGTGGTTTCACATTCAATCATCTTTTTTTTTTTATTGTACTATGTTATGGAAATACTTGTTTTGTTCCATGAATTGAAAATAAAATAAATTTGTAATACCAAAAAAAGATCCCTTGGAAGGTGAAAGTATCAAGTCAAGGAAGAGGGCACCTGACAGGAGAATGGAGAATGGCTAAGATGGAGACAAACTGACAGAGAAAGATTAAAATGAAAAAAAAAATCTAGAGGGTTTTTTTTCCTCAACAATAACAAAAAACTCCTGGAGAAAATGATCCACAATTATGTTGTCATCCTCAATCTAAATCAAAGGTTCTTAACCTGAGGTTCATGAATTTGCTTTTTAAAATATTTTATTACCTATATTTAAACATTTTCATATTTCTTTTTAATCCTTTGCATATTATTTTAAAAAATATTATTCTAAAGAAGTAGTCCATAGGTTACCAACTATTATAGGAGCTTATTTTACACACATACACTCACACACACACAGTATTAATAACTTCTAATCTAAATGAAACTAGAAAACAAAGAAGTTTCAGCAACTAAGTAAAAGAACAATTGCAAAGTTCTCCTCATGTAGGAAAACAGAGAAATTGGCAGAAGTGAGCTTATCCTGCACCTGCACCAACAAGAAACACAATTTCCTGGGACGCTTGGGCATTTTCCTCTACCATTCTCATGCTTAATATAAACAAACAGATCTCCATGGAGTTCATGGCAGTTTATGCACAGATATCTCTTGCAGAGGAAAAAGAAACTGAAAAATTCTATGAAGAAATTGACAAAATCCTCCAACTTAAGTCAACATATACTTGTTATCTTTGCCCAAAATTTATTACTTGCCTCCGGGCATGAGGGGATTGTAGCTTGGGAATAGAATGAAGAATAATGAAGTGTGAAGTGGGTATAGGGAGGATGATGAAAATTATGTTGGGAGAATGTGGCCCAGGATCAAAAAAAGGAAAGAGGCCAGTGGCTCATGCACTACTCAGAGACATCGTTCTTATAGATCATGAATCCTTTAAAAAAGAAAATCAACAAGCATTTATTAAATACCCATGTGCCAGGCACTCCACTAGGCACTGGAAATATACAAAGAAAAATATAATAGCCTCTACTGCCAAATTCTAATGGAAGGCTCTGGGAATGGCTAGCACAGAGAAATATCACAAAAGATGAAACTGCCTATATATTTAACAAAGAGGGAATGACTGGTAGTCAATGTATTTCAGAATCAGCTGTTGGAATGCTACCAGAAAGTTGACCACTAAACCTGGGGTCCAGCGATAGATTTCAAGGGGTCCACTAATACGGGTAGGAAAATTATATATTTATTTTCAATAACTTCTAACTGAAATTCAGCCTTTCTTTCATAAATTTAATAATTTAATTTTTTTTAAATTTTATGAATAAAAAAATTGAGAAAAGAGGACTGTAGGGCTTTACCTAACTGTCAAACAGATCCTTGACACAAAAAAAGGATAAAGATCAAAAACAGCACCAAATTAGAAGACCAAAGACACCATGTGATTAGAGAAATCACATTTACAAAGCTCTTTATAAATATTATCTCACATTGTCCTTTCAGTGACACTGAGTAGTAAATGCTATTATTACTCCCATTTTACAGATGAGAAAATTGAGGCAGACAAAAGTTAAATGACATTCAGAGTCACATGGTTAGTTAAGCATTTAATACTGTATTTGAATTCAGTCCTTCCTGACTCCAGGTCCAGCACTCTATCCCCTGTGACATTAACTCTCTATGTAACTTTGAATAAACAACTTCCCTTCTCTGAACCTTGATTTCTTCATCTGTAAAATAAGAGGGTTGAATTAGAGGATCTCTAAGGTTCCTTTCACCTCTAACATTCCATGACTTCCATTAGCTATCCTTCTTTGAACCTTCCTTGGATTTCTTAAACAAGTTTTATCAAAGGGAAGAAGGAAAATGTCATTCATTTCCTGCAGGTTCAAGATGCCCTGGGAGAAGGCAATCTTTCTTTTCATCCCCGCCCTGTGAGCTGTATTGTTCAGTAAATCCCTCTACTAGTTTCTTATTCTATTTTGTGTCTGGTACTTTCCTTATAGTGAGCTCTAATTTCCCAGTCTGGGGAAGGAGCCAAGGAAAGGAAGCAGCAAATAACTTGTATTTCCTTCTTTGCCCTCTTGATTTTGTGAGCTGTGTAAGAACGGATCAAAGTCACAGAGCTTTGGGTCTGGTGTCCCTTCTTTAAATGTAAGCCATTCTTAGCACAACAATGTTATAACACACCCAGGTCAGAGCAAGATTCTGAGCAGCATGTATAAGATATTGCTAGGTGGGGTGGGAAAGAACAGCTTTCCCAGGAGAGAAGGTTCTGTACCCAAGCTGCAATATACAGGCAAGAACACAGAAAAAATGAAGGTTAAAACGGTAAACCCACAGGGGTTTACTTCTTTCATGTCTAGTTGCAAGCCATAGTCACTAAGTTAACCTGATAAATTTTTGCCCAACCTATACGCCTCTGAGTTAGAGTTGGGAGGGACCTTAGTAGCCATCTACTCAAAATCTCTCTATTGCTTAAAACAACAACAAAACAGGCCCTGAGGAGTCAAAGACTTGTTAAAAGTTACATGGGCAATAAACCTGTTCAATTGTGTCTGACTCTTCCGGACACCATGTACCACACTGGCTATAGATTCTCTTGGCAGAGATACTGGGATGGTTTGTTATTTCCTTTTCCAGTGGATTCAAGCAAACCGAAGTTAAGTGACTTGCCTAGGGTCACACAGCTAATAAATGACTGAGATCAGATTTGAATTCAGGTCTTCTTGACTCCAGGCCCAACATCCTAACCACTGAAACATCTAGCTGCCTCTAAACTATGGCCAATAACTAAGGAGCCAGAACTCAAACGCATGACTCCTGAATTCTAAATAGAGAGTGCTTCTATCTCTTTATCCTTTCTGCTCCTGCTCATATACTACCTGGTTTCCAAGAGAGGCTTAGGCTACCTGCCCCTGGTAAAGTGAATAAATAGCAGCAAGACATGTTGATGATAGCATTAAACAACCTCTTAGTCCAGGGAGTTTAGAGATATTTGAATTCATCAGTTCTAGACTATTAACCCAGTAGAGCAGTTATTCATTCCTGATAACCTTGCTGATACATGTATTACCCATAGATTCTAAGAATGAAGCAGGGAGGCCCAGAAAACATGCCTCCTTAGTATGCTGTGAATGAATTAGGGGCTTCCTGTCATTGTCCTCTCTCTCCAGTTGACTGTATCTAGGCAGGAGATTCTCTATTTCTAATGCTCCTAATAAGATGCTGCATGGGTTCCCAAGTGGATTAGATATTGATATAAACCAACTTCCCAGCATATTAAGCAAGGCAGTACAGGAATGTCTTTGTTTCTAGTGGTTTTTGAGTCATTTAGAATTAGGATGGAGTCAATTCCTGGTTTGATTATAGCTCAGAGTCATAGGTTGATCAGAAGAAGCTTGATGAAATTACATGATTTAAGAAGTAGGTAACAGAGTAGATAGGATAAAAGGATGTGCCCCTTTTAAGATTTTGGATCATTATAATGTGAAAGTACCAGGAAATGACTTCACAACTTGACTATATTCTGGATGGAGAACTGATTTTAGAATCATGAAGCCCTGGGTTCTAAGTCCTCCTCTGAACCATTGTGTATGTGGCAACATAATTCTGGGCAAATTACTTCTCAGAGCCCTAATGCAGGTTAAAATATAATTAAGAAATATTTAACAAAATTATAATGCCTTAAGTCATAATTAATGTTAATATGTGATTTTCTATGTCAATATATTGCCTCAAGGGATCCTTAGGGATCCTTAGCGACCCATTTTCTATTTAAATTTGAGTAGAGTTTGAATGCTGTAGGCATCTCTTTAAGACCACAAATTGAAGAGTAGATGGTGATCTGCTGGTGGAGGGACTTTCTTTCCTGGGAGTTCCCTACGCAATTAAGTCACAGGTCCAGTAAAACACACACACACACACACACACACACACACACACACAAACATACACACACGCAAACAACGAAACATGTCACATTAGAAATATGGACATTGTTAATAATTTATTCAATTCAGTCTCATCCCTAGAATGTTGGCCATCAATGTTTTGGCCACAAACACACATAAAGACCAAAAGAAGGAGGAAATAAAAAAAGTCTTGGAGGAAAAGTATCCCATTCTGCCCTGAAAAAATCACAGCTACTCTGAAGCCTTAGAAGAGAGGAATCCAGGGGGGCGAAGCCAAGATGGCTGAGTAGAAAGACACACATACGCTAGCTCCAAACCCACAGCCCATAAAATATCTGTAAAAAAGAACTCCCAACAAATTCTGGAGCAGCAGAAGCCACAGAACAACAGAGCGGGGGAGATTTCTGTTCCAGAGAGCCCTGAAAACATCTTGCAAAAGGTCCGTCGTGCCCCGGACCCGGAGCTGAGCCCAGCCCTGCCTTGGCCACACAGCACCTAGAGGAGCAGATCTGAGCGGGCTTCAGGGACGGAATCTCCAGCAGCTGCGCAAGTCCCTCCACCCATGGACCCCAAAGGTTGGTGAGAGGGTCTTCTCGGCTTGCCGAGAGGGGAGTGGGGTGCCCCCATAACTCAGGCCCCCTCAGGAGGCAGCAGCAGAGGCGGGAGCAGACAGGCGCTCCCCAAGCAGGCAGGAGCCTGGATCCATTGTTGAAGGTCTCTGCATAAACCCCCTGAGGGAACTAAGCCCCCTGAGGTAGCCCTGCCCTCACCTGAGCAGCTGAACTTAATCTCACACTGAATAGCAGTCCTGCCCCCCCCCCCCCCCCCCCCCCCCCCCCCCGCCAAAAGCCCTGAGGCTGGGAAGCAGCAAGTGAATCTCAGACCCCAAGTGCTAGCTGGGAGGATCTGGAGGAAAAGTGGGTGTGAAGAGAATACTCAGAAGTCAAGTCACTGGCTGGGAAAATGCCCAGAAAAGGGAAAAAAAATAAAACTATAGAAGGTTACTTTCTTGGTGAACAGGTATTTCCTCCCTTCCTTTCTGATGAGGAAGAACAATGCTTACCATCAGGGAAAGACACAGCAGTCAAGGCTTCTGTATCCCAGCCCATGCAATGGGCTCAGGTTATGGAAGAGCTCAAAAAGGATTTTGAAAATCAAGTTAGAGAGGTGGAGGAAAAACTGTGAAGAGAAATGAGAGAGATGCAAGTAAAGCATGAAAAGCAAGTCAACACCCTGCTAAAGGAGACCCAAAAAAATGCTGAAGAAAATAACACCTTGAAAAATAGGCTAACTCAACTGATGAAAGAGGTTCAAAAAGCCAATGAGGAGAAGAATGCTTTCAAAAGCAGAATTAGCCAAATGGAAAAGAAGGTTCAAAAGCTCATTGAAGAAAATAGTTCTTTCAAAATTAGAATGGAACAGATGGAGGCTAAGGACTTTATGAGAAACCAAGAAATCACAAAACAAAACCAAAAGAATGAAAAAATGGAAGAGAATGTGAAATATCTCATTGGAAAAACAGCTGACCTGGAAAATAGATCCAGGAGACACAATTTAAAAATTATGGGACTCCCTGAAAGCCATGATCAAAAAAAGAGTCTAGACATCATCTTTCATGAAATTATCAAGGAAAACTGCCCTGAGATTTTAGAACCAGAGGGCAAAATAAATATTCAAGGAATCCACAGATCACTGCCTGAAAGAGATCCAAAAAGAGAAACTCCTAGGAACATTGTGGCCAAATTCCAGAGTTCCCAGGTCAAGGAGAAAATATTGCAAGCAGCTAGAAAGAAACAATTCAAGTATTGTGGAAATACAATCAGGATAACACAAGATCTAGCAGCTTCTACATTAAGGAATCGAAGGGCATGGAATAGGATATTCCAGAAGTCAAAGGAACTAAGACTAAAACCAAGAATCACCTACCCAGCAAAACTGAGGATAATACTTCAGGGGAAAAATTGGTCTTTCAATGAAATAGAGGACTTTCAAGCATTCTTGATGAAAAGACCAGAGCTGAAAAGAAAATTTGACTTTCAAACACAAGAATGAAGAGAAGCATGAAAAGGTAAACGGCAAAGAGAAGTCATAAGGGACTTACTAAAGTTTAACTGTTTACATTCCTACATGGAAAGACAATATTTGTAATTCTTGAAACTTTTCAGTATCTGGGTACTGGGTGGGATTACACACACACACACACACACATGCACATGCACACACACATAGAGACAGAGTGCACAGAGTGAATTGAAGAGGATGGGATCATATCTTAAAAAAATGAAATCAAGCGGTGAGAGAGAAATATATTGGGAGGAGAAAGGGAGAAATGGAATGGGGCAAATTATCTCTCATAAAAGAGGCAAGCAAAAGACTTTTTAGTGGAGGGAAAAAGAGGGGAGGTGAGGGAAAAACATGAAGTTTACTCTCATCACATTCCACTAAAGGAAGGAATAAAATGCACACTCATTTTGGTATGAAAACCTATCTTACAATACAGGAAAGTGGGGGATAAGGGGATAAGCAGGGTAGGGGGAATGATGGAAGGAAGGGCAATGAGAGGAGGGAGCAATTAGAAGTCAACACTCTTGGGGAGGGACAGGATCAAAAGAGAGAACAGAAGCAATGGGGGGGCAGGATAGGATGGAGGGAAATATAGTTAGTCTTACACAACACAACTATTATGGAAGTCATTTGCAAAATTACACAGATATGGCCTATATTGAATTGCTTGCCTTCCAAAGGGAATGGGTGGGGAGGGAGGGAGGAAGAGAAGTTGGAACTCAAAGTTTTAGGAACAACTGTTGAGTACTGTTCTTGCTACTAGGAAACAAGAAATACAGGTAAAGGGGTATAGAAAGTTATTTGGCCCTACAGGACAAAAGAGAAGATGGAGACAAGGGCAGGGAGGGATGATAGAAGAGAGGGCAGATTGGTGATAGGGGCAATTAGAATGCTCGGTGTTTTGGGGTGGGGGAGGGGACAAATGGGGAGAAAATTTGGAACCCAGAATTTTGTGAAAATGAATGTTAAAAGCTAAATAAAAAATAAATAAATAAGAAAATAGAAAAAAAAAAAAAGAAGAGAGGAATCCAGCAACAAACATGAACAAAGTCACTGAAAAATGACTTGGAAGCAAGATATTTTATTGGGCTTCAAAGGAAATTTTTAGTAAAAGATTCTGTGTGGTTCTCATGAAGCAAATCCAGGGACTTCAGAGAGTCTCTGTGCTGGCCATACTCTCACCTTGGAGGTTTAATGGAGTTGTTGCAATAGTATTTCATGAGCATCTTATCCATGGAGTCCTCTTCTATTCATAGGCTCATACTCTGAAGTAGGAAGAAATGTAGCTCAGGGCACTTTTTTTATGACTCTCAAGAACTATGACCATATTAGTATGCCTACACAGGAGGTACGGTCTGATAAACAATATTTATGAAGTACCCACCTAGATTTATCTGCAATATATCATAGATGTAAGGGCCACCATGGTCAAATCTCCATCACTGGAAAAAAATACAAATTTTTTGAGCATAGTGTAGGCCAGGGGTAGTAATACCATTGTGTATCACCTGATTGGAATGCTAGATGGCATAGTGCTGGACTGGGAGTCAGGAAGCTCTAAATCAAGAAGTTCTGAGTTCAAAGCTCGTCCCAGATACCAGCTGTGTGATGCTAGACAAGTCATTTAAATTCTATCTAAAGGATTGTTGTAAGGATAAAATGAGATGTTTATAAAGTACTTCCCAGTCCTTAAAGCAGTACGTAAATGCTAGTGATTGCTGAGCTGGTTCTGGGACTACCCTTTGTGTCCTGAGGGCACATCACTGCAAGGTACCATGAACAAGACAAACTACCACTACATCTTCTTTGTACCAATTCAGAACATCCCTCCCTCACCTTATCTATCCCAGCCAATCCCTGACACTCATTTGTGTTCTGGTGAGAGAGAGTAAGGTGATAGTGGTGGAGAAATTGCAATGACCTTGTTTTAGGCACTGTTGGAGACAGAAAAATGAAATAGACTTTCTTGGTTCATATTCTCATGGAGCTTATGATCGAAACAGGAATGAGACTCTTGTAAGAGATAGAAAAGATGATAAAGGATAAGAAAATAGGAGATCATATTCAATTCTTTTGCTTCTGTTTCCTCTACCCAACAAAGACAATGTTTGGAGTGCAAAGGATAGAGAAAAAATGGCCCCATCTGACCAAATGACACTAACTGTCAGGATCACAGAGACAATGAGTCCATGTCCCTAGACTTCTAATGAAGTACTCTGATGAGATCGATTTGGATTCTAGCTGTTATACAACTGTTAGCTCTCCTTCCTAGCTCTGTATCACCTTTATAACTGATAAGTAAGCCACCTACACCACCCAATTTGAGACCTCTGTTCAAAATGATGCTAGACTAGGAATGATCACTCTTCAGATTCAGGTATTGAACCAATTCTAACCCCGTTTAACTCTGCTGTCCTCTAGTCCATATCTCTTCATCTTCCCCCCAAAATTAAATGTAATCTTTCTTCTAATCTACCAAAGGAGATGAAGTAAGTCTAGTGTGACTGGCTCATGATCAAATCATTTTTTATCATTTCTTCCCTTTTGAGATGTTCACTAGCCCTCCATTTAAAAATGCATTTTGACCCGGAAAGATTTACATGAACTTCCAGAGTGAAATGAGCAGAACCAGGACAACACTGTACACAGTAATAGCAATATTGTATAATGAAGAATTGTATGACTTAGCCATTCTCAATAATACTGTGATGCTAGACAATACCAAAGGACTCATGATGAAAATGCTATTTGCCTCCAAAGAAAGTATTTTTCACTTTTTCCTCCTTCCTTTCTTCTTTCCTTCCTTCCTCCCTTCCTTCCCTCTTTCCATCCTCCCTTCCTTCCTTCTTTCCTTCCTTCCATCATTTCCTTTCCTTTCCTCTCCTTTCCTTCTTTCCTTCCTTGCTTCCTTCTTTTTGTTTGAATTTTCTTCCACAAAATGTATAACATGGCAATATATTTTACATGATTGCATATGTATAATGTATATCGGAATGTTTACTATGTCAGGGAAGAGGGAGGCAGAGAATTTGAAACTCAAAAGTGAAAAAAATTACAAAATTGTTTTTACATGTAATTGGGGGAAAATATTGTTAAAAATATACATTTTGAAATTTTGACATCATTTGAAGGCAAACTTACTTGCCTATAGTTTGACAAAGACTCTGTTTTCTTCCCTTATTTTTAAAGTTAAGACAACGCTTGCTCTTCTCAAGTCCTATACACCTCTCCCATTTTATACAGTCTTCAAGAGATCATTGAGAATGTCTTTAATACTCACATTCACCAGTTCTTTCAGAATTCTGACATATGTTCATCTGGGCCTGGCTACTTGAATTCATCAAGAGTAAATAGGTGTTCTCTTGCTCTCTCCCCACTTATCCAGCTTCCTATTATTTTCTGTTCTATCCCTTTCAGTCCAAAGATTATCCTCATTGGCAGAGAAACCAGATGCAAAATAAGTGTTAAGTAGACTACCTCATCTATCTCTAATAGGAATCCTATCCCTTTTTTGATTTATCTTTTTTCACTAAAAATATCCTTATCAGTTATCCTTAGCTTTCCTCACTAGCCTCAGGTCATTCTGAGCCACAGCCCTCCATATGATTTTTATAGGGCCATGTCATGCTTTTACATTGATTCTCCTTTCCCGGCCCCACCCTTGTTTGTCCTTGCTTCCATCTTCTTTACATGGTGTTTTTTTTCTCCCTAAACTCACTGAGTTCTCTAAATATTCCTGTTGGCCTCTTTAGACAATTCTCTTCTCTCCACCAAAAAAAAAAAAACAGCAAAAAAATAAAACCATTATTCCCCTTTATCCTTAGAGATTTAATTCTTAAAAACATTCTGTCTCTCTTGGTTTGATTTCTCCTGAAACATTTTAGGCCTTGGGATCTTATTCATGCTTTCTCTGAACTCTTTGAAATATATCCTCCAAAAATGTAGGGTATGCATCAGACTATGCTAGTCTTTCTCTCCTTCTGTATGAAATTCTAAGTAAATGGCCACTTTCCCCCAAGGATTCCACATCCTTACTGCTTTAGCCACCAGTTTCCTATTGGTGAAAATAACATGCAGGAGATCTCTTCACCTCATTGCTTCCTTAACCTTTTAAGGTATAATATTATCATGAAGGGAAGAAACAAAAGTATTAGCTATTCTGCTTTAGAGAGAGAGACAGAGAGAGAGAGAGAGAGAGAGAGAGAGAGAGAGAGCATTCCAGCAGGTATCTGGAAATTGAAGTCCCTCATCACTACTATTGCATGCCTCCCACCAGTCTTGTAATTTGTTTTCCAAACCTCATTTACTTCCTCTTTCTGATCAAGTATCCATAGGAATAGGAAGAAGTCCTCACTTTCTCTTGTCACAGTAGGGACCCCTATCAGGGAAATAATTATGGCCTATTCCTCCAGGGAGAATAGTATGTAGGAAGGTCAGGAAGGAGTTTAGAGACTGTATATGCTCTCTAGGCATTTGGAAGATCAGGCTTGGAACTGAAAATTTTGGTAGCATGGAAGAAAAATTAGTGGTTGTGGTTGTCTAGAAAGAATATTCCAAGTATGCATGTATGTGACATGAAAGAATGAGAGACTGGAGTCTGTGCGTGTGGGTTGTGGAGCCTGGGAGTCAAGGAAATGTGTTTGGAACTTGGTGTGAAAACAATGGGAATGACTAGGGAAGGCTGGGAGTACAGCTGTAGGACATCTGAGGACTGTCCTAAGAAAGAAAATGGCTGGAAGAAAGGTTGTGATAAAGATGCTTGCTGAGCAGGAGGTGCCAGTGCTCCAGCTACAGACAAGCTGGGAATCTCAAAGGTCAGTTCCCTGGAGGCTTCATATCACAACATCAAGCTGTTACTTCTAAGGAGCAAAGAGACAGGAAATGCAACTTGAATTGGCACGGCATTTCAGAGGAGAGATTCAGTACCCATGGTTTTGTTACCTTCTCCTTAAAAACCTTATGTTTCAAGGAAGTTCAGAAAATAAAGTGTCAAAAGGTTCTGAATTCCGGACTAAAAATCCTCTCTCATTTTTTTGAGGGGTCAACAATCACTTTAATCAAGTACATATGTCATTCACTTGGTTCAAGGGGAAAAAGTCAACACCTTGAACTTCAGAGAAAATACAAACAGAGGAATAAAGACCAGCAAACAGGACTTCCAATTGTTGCACTGTAAGTATTACATACATCACAGATCAACAGACAGATTCAGCTGTCTGACCATACCAGAGACTGAAGCGTGAACATCTGGGTTTTCAAAGCCAGGGGGAGACTTAGTGGCTGCCCAGAGTCTCATCTGGCCAAACACTTCCAAAGAGTAAGTTCCCTATTTTCTTAACCATGACTCTTAATAATACTAATCCACATTTATATGGTAGTTGAGGTTTACAAAGCATTCTCCTAATCAGCTGGGGCAGCTATGTGGCACAGTGGCTAGAGAATTAGGCCTGGAGTCGGGAATACTCATCTTTTTGAGTTCAAACCTGGCCTCAGACACTTACTAGCTTGGTGACTCTGAGCAAGTCACTTCACCCTGTTTGCCTCATTTTCCTGATCTGGAAAATGACCTGGAGAAGGAAATGGCAATTCACTCCAGTATCTCTGCCAAGAAAATCCCAAATGAGGTCCCAGAGAGTCAGGCACAACTGAAGATAACTGAACAACCAAATAACCCTGTGAAGTAGATTGTATGTGATTTCCATTTTCCAGATGAGAAAGCTGAGGCTCAGTGATAAAGATAGCATGTTGTAGTAAGAGGCAGGGTGGTGTAGTGGACAGAGCACTGGACTTGGAGTTAGGAAGACCTGGGTTCAAATACAGACTCAGGCAGCTATTCAATGTGTAACCCTGGACAAGTCTTTAAACCTCTCTGTGCCTCCATTTCTTCATCTGTAGAATGACAGACTTGGATGTGATTGCTTCTCAGGTTCCTCCCAGGTTGAAATCTATAACCTTATTCTCTTATGCTTTACACATTCTCATCCTGCTGGTATCAGGGTCAGGATTCCAATTCAGCTATCCTGATTCTACTTCCAGTACTCATAATTTCTAACTTTTCCCCCTCAAAAATCATCCAAGAACAGATGACCTCTCAGAAGCTAGAATATGGGCCCAGAGGGCTTCAGACTGGAAGCAGCCAGCCTCTGAAATCCCCAGAAAAAAAACAACTAATCTCTGATTCAAGAAATACTGTGCTAGATTAAAAGAATCGATATGGCATAATAGGAAGATCATTGGATTTACAAGCAGAAGACCTGGGCGTGAATTCCATTTCTTCTATTTACTACCTGCAGGTTCTTTGACAAGTCATCTCCCCAGTCTGGACTTCAGTTTCCTCATCTGTTAAAAAAAAAAAGGAGGGGGCGGGGACTGGCTGATGTCTCAGGTCTCTTCTGACTCTACCTCCTATGATCCTGAGTCCAGTCTTAAATTTCCCCTCAACTATTGGTTCTGTCCTAATTGGGAAACAAAAAATAAAATGAAGATAAAAAATTCCAAGTGTGGTATTCCAAGAGATGAGTCAGGCAACAAACAAAGGGAAACCAACAGGTACCAAGAAATAACACACACACACACACACACACACACACACACACACACACACACACACACACACACACACACACACACCTCAAGAGGTCACTCAAGGCACAAGCTAGGACCTTTGGTTAGGCTGTCATCTGAATAGGAGAGGACTCCGAAGGAGCATATAAAAGCTATCCTTCCTTCTTCTCCATGGCTTCTAAGATATGATGGAACCATTAGTTCTGTGGGAGCTGCTTTCCCCTGAGGTTGCCAAGCAGGTGTCTAAAGGGAAACAGGAAGACTGCATGGGAAACTGAGTGCACTAAATACTCTTTAAAAGTAACAGCTCCCTTGCATACCCAGGCTGTCAGGGCTTCATTTTGTCAGATCTGACTATTGCCTGAAACACCTAGAGAACCGCACAACTCAGGGAGTTGAAGGATCAGTGCCAGGGGGGCTATACCCACCTAGGATACTAACACTAACACATCCTACAGGCCTGAGTTTCAAAAAGTAGCTAGCACTTGAAGACACACAAAAAAGCCCATCATCCCCCTTCCTTGTCAGCACAGCAGGGAGAGACCAAGTTATCATGATAGCTAGGCAAAAATGCCCTCACTAAGATGAATCACAAATTTGCTCACAGACTGGCTATGTCCAAAAAAGAAAAGAAAAAAAAACCAAACACAAAACTACAACGCAGCCCCAAACAGCGCTGACTTATCAAACAGCCAGATGACATTTCAGGGAAATCTGATGATTAGATCCTAAGTCTGGCCATCTGCAGGATGTAAGAAGAATAGAAGGAAACTGAGGAGGTTTTGGCGATCACATTTATAATTAGCGATTGAAACAATCTTCCTGGTGCTCTCTGTATGAGACTTGAATATTTCTACTGCACAAGATGATGATTCAGAGCCTGGATAATTATAACCGCTTGTATAGAGTCGAGCACCCATTCCCATTAGGAAAGGGAAGTTGGTGTGCCCGATATGGTCTGCCTCCATTTTTGTTAACATTGTTAGTCCATGCCAGCTGAAAAACCAATCCCCTCAACCCACCCCCATCTCCCATTCAAATACACAGTTCTCCCTGAGTATTTTCTATGCCCATTTAAAAGGGAAACTAAAGCTAATTTATAGCAAGGTGCTGGGAAACAGGTTATTGCCAGTAATGTTTTTTACTGTATGTAATTTTTGTCTCTTGAAATATATTTGAATTGATGTGATAAAGAGCCATGATACAACTGATTTGTCTTATAGCTCTAAGAGAAAAAAAATGCAGTATTCTCTAGAAAGAGAAAGAACAATAGTCTTGGAGTTATAAGCCCTGGGTTCAATAGCAGCGACATCAACTCAACTACAAATAAACCTAAAAAGCTTTGGGATTTTAATGACCAAGTCTGGCCCTGAGAAAGAGATGAGAAAATGAACGAACCTCTTTCCCTTCTCTGCAGACTTAGTAATTTGTTGGTTAGTTGTTTTTTTTCTGAGATGCTTTTTTCCTCCCTTTCCTTTTATTCTCTCTCTCTCTCTCTCTCTCTCTCTCTCTCTCTCTCTCTCTCTCTCTCTCTCTGTGCCTCTGTCTGTCTCTAATAAAATATGACTTTCTGGGAAGGAGAGTGGGGATCTATCTATCTATCTATCTATCTATCTATCTATCTATCTATCTACCTACCTATCTATCTACCTATCTATCTATCTATCTATCTATCTATCTATCTATCTATCTATCTATCTATCTATCTATAACAAAGGATAGCTTTCTGGCAAGGGGAGTGGGGATATATTTGGAAGTGATGGTTGTAAAAGCAAAAGATAACAATTTTTTATTAAAGAAAAAATTAATTCAAATCAACAAACATTAAACACTTAACTATGTCCCAAGCCCTGGGAATTCCAAGATAAAAATAATAATTAAGGAGCTTACATTTTGCTAAGGGGAATTCACATTTATTACGGTGTTGTAAGGTTTGCAAAACACTTTCACAGCAACCCTGTGAGACAGGGTAAGTAAATACTGTTATCTTCATTTCATAGATAAGCAAATTAATTCTGAGTGGTTAAGTTGCTGGGTCAAAACAGATATTTAGTGTCTGAGGGTGGAGTTTGAACTCAGATCTCACTCCCTATCCAGCACTCTGACCATTGAACCATTATGCGTACATGGATAAAGATAATACAAGTTAACAGAAGCACACCTGATGAGAATGAACTGAATTTCCCAGCATGCCTTAACTCATAAAACGATTTCACACTGAAAGAAAGATGTCCCTAGGACTGTATTTTCAATAAGACTTGTATACCTGTAGCACAAGGTGATTGCTTCTCAGGGAGACAGTGGGAGGATAATTTTAGGAAGGGGAAAAGTCATGATGCAGGTCAGAAGAGGCGCAACTGAGACTACAGTGCCAATTTCAAGGAATGCAGGCATTCTACCATGTTCTTGAGACACAATGGAGCATGCTGAGAGTAGACATGAGTTGGAGCAGAATGATGCTAGCAAGCACAGTATTGAACTCCAAGGTCATGATTGCTTGTACTGAAGGTTTCCAGCTTCCAACTCTTTCTGTTTCCAGAGAGAGAGAGAGAGAGAGAGAGAGAGAGAGAGAGAGAGAGAGAGAGAGAGAGAGAGACTTTTCCCTATTTCAGAGATTTAAGTCTCTGAGAAGTTGTTTCTTCAAGTTAGCTTCATGGGAATTGGGATTTTATATTCATTTTGGAGTACTGTTATAAGTTTTTATGTCAATTTGCTTTACAATTCTAACCTAAGTATTTTACTTTTTTTTGAAAGGAAATGTGTTTAAGTTTTGGCTCTAAATATTGCTAGCTCCATGACTTTGGGCGAGTTATGTCTCTTCTCTGGGACTTTATATCTTCTAATGGGAGGGCTGAAATAACTGATTTCTAATTCTACGATTTCTATGCCGCGACATCTCTTGGAAAGTCTTCTCAGTCATCAATTTAAAGACTGGTGGGGTTTTTGCTTGTTTATACGGACCTGTGATTTCATCAATGGAGGAAGCTCATGCTGATTAGCAGGGGTAACTCAATTATAATTTATAGAGAGTTATCTAGGGTATGGAGAGATTAAATAATATGACCATGGACACACAGCTACCATGGGAAAATTGTTGTTATCATCATTCACCATCATCAGTGTGTCAGAGGCAGAATTCGAATCTGGCTCTGAGGACAACCAGGGAATGAATTAGAAGGAAAGAGGACCATATTTAGAAACTTATCACCATAAAACGTCACAACTAGAAGAAAACTTAACACTCATCTCCTCCCCCTCCCCACTCCACTTCCATTGTACAGATAAAAAATCAATGACTAAAACAAGGCCTAAGAAGAAGAAACTGTTTGCTCAGGTGAATGGAAAAAGCCAGAACTTGAATTCAGGACTTTAGAAACAGTCAAACTCTCATTCTGCTATCGCATCACTTCCTAAATCAGAAGGAATGAGATCTACTATAAAGTTACCATATAATTTTCCTTGCTTTCTTCCCCTCCTTTACCCTCTCAGAAGGGCTGTTCCTACAATTTTGCATTTGGAGAGCTGATGAAAGCTTCAGGTTCATGGAACCAATTATCATATTATTCCCTCGAGTTTCTTTACCTGAATGAGTAGAGATCCGTTAGAGCAAGAATAAATACACATAAACGGGACACAGAAACACAAACGCCCTTCAAACACACACCACTATCACTCGATGAGGATCAACCCATAAGCATTCATTAAGTACCTACCATGTACTAGGTTGTACGGTGGATAGAGTGCCAGATCTAGAGTCAGTAGGATCTGAGTTCAAATTCTGCCTCAAACACTTATTAGCTGTGCAGCCCTAGGAAAGTCACTTCATCTTGTTTGCCTCAGTTTCCTCATCCAGTAAATGAGCTGGAAAAGGAAATGGCAAACCACTCCAGTACCTTTGCCAAGAAAATCCCATATGGGGTCACAGAGGGTCAGACACAACCATAGCAACTCAACATCAACAATAATAGCATACACCAGCCATTGGAGAGAGCAAAGACAAAAATAAAATAATCCCTGCTCTTGAGGAGCTTACATTCTAATTGGGAGATGTATGCATGCATGTGTGTATGCATGTGTGTGTATTTATATGCATGTATGCACATGTGCATGCATGAATGCATGTATGAAAGTATGTATGAATTATATACAAAATAAATTCAAGATAGTTTTGGAAGAAAGGCTGTTCGTACAGATGAAGAAATAAGGAAAAGCTCCGTGTTGAAGCTGGAAATTGAATTGGCTGCATCTTGAGGGAAACCAGGAGGCCCAGAAGAAAGTGAGAACAAGCACCTGAAGATGAACGCTTCCCCTCTGTTGCTAGGAGACACTCAGAATTCCTGTCAAAGCTCAGTGACATTATAGGAATCAGGAGGTAGATTGAGGTGTGCAAAAAGGAGAAAAATAGTACGGAAAGTCCCACAAGAGGAAATAGGAACCAGAAAGAGTGCTGAATTTGTGCTGACAGCACCTAGGCTTAATTACTAGCTCTGTTCCAGTCTAATGTCTCTATCTTATCAGCTGGATGACCTTGACCAAATCACTATGCCCCTCTGGGGCTGTGTGCCTTCATTTTCCTAACCAGGTCAACAAGATGATCTCTATAAGACTCGTTGAGACTCTGAATTCTATGATTCTATATCTCTTGCCCATGAGGTTAAATTACCCTAATTCAGTTAATGCCCACGCCCTAAGCTGGTCGCCAAGTCTAGCAGGTCTACCAGGGAACTTTCTACCATCCCCTTGCCCAGCCTCCCACTTCTCTTCAGTTCTAAATCTTTTCACTTGGATCAGAAATTTGCCTTATTAATCATATGCAAATATCACACTGATAGGTTTCTGCATATAATTTGTTCTCCAGCACACTCTGCAAAGGATTCAATTAAAACTGAACCAGAGATCAGAGAGGCCCAGTCAAACATGCAGCTAAATGCCAGATTCTCCTCATTTGGAGAAAAGAGACCCATCCCACCCTGAGCAGCCAGGGGAAATAAAGCCCTTTGAACCCCAGCACCACTGAGTAACCTGATCCAAGGAACTAGGCTTCCAAATCCCCGTTTTGAAAACTAACCCAGAACTGTGGCTGGGAGTGAAAGAAGGAAAAAGCAAAATGCACTTTCAGGAAAAGACATCCTATCTTTTTCTCCCAGCTGCTAAATGAGGGGAGGGAGGGGGAGAACTCATCAATACAGAGAAAGGGCAAACTCCGCCTGTCTGACTCTTTGAACAAGCCGTCTTCTAGTTGTTTAAATTCGAGACTGTCACAAATAGAGATGCATTTCATACAGCTGTTTGCTCAGGACTTAACCTTAATTCTCCTTCAAACATTGTTTATTGTTAAGAGGCCTTTGCATTCAGGAGTCGTTCCCTGGCACATCTGCAGTGGGAGAAACAATTCTGAGGAGCTGGCTAGAGCAGCATTAGGGCTGATGCTAAATACTGCATTGTGCCGGGGGAAAACAGTGAGATAAACACGGAGGAAACCAGCTCTTTGCAGCCAGGGCCCCCAAGCATGTGCGCAAGCGAATCCTGATTTGAGCACCAGCAGCTTCAGAGCGCCCAAAGGTCAGGCTAGTCCAGAGTCCTCAGAGCAGCTGGAAGAGCACTAGGGGCCAGGACCAGGGCCCTCTTCCGGACCAGCTCAGTTCAGGGCGCTGGAACCAGGTGGAGGAAGAGGAGTGGTATCCTGTCTGTGTCTATCCCGACCAAGGAGAGGCCCTCTGACCCAGCCAGGAAAAGATGGCTTTCTCTGATAGGGGTAATGATTACTAGTTGGAAACAATGGAGTGGGGTGCTCAGGGAAGGCACCAGTGAAACGCAAGTCCTGAACCTTGTTACGGAAAAAGTTATGACATGGTCTTTCACTGATTAATGAGGAACTGGGGTTAAGCGACAAATTAGAAAAGAAGTTCTTAGCTTTTTGTGGGTGTATCAGGGACCCCTTTGACAGTCCAGTGAAGTCCAGAGACTCATTCTCAGAATATGTTCTTAAATTTAGAAAATAAAATATAGTCTTATGAAGAAAAGGGGAAGCTAGGTGGCACAGTGGATACAGTGCCAGGCTTGGAATCAGGAAGACTTGTCTAAAGAAGGAAAACTGGTTCCTGAGTTCAAATCTGACCTCAGACATTTACCAGCTGTGTGACCCTGGACTCACTTAATCCTGTCTGCCTCGGTTTCTTCATCTGTAAAACAAGATGGAGAAAGAAAAGGCAAACAGTATCTCTGCCAAGAAAACGCCAAATGAGACTTGACTGAAAACAACTAAACAGCAAAAATTACAAAGGAAACCAATTATTTTGACATTATAGTTATCTATCTATCCATCTATACGTGCGTATGTACATATGATTTTAAAAACAAGCTTATGAATCAATCCCAAGCTAACCATTTCTAGAATAAAGACTTACTTCTCCTTTAGCACTCAAATTGTAATTGAACTTTTATGTCACTGTCTTTTCTGCTGTCATACAGGATGAGAGGGAAAAATGATACTTCAAGAGGAAGGTTATCATAGAGTTCCTTTAAAGCTGAGCTCAAGCAGCACCATAGTTTTGCTTTTCTCTGCATCCTCAGGGCTTAGCACATTTCCCAAAACATAGTAAGTGTCTCATAAATGATTACACTGACTAAGTTGCCTTCTGTCTTAGGCTTTTCCCAGTTCCCCTCCCCAGTTTCCCCTTCCCTCACACAGTTACCCTGTATTTATTTTGGATATGCTATTTGTGTATATATTACCTCCACTAGTAGAATATAAGCTCCTTGAGGACAGGAATTATTCCCTTTTTGTCTATCTCCAATCTTTCTTTCACTTTAGAACAGAGCCTAGCACATAGCAGAATGATAGCATTAGAGACTGAATCTGTGATCTCATTGATTATCAGGAATTCCCAGGTAAGGAAATGCCATCCTTCAAAGTAAGTTGGCACCTTCATTGTAGCTTAACAGTCTTATAGAGTCGCCTAGAACACTGAAATGTTGTGACTTGTTCTAGATCATCATAGAATGATGTCCTAGGTCATCACAGAATCACCAAACGGCATTAGAACAGTGTCAGAGGTGGGATGTGAACCCAGGTCTTCCTGACTTCAAGTTCAGTCCTGTATCCACACCAGCTTTTGCTGTCAGAACTGGGTCAGCACAGAGTATAAGCCTAATAAATGCTTGTTTATTGACCAACAGTTTAGATTCTAGCCCTGTGGATGTTATACACTTGATAGAACAGTCTCTCACTGGCATCCTTCTATGGAATATGAGTTTTGGAAAGAAAGATTAACTCCATTTGGAAGAAGGCACCAAAGTAAGACTGATGAAGAAAGATGAGAAAAAAGCTAGAATTTTAATGATGAAAGGGAACTTGGAGATCATCTGGTCTGACCCTCTCATTAAAGGGATGAGAAAGCAAAAACCTAGAGAAGTGATTTGCCATAGGCCTCTTATGGGAGAATATCTCCTTTTTGAGTTCACATGGTTGGTATCTGCTGCTGAAATTTATCTACCACAATACAGAAATTACAGAAGTTAAAAACCTAGGTTTTATCATGCTAAGGCATAGCATAGGACCTCAAACAAAAAAATAAACCCAAACGACAATTAGGATTCTAACAAAGCCTCTTATAGACAAAATTACCTCAGAGTGACAGGCGAAAAATTCTTTTACATATTGCAATTTTGTAAATACCTCTTAGATCATAAAAGCTGAAGAAAAAACAGATTCATAATTCCACACTTCCTTGAGTGTCATAAAAGTTGAACACATTTACTTAAGCAGAGTCAAAATCTAAGGATTCCATTCCCTAAGGAAACAGACATAGTTAAACAGACTATAGGTAAACTAAGTCAGGTTACAGATTAAACTCCATTGAAAAGTTCACAATGGATTAAGGGAGAAGGCATTTACATGTCTCCAAGGAGTAGGGACAGGTGAGATTCTTCATCTAGTTTCTTATCTAAGGAATGGTTAGATCTTAAGTAAATTGTCACATCCCATGCATAAGTTTCTGCCAGCTCAGTAACCTCTTAACTAGAAGAAACAGCCCTGACCTTCTCAAATAATAAGACTTAATAAAAGGAAATAAAAAATTCCCATAACAGTAAAAAAAAAATTTCCAGCTATTTAGGGAAAAAGCAAGGTCTTGAACCTGGGTCTCCTGATTTCTAGTCCAGGGTTCTTTCTACCATTATGCTACACCATACTTTCCTCATGTGGTAAGGAGAGATCATATCATATGCATTTTTTATAAAGCATTTCAGAGAAACGGAGAAAATCAAGCTGAAGTTATAAAGAAAATTTGCAATCCTAAAGAAATGTAAATCACATACCTGTCTAAAGGGACATCTGCATAGCCCAGGGGGAGCATCTGCTCGTCTAAGAGGTGGGGCTCTGTTTGAGATTCTCTCCTTAGGAAAAATCTTTGTTCCACTGTGACTAGTGTGACTGAGAATATCTGTGGTTAATGGTGATCCAGGCTTTCTCTAGCCCTGCCAATATGTGGGTCTGCATTGCTATTGGCAGACTCTCAATCTTTCCTTTGCCTCATCAAGAAAGCTATGGAAAGTGTCTTCTAGAAGAGTTTCACCCATTCTTCAAAGTTCCTCTGGGATGGTCATCAAGAATTTAAGCAGTGGCTGAAAATTCATTGGTTTTCAGACAAGATGGGAATAGCACTCTTTACAATCCACCGCCCAGCCAATTGTCTAACCCTTTTCAGTATAGCAGCACCTGCTCTCTTTAGCATAGCCCTTCAGAACCCAAATCTACATCCATAGAAGAACACACAAATTATGCTATATAATTCTTTATATAGACATCATATACGCTTAGTGGCTGCAATTTCCTCATCTGGAAGAAAGACAGTCCTTGTGGAATCATGACCTAGACATGTTGCCTTTATAGAACTAGAATGCCAGCTAGCACTTTCTGTCTTAGACTGACGTTTACCTTAAAGGTGAGAGAGAGAATGTGGTCCTTTTGGATTGGTCCTTTCTGAGTTTGAGAGTTCATATCAAAGAACTGAGTTCAAGTCCTGCTTCTTATATCTGCTGCCGATGCTACTACTACTACCACTAAACTACTGCTACTACTACTTCTGCTACTACTGCTACCACTACTGTTGCTGCTGCTAAGTGCTTCATAATTACTTCATTTGACACTCACAAAAATCTTGTGATGTAGGTGCTATTACTATCCCCATTTTACAGTTGAGAAAACTGATTTTGGTCAAATTTGAACTCAGGTCAACCTCCTCATTTTATAGCTAAAGGAAATGAGGCCCAAAGGGTGTATGTGACCTGCCCAGGGCTATAAACTAGTATCTGAGGCAGAATTTGAATCCAAATCTTCCAAATTACAAGTACAGTGTTGTATCCATGACTGCACCCCATCTTCCTTATTAACTGTTAGACTATGGGCAATTCACTTCACATTTCTGATCCTCATTTTCCTCAGCTATAAAATGATGTTAAATAACCCCTTTTACTGCTCAGGGTTGTTTCAAGAACAGCAGCTAATATTTAAATAGTACTTTTAAGTATTACAAAGTCTTAACAAATATTATGTCATTTCATCTTTATAACAACCTTGAAGTGCTATTGTTATCCCTCTTTTACAGAAGAGGAAACTGAGGCAGTAATAGGTAAAGCAACTTGCCCAGGGACACAAATCTTATAAGTTCTGAGGCAGGATTTGAACTCAGGACTTCCAGATTCCTACCTTGTCCAGGATCCTATCCATTGTACTATCTAGCTACCTATCACTTTTAGAGCTGGAAGGGATTGTAAAGATCCCCTTCATTTTACAGACAGGGAAACTGAATCATGTGGAGATTAAACGATTTGTTCCAGATGACACAGGAGGCAGAATTAAAACTCAAACCCTAGTCTTCTGACTCCAAATACATTATCTTTTCACCGTACCACACTGACCATGCTATGTAATCTGTATAATAAAAAGTCTGGAAATGTTAAAGTCCTTATGTAAATATCAGCTACTATTAATTCTTTGGATCCTGTGCAAGTCACTGGACACCACTAGGCCTGAATTTCTTGATCTTTAGATAGACTAGACACAGATAAACACAGAGACTAGATTGATTGGAAACAATCAATTAACTATAAAAATTAAAGGAGTAGTTTCAATTTCATCCCAGCTAAAATTTTGTGACTTTTTGAAAAAGTGCTAGAAGAGTCATTCTCCAACAGACAAATGGTCAAAGGATATGAACAGTTTTCAAAGGAAAAAATCTATCAATAAGCACCTGAAAAATATGCTCAAAATCATTAATAGTTAAAGAAGTTAAAATTTAAGTAATTTTGAGGTTTTACCTTACACCCCTCAGATTGATAAAGATGACAAATGTTGGGAGCCTATGGGAAGACAGGTACAATGGTCAACCATTGATAGGTCTGTGGTTCCATTATGGACCAGTCATTCTAGAAAGCAATTCCAAACCATGTCCAGAAAGTTACAAAACTCTGCACACCTGAACTATATCCTAAAGAAATCAAAGAAAGAAGAAAAGGATCTATATGTACAAAAAGATTTGTAGAAGCTCTTTTTATGATAACTAAAAATTAGAAATGAAGGAGTTGTCCTCCTATTGGGACAAATGTGGTACATGAATATACTTGAATAGTATTGTGCCAAAAGAAATGATGAAGCGGACAATTTCATAGGAAACTAAGAACACATTTCTGAACTGCTGCAAAGAACAATTTTTACAATGACAGCAACATTATAGAGAAAAATAACTGTCAAAGACTTTAGAACTCTGATCACTGCAATCGTAAATCACGAGTCCAAAAGAATGAAGATGAAATATGTCACTCACCTCCTAATAGAGAGATAATGAACTAAAAATTCAGAGACATGAATTTTCAGACATGGCTAATGTGAGAATTTGTTTTGCTAAATTATATGGATTTTTTTTTTCAGATTTTTAAAAAAAATTCCCCAATGAGGGAGGAAAAGTTAATTTTTTAAAAAATTATTTATTAATAACTTTATTATTTATCAAATTGCTATTGTTGTTGAGTCATTTCAGTTGTGTCTGACTCTCTGGGGTTTTCTTGGCAAAGTGTTAAGTAATTTTCCCAGGGTCACACAGCCTGTACATTTCTGAAACCAGATTTGAACTTAGTTTGCCCTGATTCCAGGGCCAGTATTCTATTCACTGCACCAGCTAGCTGACTACTTATTAAATTACCAAATTATTAGACAATTTAATATTAAAACATTTTATTTATTAAATGTCATTTAACATAATTTAAATATTTGTTATTGTATTACCTATTTGACAATAAAAATGTAATAAATGAAAAAAACCTGAAGAAACAATAATAAAAGGGTAAAGTTAGATGGGAAGTTGTGTGGCAAAGTACATTGAGCCTGGAATCAGGAAGACATCATCTTCCTGCATTCAGATCTGGTCTCCAAAGCTTACCATGTTGTGTGACTTCTCTCAAGTCACTTAACTCTACTTGCCTCAGTTTCCTCATCTGTTAATAAGTTCGAGAAGAAAACGACAAACCATTCCAGTGTCTTTGCCAAGAAACCCCCAAAATGGGGTCATTAAGAGTCATATGGAACTGAACAACTATAAAAAAGTAAAGGCATTTTCTTAGATTCTGTACCATCATAAAGACCATTAAGCTGAGTTTTCTCTGAATAGATAACATGTTACTCCCAATATCATCCCTCAGAGTAACTGGCCCAGTCATTGGGTTTCTATCAATGACCCTGGGTAGTCCTTCTTCCTTTGTGACCTGGGACCAGATATCAAGAAAAACCCAAATCTTCAGTCAAAAGAACCAAGTTCAAATCCTGTCAGCATTGTTTAACTCTCATTGTAACCTTGGACAAGTCTCTCTGGCTCTCCAGGTAGATTTCTAGACTTGTAACATGAGGATGTTAGACTAAACAGTGGATGAGATTCCTTCCAACTCTACATCTTTTGTCCTCTTGGGTCCTTGATTCTCTTATCCAGTTATCACCACAGACCAATCATTAGACTGTAAAAAGAATTGTCCCAGGGTTACAGGTATTCAGGACAATGAGTTCCACTGAGAAAGACAGCCTGGTCTGAGTTTGGAGTGAGACCATGTGCATCACTCATTCCCCAAGCACCCCTCATGCCTTACTTTGGCTGTTCTGAAATCATTCGGAGGAGACTAATTAGAAGAAAGCATCTGCTTGCTTGTAGTACGGTTGACTTCCCCTAATAATTCGAATACCGAACTGAATCAACATTAAATAACTTCAAATGTTCAAGGGCATGTTCTTTTTGGCCCTTACCTCCTTCTCTCCCCTCCCCCAACATTCAAGGCATCAGGGGAAGGAAGACCCTCAACAGCCATCCTATGTGTCTATTGTAAGAAAACAACAGACACCAGCAAATCCCCTAAATTGGTCAGAATCTTATCAGGACTAAGAATTCCCTTAACAGTCAGTTACAGCATTAACCACCTCCATAAACTAAATCTAAAAACAGCAGAAATAATAATATAAAAGATATTTATGGAGGCAATACATGATATGCAATAGTAAAGAGACTCCCTTCCCACCGTCAATCCATGAGTTTTGTGATGGTGGATAACTGGCAGTCGTCCAAAAACATAAAACTAAAGCACACCATGCATTCAAAACTGCAGTCCCCATCCCTTGTGCTCCTTAAAAAGGTGAGCAGGCATATGTATATACATCTTAGCAGGTTGTAAGTCGTAGGCCTTTTAAAGTTGGGGGAAAAAAAATCACAGTATTATTAGGAAAAATCATTTTCTCTGCATGTGTTTTTAAATTTCTATTTAATTAATGAGAAAAAGTGTCGCAGCAGCTAATGTGATTGCCACAATGCAGTTCCGAAAACAACACATCCAGAGACATGGGAAGAGGAAGGCCTGGTAGTGTGGGTGTTCTCAGACAAGCAGCAATACTTGGAGAACAAAGCCCTTGAGAATGCTCCATAATAGAGAACAATAGGGCACTGACAGAAGTGGGTGAGACATAATAACAACACCTTGTGTTCAAATTACACCTTTTGTCCTGGATTTCAAAGTACTGTACACATAAATTAAATCTCACAATATCTATCTGGGGCTACCCCCAATTCACAGATGAGAAAACAGCTACAAAGAGGTGAAATAAGTTACTCATTTCAGGAACACGGTTAGACTGGAATATTTTTCTCTCCTAGATTTTCTTCCACACACGTGGTGCAAATAATCTAAGACAAGGATATGAACTAAAGCAAAGTAAACTCAATCAATTCTCCTCAAACAATAGAGCTGTGGGATCTGGTGCAGTTTGATGCCAAGTGGAGCTTTGGAATATGCTTAGAGAAATGGAGCTTACATGTGGCCTTTGTTTACATTGATTATAATTGTGATAACTAGGGTGGGATGACTTATCCCAGGCTCAGCAATTTAGGGGACAATGAGAGTACTTGCACTCTTTTATTAGGTAGAGACATCTGATGGATTGAATGGGTAGCCACATCTTAGGAACATGCTTCCTGCCCTGTGTCATAGTATAGCCCTATATCTGTAACATCACTATCTTCAGCTCTGCCCACTGTTGGAAACCACCATCTCCACCAGTAGCACCTCTCTCCTGGGGCCCAGTGGCCGACAAACCACACAGCTGCCATCTTCGTCCCCCTCCTTCATCACTATGCTATCCCCATTTGTCTTCTGCCCCATTTGGGAAGTTAGAGTTCTTTAGATTTATTGTGAGGTTTAGGCCAGACTCAATGGAGGACAGGTCATCATTCTTCTGGGGTGATGGCTCCCAACCACAAATGACTCATAGGAAGTTGTTGTGGTGATGGTGGTTGTTTGTCCTTCGGTTTTGCAAAAGACCAGTGACATCATGGGTAATGTCTTGACTTCTGTGGATTTAAATAAGGCAGAGCTACACAAAGTCATCAGCCTCACTTTATCTCCCTGAGTCATAGAAGTCCATTGGACAATTGGGGCAATTGGTGATAGCTCAGGATGCAGCAGATGCCCTTAGTGTCCTTAATGTCGGACCAAGCCCTAAGCACTCCACAGCACCTACCTCAGCTTGTTCTGCCCATTCTGCTGGGGAAACTCTTCCATTCTTGGGGTGGATGTACCCCTAACTCACCAACAGGTTTGAGGCCTCACAGGAAGTAACCCTTGGTGCAATCAAGGTAGAAGCAGGGTAAGCTAGCCCCTCCCCCTTCCCCACTCCAAGCACCATTGTTTCCTTATTTGCATCTTTCCTCCATGATCTCTCTCTCTCTCTCTCTCTCTCTTATTCCACTGTGCTTGCCCAGGTACCAGCATTACCAATTATATCTTGGATTATCCTATGGCGATTCCCACAAGACAGACGTTCATCTTGGATTTCTGGCTAAAATTTTGCTCTGCCTAATGATCATGCAGTGCATTGTGAGCTGTTTGCGTTCTGAGTTAGTACTCTACTGCTCCTGAAGTGCTCTGATCAGAAGCACATCAAACATTTCCTGTCTGTCTGTGGTGTGTAAATGATGAAGGGAGAGAACAGAGTAGGGGACTGGTAAGGTAGGATCATCAGCCCTAATTTCCTTCCATTGTCAGCACAGTGGGTTACTTGTTTCTATAAAACTTTGGTTTCAGAGGGGACCACTCCATTTAAAAGGGACTCAATGCTTTCCCATCAGGCTGATGAAATTGACTTCTTTTATGGCGTGATCCCTATAAATTTCAAAATGGGAAAATGTTTGCTTTATCACTGTTCACATTTTGGCTAAATGCTACCCAAAGTGAAGTGGGAAAAAAACACCTCTGTCTTGTACTAACTCTAGGGGGGGAAATATAGAAAGAAAAAACAAAGAATGTAATTATAAACTGTGACCCAAATCCTTGTTCATTACCACTTCCCACCTGCTAGGAGATCCTCAATTGACTATTTAATCAACTAAGGTTCTTAAGCAGAATCTACCACAAGCTCAATTGCTGCAGTGTATGAAAAGAAACAAAAAGATGTTCTACAAAAATAAAGCATAATCATTAAGGCAATCTGATCCAACGAGCATTTATAATTATCTGAATACTGTAAGTGTTATTACTGACAGGGAAGAGCCTATGGCTAAGGTCTTGGATTGCTCCCAGCCTCAGCAGTGTGGTGCCTTTTTAATGTCTGTCTTCTTCCTCTTTTCTTTCTGGTTTTTCAGATAATGAGGGTAAGGAGAGCAGACAAGGAGCTTGTCTTTTTTTCTTCTGATCCCCTGATTAGATCTTTTCTTTCTCTGCCTACTGTCCCTCATTTTCTTTGTACTCTTGGTCCTCCAATCTTCTAAATGTCAGTCAGAACTCTTGCATCCTTTCCATTGTACCTGTCTGCCTCATTCCTTGAATATAACTCAATACATCAGTGTACAGATGCCATACTGTTTCTTAGTGTTTGTTGATGTGCCCTAATATCATTATATCACATCAACCCAGCAGGATTTTTATGTGCAAACAACTATAAAGGAAGGTAAGGCAATAATGGGAGAAGTAGTTTCTTACACTCATCGGTCTTCTAATAATGGAGCCTCAAATACAAATTCATCTGTGCCAATATCATGAAATTGTGATGCTCTCATTGATTCTTCTAATCAACCCTAGATAATTCCTATCTTCATTCATTCTTTCAGGCCACAGAATACCAACAGAGAAAATTATAAAACCAAGTTGATTGGGTCGACAATAAATTCAGGCTATCTTTACTCAGCTGTGTCCTCACTATTACATGACAAAACTTTTGATAATCTCTTATGGACTCACATCCTCCACAATAGACATTCCAATTATTTTCTAGTTCTCTACAATAATCTCATTGTTCCCAATAAACAACCTCACCTCCTCTAAATTAGTAAAATATCATCTCTTGACTTACCTTTTCCATTCCTCAAAACGTCATCTCCTGCCTCATTCTTGGCAATTTACATTCTCTTACAGAAAACCCTTATAACCTTCTGGCCTCTAAGTATCTCTCCAACTCCTTTGAATCATTAACATCTCAGAGATAGAAAGGACTCAAACTTCATCTGGTCCAACTCATACAAGAAGACATCTCATCTAACATTCCTTATAAACAATCATCCATGGTCCATGTGAAAACATCCAGGGATGAACAGCTTTGAACCTTTCAAAGCATTCCCTTCTAATCCTAGGCAGATCTAATAGTTAGGAAGCTCATATTAAACTGCAATCTGGCTCCCTGGGTTGGGAGTCAGGATGAGATTTTACATACAGATATGCAACATAGCCTGTAGTCCTTTTCATTTTAGTTTTTCTGTTTTTGTTTTTGAGAAAGGGTCGCCCATTCATCATTCCCTCTGACCCTTTAAAATGAACAAGCACGAGAATAGAGTGGAGCAGGTCACTGCTGAGGCTGCTTGACGCTTGTGGCTACTGGCTCTATGTGTCACTGCATGCCAAAGGCAAAGCTGAAACAGATCCTGGGGAACTGTGGAGGCTAATTATAGGGATCTTAGGAGAGGAAGTGGGACCAGAGATTCCAGATGTCAAGACAGATCAGGAAGTGGAAACAAAGACAGAGCGGGACTAAACCAGTCTGGTAAATCACATGGTCATGGAAAAGTCAATTGGTTGACAAGGAGAGGAAAATTTCCCAGTGACGTTCTATTTTCCTTTTTTCATACTCTAGATCAATATTCAGTTGAGGCCAGCACATTACCAAAAGCCAAGTGACTTTAGGTGTGGTGGGACCAGAGATAGTCTAAGAATTTACAGGATGAATACCCTCTGCTAGTAGCAAGGATACTGATGCCTTTGGGGGGACCACATAGATACATTGAATGCCCAGTGAGGAAAATCCTCAACTAGTGACAGAAATGTAGTAGTTACCTGGTGGCCAAATTTCATATTCTACTCTTTTGCTAGTTTAATTTGTCAAAGTGACAGCCTGTTTTTCTGTAGGCTTTTACAAAGTAGGAAAGAAGCCAGGTGCGAGATGCTATCGAATCAAGTGTTACCAGACATATGCCTGACCTAAGCCTCTCTCACATTCGTATCTCCTTCAACACCCAAAAGTGTCTTGTATACAACAGCCATATAACAAACCTTGGTTGAATTCAATTGCCTTCCAAGTGTTTATAGCTCTAAGAATAAAGAATGTGTTACTGCTTGGCTCCTCAATGACCTTTTAAGGAAGACCTAGAACTAAAGATAGTTATCTTTGAGAATATTAACTCCTGAAAGCCAGAGACCTTTCAGAGGGTATTAATAAAATACTACTGGATTGAATATGGATTTATTATACTCATTTAAATTATTTTCATGTCTTATGTGAAAAATATAGTATTACATCTTCCATTTGAAGACACTTGATAAGATAGATGTGCTAATGCTCAGCTATGCCCTATTAGTTAGACCTTTCTTAAATTAAGAATCTGAATTATAATGTGTCCAGTCATATTTAGGATAGCAATGCTGTGACTGGCGCACTCAAGTTAAATGTGTGTCTTTGACGCACAATCTATGTTTCTCTGAAACTTGTAATTTTTGTATTAGGGTATTATAGAGCAGTAGTCTAAAATAGTCTAATAGTCCTTCCAACCGATAATGATTGTGAATGGTGTCCTAGAGTCACACGAACTGGAAATATCCTGGACCTAGAAAATCATTGGTTCAGCATTCAAAATGATACAATGTTGACCGTAAGGAATGAGTATAATTCCTAAAATGTTGAATTCACAGCACATGTGAGTAAGATATTCATCCTTAAGGAATTTTCAAAGAAAGGAGGCAAAGCATACTACACACATTAGACAGGTGTATAAGCATGCTCGGGTGGGAAAAAGTACTGAGCTTGAGATAAGAAGACCTAAGTTCAACTCTTAGTTATGTAATCCTATCTGTACGAGTCATTTAACTGTTTTGAGTCTTAGTTTCCTTATGTATAAAACAGGGATAAGAATACCTGCCTACTGACATCATACTCATGTACTCGAAAAAACTTTATAAGCATAAAGTGTTATGTAACAGTAAGTGATTTAAATTGCTGGACTTGACATCAGCAAGATTTGGATTCAAATCCCACGGACTCTGTGTCATCCTGAATGGTTTTATCATATGGAGAATGTGCATGCTAACACCAATAGCACTTACGTCCCAGGGGAGTTGTGAAAGTTGAATGAGACAATGCATTTAAAGTGCTTTAAAAGCCTTACAACATTATATAGATGTCAGTTACGATTATTATCATTATTACTAGCATATGGTCATTTAGATCCATTTTTATTATTCTTAGATTATTATTATATGATCAGAGGACACGTGACTAGTCTACAATATTCATTTAGAATATGTTAGGTTGGCTCATTAGCATTTATAGCAAATAGCAATCAGACTTCCCTTTTAATAGACAAAAAATATTCAACTATAGAACAAAGACAAGTGCAATATCTTTTAGTCATTTCCCCAATATTGGAACAGGGTGAATGGGTACCATGAAGGAAGAGGTCATTGGAATAGAATGGAATGGAAAAGAACCTATACAGTTCCTTGGAATACCAGAGAAACACTAGGAGCACTTTGACCGTAATGAGACTTGATAAGAACTAATTAAGCTTCAGTTTGCAATGGAAAGGTCAATAGGTTTCACCAAATTAGATAATATATGGCAAGAGCTTTGCAAACTTAATTATTATTGGCTATGTACTGAGGCATGGGGTTCTAAGGACTAATGCCATATAGGTGAGTAATGAGACCTCACACCACTTAGCATCTGCTGTATTCCTGGAATGAGATGCTCTTCCCAGGATAAGCTCATCACTTCTAAAGTCATCACCATGTTGCAGACTCAAGCCTTGACTGATACTACCTGCCTCAACCACCTCTCCCCTGGTTGGAGGACTGGAAGGTAGCCACCATACTCCACCCAACGGCTTCCTTTATAGAGGGTAGAAGTTGAACTCTCACCTCACTCCATTTTGCATCTGATGCTCTACCTGGTTTCAACTCTTTGAAACAAGATGATCTCTGGTATTCCTTCCCCCTACACTCTTACTTGACACTTTTTGGGGTCATTTTCCCTTTTAGATTTTAAGCTCCTTGAGGGGTAGAGACAGTCTTTATTTTATCAATTGTATTTCCAGCGATTAACACAGTGCTTGGCATATAGTTGTTGTTCAGTTTTTCAGTCATGTCTGACTCTGTATGACCTCATCTGGGGTTTCCTTGGCAAAGATATTGGATTTGCCATTTCCTTCTCCAACTCATTTTACAGATGAGGAAAGTGAAGCAAACAGGGTTAAGTGACTTGTCCAGAGTCACACAGCTAATAAGTGTCTGAGGCTGGATTTGAACTCATCTTCCTGACTCCAGGCACAGCAATCTATACACTGTGCCACTGAGCTGCCTGTACTGTGTTACTGCTATTCATCCTTCATTCTCAAAGATGACCAATGCTATCACAAGGATGATGTCTTGACTTGAGAGTGGGTTGGACTTAAGTGAGTCAGAGTTGCATAACATTATTAGCCTCACTCTGTCCTCCAGAGTCATCTGAGTCCAATGGCAAGATGCAAGTCAAGATGATTGATGATGGTCCAGACCCATATAGCAGGCACTTAATACATTTTTATTGACGTGGATGGATTAATGGGTTTTAAGAAAACGACCAATTATCACATGTTACACTCAGTTTTCTCAGGCAACAGTATGATCTACACCTGTTTCCATCTTGGAGATGATAGGATATACTGAAGAAAAGAAAGAGACAATGCCAGAAAATGACTTTGAGGGTCTAATTGTCTGGGGGCCCAGAACTTGGAATTCACTAAGTGTATAGGGAACTCCCAGTGAGGAAATTTCCTCTATTGGTACAGACCAATAATTGCTCTATGATCCACAGTTTTACAGCATGGAGGTTGGGGGAGTGGTCTAAGAAGCTGAGAAGTTGTTACTTGGTCAGGATCACAGAGCCAGGACTTTAACCCGGATTTTTCTGACTAAGTATTGCTCTCCAGAGCACTGTCATGCTGCTTTCTCGATACTAGGTGATAACTGTTATTATAGACCAATTACATAATTTCTTTATTAAAGCACTGCACTATCAACAAGCAGAGGGTAGAGGAGTTATCTAGTCAGCTCAGATGAAAACACTATTAGAAAAATAGGGATAAACTTGAAAAAAAAGATGTAATTTACTTAAAAGCAATTTCAGAAGCAAAGAAAAATTACTACAAATCTATGTCAGACTACATTTGGTGTTAGTTAGGTACTGATGGGGGAGGAGAAGGGGGAGATGGGAAGAGGAGACTAGGAGCCTGAGTGGGACTGCTAATCAAACTGATTCCTGTTCAGTTAATTTTCTTTTTTTGCATATATTAAGTTCTGCTCTTATCAGAAGAACTTGTGGACAAATGAATAATGTGTGTGCCCTAAATTGAACTGAATCTTTTATTCTTGCTGGAGAGATTTAGCATGAGGGGAAAAATCAACAGGGTATGCTTTCTTCAAAAACCTGCCTCTTTCACAGATTGCTATAAGCCTGAGTTATTAACTTTGTATAAAAAGAGAAATTTGATCATGTTACCCTACATGTCCTTCATGCATTGCATTCAGCTGGACTCCAGTGTGCCCCTTGGTAATGATCTTGTTGCTAGGTAACAGACACAGGGACCCCGAAAGCCCATCTTCGGGATTGTATTTAGACTCCACCTAAACAAAGCTCCTGCTTTTGCAGGCTGGCAATGGTGCTTTCCATTATTCATTGTCTCTGCTGCCCTTCCTCCCATTTGTTTTTGCTTACAGAACCCAATTTAACAAATGAGATCATACATTTCATGTCATTAAACAGCTGTGTAAAATCGAGACTCTCCCCTAATGGTTTGGGTACACTTCAAAGTGTAGTTTTCGATTATTTGAGTTTGTCACTACTCTTTACAAGAGAAATAGGGGGAAATAAACAGCAAGATGTTATTAAAAAAAAACTTTTTGGCACCATAAGAATGTTTTGTTTGGCTTTTCAGATAAAAATTCAAAATTTCACTTCTCTCTCAACGAGAATAGTAATGGGTGGGCTTCATTGCCTATGGAATGCAGCATAACTTGAGTGTTTATCCATTTATTTTATGCTAATTTAGATAGTTTCACTGTATGTGTGCTACCCACTGATTTATTAAGAAGGGAAGACAATATTTCACACCCTTATTTACTGAGATGATAAGCAAATTTCACAGTAATATGGGAGGAATGAGTCAAATTCAAACCACAGTTTATTTTGCTCCTTTAACGATTTATAGTTTTATCCATGTGGCAGGTAGTTGGTATAATGGATAGTTTTGGACTTGGAGTAAAAAAAAAGAACCAAATTCATGTCTTACTTCAACCTGAACAGCTGTGTGCCCCTGAATAAAGTCACTTAACCTCTCAGACTCAGTTTCCTCATCTATAAAATGGGGGTAATAACTACCTCATATGGTTGCTGTGGGGATCAAATGAGATAATATATAAAGCGCTTTGTAAATCTTAAGGCTTTATGTGATATATAGCTAATATTATTATTATCAATATTATTATGTGGATCGCCTTCCATTGATACTTATTCCAACCAGACTATGGCTTAACAGATAGTCTTCAAGACATGATGTCCTATTGCCCCTCCATCTTTGAAATAGAGATATGTCTTCTAGTCACATAACCCCAAGAGGTCAAAGGGAGAACAGTTCTGCATGCACTGAAGTATTCATAGCAACACTATGTTTATTGGCAAAGAAGTGAAAAGTACATGTCTATCAATTGGAAAACAGCTAAACAAATTGTGGTACATAAATATGACATAGTAATACTGTACTGTAAGAAACAATGGTTATAAGAATGAGTATATATTTGTGTGTACATATATACATATATGTAAATATATGTGTGCATATGTATTGATGCAAAATAGAGTAAGCAGAACCAGGAAAACGATACACATGTGGAATACATCAATGTAAATGGAAAGAACCACTAAACAGCAATAACAACAACAAAAGATGAAAATAAACATTTTAATTATAATGGCTCTACTTGGATCTAAACAAAAAGAGAGGAGAAAAAGACAGGGGACTAGAAGTATGGAACACTATATAGTTAGATATATTAGAGACGCATATACACACACATATACATATATAATGCCATATTTGGTTGATGAGTTGGTCATTTTATCATTTATTTATTTATTATTTATTATATTATCTTTTTTATTCCTCGTTTTTATAAGCGATGGTTTTCTGGGTGGAGGAGAGATCATTAAAGCATAGATTTAGAACTTAAAGAGACTTTACAAGCTATCTTTAGAGGGATATATTGAGAAATGAAGATGATATAAAATCAAAGTTACTAATAATTTCTTTAAAGGCATGCCATGGTCAAAAAAATGATCACTCTATAGCCAAGCTGGTAATGAAGCCCTCCTAACTCAAACATGCTGGTCCTTGAACATACTCCTTTGCTAGGCCTATGCTTCCCAACTTTCACAATATTTTGTCCTTTACTGCAATAGTTTTTGAGAACCATAGTAATGATCTTAGGAGGCAAGAGGCAGAATTGGAGAGATGGCTAATCTTGGAGGTAGAAGGACTTGTGTCCAAGCTTTGCCTCTAACACATAACTGGGTGATTATGAGCAGATCACTTAACCTCTCAGTGTCCTAGGTAAAACTAAGACTATAAATAACGAAAGAGTTGCTGATCTGCTTTGGAAGAGAGATTTCACACTGGGAAATCCCCACACAGGTTAGGACCAAAGGGAGGGAGAGGGAACAAGAAGATGCTCTTTGAACTTATTTATCACCTTGTGACTCAAACCAGGATTGGAAGAAGAAGAAATGAATATGGCGATTACAGTGGTTGAATCTTTCTAAAGGGCTTCTGACCACACCACTTCCCCATTTCAGCAACTTCATTGGCTTCTGAGTACCTATAGGATCAGATATAAAGTCCTGTATTTGGTGTTCACAGCTCTTCATAACCTGGTCCTCTTCTACCTTCCCAGTTTTCTTCTACCTTTCCCACTCCCATGTCCCCTCTGTCCTCTGTCTTCTGCAAACCGGTGACATTGGCCTCCTTATTGTTCCTCAAATAATAAACTCCATTCCCTTCTCCAGGCATATTGGCTGTCCCCCATGCCTAGAATTGTCTCCCTCTGCGTCTCTGCTTTCTGGCTTCCCTGGTTTTCTTCAAGTCCCCCCTAAAATCCCACCTTCAGTAAGCTTTCCCCCATTCCCCTCAATGCTAGTGCCTTCCCTCCATTGATAATCTGCTATAGATCCTGTATATGACTTGTTTACACGTAGTTGTATGCATGTTGTCTCCTCCATGAGACTATAGACCCCTTCCAGAGCAAGGACTTTTTGCTTTCTTTCTATCTCCAGCAATAGGTGCTTAACAAATGCTTACTGACTTTGTTCCTAAAAAGGAACAAAATGAAAACATTTGGCCATTTTTCAGTTGTGTCTGACTGTCCATGACCCCATTTGGGGCTTTCTTGGCAAAGACACAGGAAGGATTTGTTATTTCCTTCTCCAGCTCATTTTACAGATAGGAAAACTGAGGTAAACAAGGTTAAGTGACTTTCCCAGTAGGTGTCTGAGGCTAGATTTGAACTCAGATCTTCCTGACTCCATGTTAGGACACTGTACCACCTAAAGATTGGACACATGTGTTTCCTCAGCATTCTATTACATGAAGAATCTCTCAAAATCTTCCAGAGGAGAACCAGAAAATCACCCTAGATGAACCTCTCTACACTTGACTTCTCTTAAACTCATGATTCACCACAGCCTCTGGACATATGTTCTTAGGGAACATGAAACATGTTGAATTTCTGATCTTCTCACTCTCCATCATATCAGTCATTTCTGTGCTCTCCTTGTCACCCTCCCTCCTCACCCATTAAATCATAAGCTCCTTGATGGCAGAACCTGGGCTGTTGTCAGCTGCTAAGTCTCTGGTGCCTTGCATACAGTGGTCTCTTAAGAAATGTTTATTGAATTTAATGCCAGTAGCTACAGTAGTCATAATGGCAAGTGTTATTTTATAAAGACATTTGCCCATCAACTGTCAACTGATTTTTAACAATACGGACTCCATTGATACAATGTCTAAGATTACTTACTTTTTCTCTTTCTCCTTACATTTGTACTTATATTCATGCTATAAACCTCTCCGTGGTCATGGCAACTTCAGCTACCTGGTGAAGAGTAATGATGTGCTGCCTTTTACACATAAAAATAGTCTTATTGACCTGCCCTCAGTAGAGTGTGCCTTTTAAGTTGATTTTCCAGCATTCTTTATAAAAAATAATAACAACACTTTCCCCGTATTCTTTAGGCAATGAATGGCTAATATTAAGCTTTCTTAAGCAATCTGAATAACCATGGAACAGAGCAAAGCTCATTGACCCCATTGGGGCTCTCACTCAAAACCTTGACCTAATTGACACTCTCCTCTAATCAATCAAGCTAATGAGCACAATCCCAACTAATTAGCATGTAACACGGTGTCCCTCCAGCAAGCACAGTGCCTTGCACGTAGTAGGTATGTCATGAATATTAAGCGTATAAAGCAATGAAGCTAATTGACCCCACGTAATACCCAAAGTTCTCCCTACACATCACCAAGTATATTTCTGTTACCACTTTCCAAATAACAAATCATCTGTCTGAGCAATATTTATTCACCTCTCAAGGGTGAGCATTTGGCTTTAAGATATCAATTGATTTACCTTGACCCTCATAGATTCATTTAGCCCTTAATTTTATCATTTTCTGCATTGCAGGCAACTGTTACAAGCCAAATTTCTCCCTCTCCTAATTTCTTCCTTTCTCTCGAAAAGAAACATACCAGGAAAGACCTGGAGGGATTGGGGTGTTCATTTATATGAAGCTATAACTAGCTTGAACCAAACATTACTTTGCCCCTGGATGCTAGCAGGTGGAAGGGTGCTAATTCCCTGAGAGTACACATAGTCCCTATGCCTTACCTCATGGTCTTCTACCATTCTGTGACACCACATATTTCAACCACCCCTGGCCATCCCACCCTCTGGGTTTCCTTGCCATGGGCTTTCTCCTAGATCTCTTTTCCTTCAAAACCCACATGAGGTTGAGAACTAAACTCTCTTTTCCTGGTATAACTGCACCTCTATCAGAACTGTCCTTTCTTCCTAAGCCACCACTGCCCCCTTCACATCAAGAAACCACTGCATCAGCAACAGTCCCTCCTTTTACTTGTTTTTGTCCCAAGTGAAATAGTTGCTAGTTATAACCCTGCATTTACAGGCACGTTTCCAAAATTCTTTCTCATTCTAGTCACAGGTCTACATTTCCAACACTTCTCTCCCATGAAGACAGGCCATACTTAAGAAAAAGACAGACTCCAATTGATTAAAGCCCTGATCAGACTTCACTTTTTAACCTTTTTGCCTATGAAAATAGAATTCATTTGCTAAGGCCTGTTCTTTGAGTTGGAAGTCATTAGTGTTCACTATAGAGAAAGCCAATGCTATTCCCTAGCTCTCCTTTCCCTGGTTATGGGCTGAAGATTAATCATTATTCAGGTGCAGAAATGCTTGATTTATATCACTAATAAGTATGTACTTTGTGTTGCTTCCAGTGTGGACTGTTCAGAATGCGTGATGTAGAGGTTGTAAATTGATAAACATATATTGTAGATCACAATGAGCTCAGAAAAGGGACATGGCCATGTAAAATAAATCTGTATTACTTACGGAGGACTCTAATATGCAGATCCCTCTTTAGGTGGCAAATGCTCTTTAACACCTTCCAAAATTGACCAGCCTACCTCCTGCCTCCACTGTTAAATTCTATAAGAACGCACCAGGGGTCTGTCACTGGATCATGGATCATGTATATGAATCAAAGTGCTTATTAAGAATCTGGCTTTTCCAAATAAAAAATTGTTCCATTATCTTTCTGCTTTGTAATGAAATAGAGGTCTCAGTACATGAAAAGATAAAACTCAAATGCAGCCATAGGTAAACTGTGTTTGCTTCCTGTGAAGGACCGAGACCATTTTCCAGCTGCAGACCCTTCACAGACCAGCCAGAAGCAACAAGACAAACTCACTGGCATGGCTAAGACCCACCACACACTGGGAATGCTCCATCTGCCCCTCCTAGTTTCTCTCTTGTCCTATATTCTGGAACTAATTAATCTCTCTCAGAAATGGATTTTATTTGAGCCTAGTTTGTGCCATATCAGCTAAGGAGAAAGGTGGGGGCCACATAAAGCAGGTTCTTTCCTTTAGTCCTTGAAACTGAACACAGTTTCCACCACTAGTAAAGATATTAATGATGTCAAAATATTTTATTATCCATATTGGAATGTTCAGACACCCTGGAACCATATTCTAATCCTGGCAGTAAATTAATTGAGTGTAGAAACATGTTGGGTTTGGTACACACATGGATGAGGAATGGTCCTGGGAATAATTATAACTGAAGACTTGGTTACTTCTGCTTGGTTGCTAAAGTAGCTCGCACAAGAGGATATTTTTTTTAAATGGCATTAAGAATTTTTCCCAGAAACTCGGGGGCATTTGGAAACTTGGTTTCTTGTTTCATGCTGTTCATTCTCTACAGCAGATTTTTAAACTAATAAGTTTAGAATTGTTTGAAATGTAAAATATTGAAGGGAAAGAAATGATATTAACTAGAGAAGGCAAAGAAAAGTAAGACACTCCATTGTGTCGATTAACGGAGACCTAAAGTTGATCGTGAGCAAATCTGGCACCAGAGAATTCTGCAATTGAAATGAATTGCCAAAGGCATGTCTTAGTGAGAGAGCATGCCCTTTGGGGTCTATTTTAGAAGGAAATGTAAGCATTACCAAATATGGCACACAAATTGTTTCTCTGGAAAGCCACAGTCCATATCTATTTTTCATGAGCAGTTGGAAAATTATGAAGTATGTATTCTATATCTGGAGCTAAGGTATGTAGGTCTCCTTTTCTGAAATTTATTTTTTATAAATTGTTCCATGTCAACAAAGTATCTATGTTAGAAGAAGATATATAGTGTCTGGCTCTGAATAACGATTGCCAGAAAGATTTTGGAGTTTTTGACCCAGTTTTATCAATAAGAAAAAGAGTATTGGTGGAGACTATTATGCTAATGGTTTATTCTTATGGATGAAAATAAAATAGCATATAAAACTCAAATTATTGAATCTCCAGCATCCCAGAACAATATGTTCCAGTAGAATGTACTTTCCTTGAGGACCAGGGAATGTTTTAATTTTTTGTCTTTGAATTCATAGCACTTATATGTAAATGTCCTGCACACAACAGGCATTTAATAAATGTTTTTTGTTGAATTGAAATTTTAGCTCCCTCAACACCTTAATACTTTAATGTATCTATGATTGCAGTGATATGGGTACTTCAGATCACAATCTATCCATTCTTTCTCACATACATCTCTTGCCCATGTCATCCCCAAAATCCTCAATGAGGTCCCAATATGCTAAGGACCTTCTTTTAGATCTTCTGACATTGGGTATAAATGGAATGTAGGCTGACAACATTTTCGCCACATGACCAGCCCACCTTCTTCTCTGGTACCACATCTCACTAACATCATCCACACCATTTCTTTGGAGTAGTTCTTCCTTGCTAATGTGTTGCAGACTACTCATGGCCACCATGTGTCACTCCATTGCCCTTTTGGTGACTCTCAGATTTCCAAAAACTATGATATTCCCTGACTTGAAGCCATATAGAGTCACTGGAACAGTATTGTTTAAATCATAGCTCTTTCTTTCAAAAAGAAACTTGAAGTCATTAAAAATATCATGGACCAAGAGTGGTGATCCTAGCTACCAGGGAAGCTAAGGATAGAGGATTACTTGAGCTCACGGAGTTTTGAGCTACAGTAGGCTAAGCCAATCACACTAAGCTAAGCCCAGGACCCATGAGCACCCATGAGTGGGAGACACTAGGCTGTCTAAGGAGGCATGAACCAGCCCAAGCTGGAAACAGAACAAAGATTCCATGGATAACAACACTATTCAATTTTCCAAAGATGATTCAGTTCACCCTCTTCCTCGAGTTCAATTATAGGTCCATCTTATTGTTCATGCATAGTGTCAGTCTAAGAGATAAATACTGATAGGCAAACTCTGGGGGTTGTTCATCCAACTCTATCATAGGCTGGACCAATAAACATATTTCATCCACTTGTTTTTTCCCAAATAACGTTAGGTCCTTTTGAAAGATCACAGAGCTCATTTTGGAGACCTTGCCACAATCTGGAGATTGATGCAATCAGAGCAATGTCACCTGCAAGCAGGAGCTTTGGAAGACAGCTTCAGGGAATCCCATTTCCAGGCGGTCTGTCTGTGCACTGGGGACAGTGGCAAGTATCTGCTTCCTCAATTTATGTCTTACTTTATTTGAATAATAAGAGGATAAGTGAACAACGTTATTTCTGCCATGCCTTTCAAGGAATCTTGTAAATACTAGTCATCTTTTTGGAGAAGAGTTTTTAAGGGAGCATTTTGATCTGCCAACATAACTCATTTTTAAAATAGATTTGTAAGGCTTACAAACAATAAACAAAGAGTATCTCATATCCTCCACACATTTCAGTCAATCTCGTAACAACAAAGATGGGATCTCCTTTACAAAAGTATGCCTGCCAGGTTCCTTATTGTGTCTTCAACAAAAACGTTTTAATGTTCCTGCAGATTATTCTCAACAACAAAAAATAGTGCTGGGAAAGTACCTTGTGAAGCAATATTATTCATATTTTCTCAGTTACCATTTTTTCTCATAACAATGAGATCTATGGTTCCTTCATTCCTCTCCTCTGGGTTCTGTTTCTCAGTCTTTAGACATTTCTGCACCATTAACCCAGCACCCTTCTCACTAGGTAGCAAAGTGAATAGATTATTGGCCCTGGAATCAGGAAAGACCTGAGTTCAAATCCAGCCTCAGATACACTAGCTTTGTGATCTTGGGCAAATTACTTAACTTCTGCCTGCCTCAGTTTCCTCAATTGTAATGAGGATCGTAATAGCACCTACCTCTGAGGATTGTTGTGAGGATCAAATAAAGTGCCTGACACACAATAGGCACTTAAGAAATACATACATCATTCCCTTCACTCTGGAAGGTTACTTATTTTTGCAGCCTTCTCACCCTGGAAGATTACTGTGCCTCCATGACCCATCCTTTGGAAGTTCAATTCCTTCCAGAACCTCCATTTTTAAAGAAAGTGGCCAAGCTGGCCCTGTTCATCCTTGCATTCTCTCCTAACTCTGCTCCCAACTCATCAGGTAGCTCAACTCTATCCACCTCACTTTTCAGGCTCCTTTTATTTGCTTTCTTTCGGTTAAAGAAATAAGCTCCTTGAGGTCAGGTATTTGTCTTTCCAGCACTTAGCACAGTGCCTGGGGTCTGGCAAATACACAATGAATAGCTATTGACTTAGTGTTTATTTCCTTTTCTCTCTCTTATATACCTTAAATATTGATTCTTAATGCTCTCTCGAAACTGTGTGACCTCCAGAACAAACCTCCTCTGTGTATTCTTGGACTGATCCTATTGTTTTCCCATATTCATTTTCTTTAGTGTCATTTCTGTTTCCTTTATCTAACAATCCTGGGGCTAAGGAACTCAAGGCCAAAGGTTTGATCCCAGTCCCCGTCAGTTGTTTTCATATCGAGGGAAAACAAAAACAAAAACAAAAATCTCTCTTTCATTCCTAAACTCAGCTCCCTCTCTCACAAATGGTTTGTACAGACTAGTTAGAAGGAAACTAGGCATAGCTGCGGAAGACTCAGAGCAGATCAGTCCCATTTTGGGAGATTTTATCCATTTGTCTTGTCTGCTTTTTAATATTCATTTTATTCTGAACTTAAGAAGCAAAACAAGCATTTCCATAACAAGTAGAATAGGAAAAAAAAGATGATTGTGTATGAAACTGCAAATCTGTTATGTATAATTTGATATTCCTTTGAAATACATAAAGCTGGTAACCTCTAGTGAATGGGGATGATCTGCTCTGGTCGTGTTCTTCCACGGTGGTTGAGTTATATCATCTTTACATATAAACAACAATACATGTTTAGTACAATATTCTGTGAAATAGACTCAAACCAGATTATTCAAAGAATTTAAGATTTAGAGCTAGAAGGGACTTTGGTGGTCATAATGTCCAACTCTTTTATTTTATTGTTGAAGAAACTGAGGCATGAAGAGGTTTAGTGACTTGTCAGTGTTATTCAGATATATATGTATATCTAGATACATATAGATCTATAGAGATAGATATATTCAGTTATATGTCTGAAGTGAGAGTTTAACCAAGGTTTCCCAATTTCAGGCCCAGTGCTCCATTTACCACACCATGCTTTGTCTCCAACTCATTTCCCAATGTAATGTTGAACTGATATTTACACCTGACCTGGGAATCCGTGCCCAGACAGGTTGGGTATGCAGGAAACTGTTTTCTCTCCTCAGATCTGTCTTTGGATGCTTCTTGGTAATTGTGGTAATTGCCACCCACCATTATGTATCTCTTAAGGCTCACAAAGCCTTTCCTCACAATAACTCTGTAAGGGGTACAGTGCACATATCCTCAGTCAACCAATGACAAAAATGGAACTTTCCCTATTAGTTTGCAAGCTTTTCGAGGGCAAGGATTGTCTTTTGCCTCTTCTTGTATCTCCAGCATTTTGTACAGGTACATAACAGGTGATTAATATCTACTGAGTGACTAAATGACTTGAGGATGTTATGTTCAATCCCGCTAATTTTTAGTCAGCATATTAGTTATGTGCTAACTATGTGAATGCCAAACCTCGATCCTAAGTGCCATGCTATTTCTACTGCACCACTCTAGGGAAATACAGATAACATTGCTATCTTCTGCTTTACATATCTGGAACCATGACCCAACTTTCTTGGGAGGAAAGCAAGGAGGAAATGGTAATTCTGAGAAGCATTCCCTAAATACTTTTAGAAAAGGCAAGTCATTTAAGACTGGGTGATTATATTAAGGATATTTTGGAAAGGATTCCTGTACAGGTTGAAACAGATCATCTTTTGGGTCACTCCCAAATCAAATCCTTTCATTTGGGGGAAGGGAGGGTGGATGTCATCAAGTAATTCTCCAAATGGATGTTTCTATGTGTAGCGCCAATGCAAATATTCCCTGTGCCCGCGGTGACCGTGAATAAACCAGCACAATTCTGAATAATGGAATACGACAGACTCTCTACATGGAAGACAGAATCAAAGCACTTCTTCACACACCAGAAAGCCAAATCTATCATAGTAACCAAGAAGTCTACACACATGATCAGGCCTTCCCACAAACAAACACTCATAATCCTGGCTGCCTGCTTCCTCTGTCCTTCCCAGATCTGGCTAGTCTGACCAACTTCCTCTCAGCTTTGCTCCAGCTCCACCCCTTCCTGCTCTGCCCCTTCCTGTTCCACCAGTTCAGCAAGCTCCTCCCACCACAGGTTCATGTGACTCAGGCTTCCAGGTGACTCAAACAGGTCATGTGGGCCTATTAATGGATGGGAAAGATCTTTCCATTATGCAAAAATACATTAAAATACATTGACAATACACTATGGGTGATGGATAGGACATTGGACTTCAAGTCAGGAAGTTTTAGGTTCAAATTTCACTAGCACTGGAGGTCCTAGATAAACTTCTTAACCTTTCTGTGACTCAGTTTCCACATTTTAAGCTAAAAGGGTTGGGTCTGATGAGTTTTAAGGGCCCTTCAAACTCAAAATCCATGTTCTATGATTTCTGTGTATGTAGAGAGGTACATATAGCTAGAGGTTCCAGGACACTGTCCTAGCAATGTAGAAACAACACAACTTAACCTATAGTAAGCAAGAAGAATTAGTTAAAACAATATGGAACAGATGGTCTTCTTCCCTCATCCCCGGTAAACTCTTCCACAGTTCAGCCTCTTCACCAGGGTGGCCTCCCAGCAGCAGCCTTTCAATTTTTTGGGAAAACTTTATTTTGGGGTACATTTCATGCCACCTGCCCCAGGTACATTTAATGCTGCATCAGGCTCAAAATCCACGTATTATAGCTTTGGGTAGTTATTACTATGGAAAAACTCAGCAACTGAGCAACATTTTTTTCTCTCAGGATAAAAAAGTTCCAAGACTGTCCATTTATAAATTCTGATCTTGCTATCTATGACCCTGTCTGTTTAACGTGCTGTTGACACCTTTTGCTGAAAAAGGACCCATCCTATCTGTAGAGACAATGTGTTATGCTGGCTTGCCTGTTGCTGCTGCTTTCCAGATTTTCACATGGCTTGAAATAGTGCTTATAAAATCAATAATATCTGTCTATTAGGAAACTGCTTCAAGTCTCTAAATCCCCTTAGAAGGGATTTTATTATCCTAAGTTGGTCACTGGGCATTTTCTCCAGTGTTCTTCAGGGTAACTGGGCAGAAAAGAGGATGAAATAACCACCCTCTAGATCTTTTCTTCCCTCTCTCCCCACCTCAGTTGCCTTGCATCATGAGCATTTTTCTTGTCTGCTCTGTCGAAGCTGGCCAGCCCACAGCTAGGCACAGGTTCCAAGTGTTGCTTATAAATACTAACCACTGGGATGGATCCATGATTTCGTCTGAGAGAGTGCTCTATGAAATAAGACTTCTTAGCACTGTCATAGAGTGATTGGTGTTGTAGAAAGAGTACAGAATTTGGACTCAAGAGGACTGTTCTGTTACTTTCCAGTGACACATTGGGTAGCTGAGTCATTTAATGTTTTAAGTCAGTTTCTATATCCGCAAAATGGGGATAATAAACTGGGCATTCTTTACCTTGTGGAGTTGCTAGGAGGAAGTGCTTTGTAAACCATATACATGGGGGTCTTATTACCATTTCTTTCTGAGGGATAGCTATCCTTCCTCACTATGACCAGTCTCCCTCCTTGTACGTTTTTATTTCATTTTTAATTTATGGAATAAAATAAGCATTTCCATAACATAGTACAATTAAAAAAATGGTTGCACACGAAACTACAAATGTACTGTGCACAACTTGCTATTCCTTTCAAATATACAACAAATTATCATGTAAATGTTTTCTTTTTTTCTTCCCTCCTTCCTTGCCCCATTCTAGAGATGGATACCATTAGACACAAATAGGTAGATAAATAGACAGATATAGATATATGTAAAATTATTCTATACATACTTCTATTTGTCAGTTGTTTCTTTGGATGCATATAGCATCTTTATTCACATGTCCTTCATAGTTAATTTGGGTATTTAAAATAGTCAAAATAACCCATTCACTCAAAGTTGTTCTTAAAAATAATATTGCTGTTACTGTATACAGTGTTATCTTGGTTCTGTTTGTTTTGCCCTTCGTTATTTCATGCATGCTTTTCTTTCCATGATTTTCTAAAATCATTGAGCTCATCATTTCTTACACAATAATAGTATTCCATCACAATCATATACCACAACTTGTTCATCCATTGCTCAAATGATAGCCATCCCCACAATTTCTACTTTTTGCTACCACAAAGAGAGGTGCTATAAACATTTTAGAACACATAGGTTCTTTTTTTCCTTTATCTTCAGAAACGGAACAAGTAGTGATAGTGCTGGGTCAAAGGGTATATAGGTAGTTTAGTAACTCTTTGGGCATAATTTCAGATTGCTTTCCAAAATGGTTGGATCAGCTCACAGTTCCACCAATGAATTAGTGTCCCAACTTTTCCACATCAACTCCAACATTTGTCACTCTCCTCTTCTATCATTCTAGCCAATCTGGTAGGTGTAAAATGATATCTCAAGGTTGTTTTCATTTGCATTTCCTTAGTCAATAATGATTTAGAGCATTTTTCGTATGACTATAAATTGTTTTGATCTCTTCATGAGAAAACTGCCAGTTCATATTCTTTGACCATTTATCAACTGGGGAATGACTCATAGTCCTAGATTTAACAAAATTCTTTATATATCAGCCTTTATCTGAAAAACTCTCTATAAATTTCCACCCTCTCCCAATTTTCTGCCTTACTTCTGATCTTGGCTACACTTGTTTTATTTGTACAAAATCTTGTAAATTTAATATAACAAAAATTATTCATCTTACACCTAACTTAGCTTTCTATCTCTTGTTTATTCAAAAATTGTTTACCCATCTATAAGTCTGATAAGTAACATACTCCATGTTCTTTTAGTTTTCTTGTAAAATTTCTCTTTATATCTAGATCCTGTAACCATTTTGACCTTATCTTGGTAAATGGTGCAAGATATTGGTCTATGTCCAGTTTCTGTCACACTGCTTTCCAGTTTTCCTAACAATTTTTTACTAAATAATGAATTCTTAATCCAAAATCCTAAATCTTTATACTTGTCAAACATAAGGTTATGAGGCTTCCTTGATGTTGTAAATTGTATGTCTATTCCATTGACCTACCTTTCTGTTTCTTAGCCAGGGATAGTTTGATAATTACTGCCTTATAACAGTTTAAGATCTATTATTGTTAAACCTCCTTCCTTTACATTTTTTCATTATTTCCTTTGATATTCTTGACTTTTTGTTTTTCCAAATGAATTTCATTATTGTTTCTTCTATTTCAGTAAAAATAATTTCTGATAATTTAATTGGTATGACATTAAATATATAAATTAATTTGGGTAAAATTGACATTTTTATTATATTGGCCCTGCCTACCCATAAACAATTAAATTTCCCCAATTATTTAAATCTGCGTTTATTTGTATGAATTTTTTAAAAATAATTTTGTTTATATAGTTCCTAGTTTTGTTTTAGTAGATGTACTCCCAGGTTTTTCATGTACACCTGAACCCACTTTGTCCCACTTCTTCTAGTACCTTACTCAAGCAGTCACAAGCAATCATCCTTTCCCTTTAAACAGGCTCAAATCCCCACCATGATCTTTCTACTCCCATTTAAATACTATTAACTTCTCAACTGCCCAAATTATTGTAAAGTATGTCTATACCTAGTGCTCCTATTTCCTCACCACCTACCTTGCTCTAAAACTTGCAATTAGGTTTCCATATCCACCACACCACAAAAACTGGTCTCCCAAAGATTGTCAATGAGTCACTAATAAACAAATGAAGTGATCTTTTTATGAGTGGTCAGATGTCTTAAACTCTTGGCAATATTTGATGCTTTTACCCATTTCTTCTGTACACTCTCTTCTCCTTTGACTTTGGAGATACAACAAGTTTCTATTTTACTTTCTACCTGTATAGTCCCTCCCTATTCATCTCCTTTGCTAGCTACTTATCCTTTTCTTTACCCCTTACACAGGCATTCCTCAAAGTTTTGTCCTCAATAACTAAGCATCTCTCCCTTGGCAATCCCCTATCTCATGGCTTCAGCTGTTACTTGGACACAGCCCCCAGATGTTTATCTTCAACTCTGGCCTTTAGCCTAACCTCCAAATCAGCATCCTTGACTATGTGACACCTTTATCCTGATCACATAATCACAGGATCTGATCACTAGAAGGGAACTGAGAAGTCCTCAAGGCCACCCTCTACCTAAACAACAATTCCTTCTGCAATGTTCCCAAAAGGTTGCTAAGTCTCAACTTGAAGACCTTGAGTAAATCCCCCCAAAATAGAGTCATCTCTATTTTTTGACAGTTCAAATTGTTGAACTTTTCATTCTATCAAATCAAAATCTACCTCTCTGACTTCTACCCAACTCTCTTGCACATGTCATATCTTTTAATACTTAAAAACAAGTGTTCTATCCATTCAAAGCCATATCTTCTCAAAGCTAAGCTTCCCTACTCCACCCAGGTTATTGGAAGGCCTGGTTTCTAGTCTCCTCCCCATCCTGATTGTCTTTCCTTGGTTGCTCTATCAACATCCTTCCTATTAATGTAACACTTAGAACTGGATAGGATAATCCTGATGAAGTATTTATTAATCACCTACTGTGTGCCAAGCATTGTGCTAAGCACAGTGGGTACAAAGACAAAAATTAAACATTCTCCATGTTCAAAGAATATATATGCTAAAAAGGAAGGCAATGTGCAGATATATCATATATGATGAACATTTACAAATGAATCCAAAATTGTTTGGGAAAGTGGGGTCCTAGTGTCTGGGGGATCAGGAAAGCTTCATGTAGAAGAAGATTATGATCTCCTTCATTCTGGACACAATAATGCAGTTCAAGGTTGAATCAGGGCTTTGCTGGTTTTTGTTTTGCTGTAGCTACCAAATCACACTATGGACTCTCTGTTAACATCATTGTCCACTGAAGCTTGCAGTGGAATCTTTTTCACAGTTATGATCCACTGTAACTCAAATTTCTGTGCCTATAATTAAGTCCATTTTATTTTCCCCAAAACATTCTTTTGACAACTATTTGTTATGGTGGCATCATTCATTTTATGTCCTATCTTTGAAATCTCACTACTATTTGTGACTTTTCATTCTCCATCTTTTGTCATATCTACTCAGTAACCAAGTTCCATCCAATGTGCCACTCCAATGACTCTTGCATCATGTCTTCCTTCAAAAATCTCACTGCCACCATTCTAGTACAAGCCTTCATGACCACCCACCTAGACAATTGGAATAGCCTCCTACCAGGTCTTCCCACCTTCACATTCTCTCCTTCTGCCAGACTTCTTTGGTTTACATCTGGTTATGTCACTCCTGATCAAAGCACTTTGGTGACAGTTTATTATTGACTGCCAAGTGTTACCGCCTACCAAGTGAATCTCAGATTCTTTGGCCTGGCATTCAAGCCCTGCCACAATCTGGCACCACTTTTCCTCACTACTTTTGTCTTCTCACATGCTCTGTGCTCAGACTATTTGTAATATCCTGCACTTTCTTACCTCTATATCTTGGCTTACAGTATTCCCATGACTCTTTTCTTACCCGTTTGCCACCTATCAAATTCCCATACATCCTTTAAACCATAATTCACATATAACCTCCTCCAAAAATTGCTCCATATTATCTCTCCTTTCTCCCTCCTGCCCTATGCCCCCACTCAGAACTGACCAAATTCCCTCTTTGATCTCTAATAGGATTCTATTTACACATTCATGTATGTCCTGTGTTATTTTGAATCACAGTAAAATGCATAGTATAGACCTCTGATTCCCTACTATTCTGTCATTTCCCTGGTGCCAGAGACTATCAATATCTTACATAAACATTATCTATCACCCCACCTAACAGAATGTTCTTCACTTAGCAGGAGTTTAATAGATACTTGCTGAATTGAATAGAATACAGAGAGTCATCACTTTCGCCCACAAATCCAGTGTGATTCTTGCTCACATTTTCACATAAATCCCAGGATCTTAAATTGAGAGCTGGAAAAAACTTTAAGATCATCTAGTCCCATGTCCTGATATTACATATGAGGAAACTGAGGCTGAGAGAGGTTAAATGACTTATCTGAGTTCACACAGATAGGAAAGTGGCAGAGACAGAGATTTGAACTCCCATTTTCTGCTGACTCAAAAACTGATACTCTTTCTACTGAAATCTTTAAATGAAGCTCCATCAAAGCCATTATTTTATTTTCTTAGCATCTCATATACCAGCTGTGTCTCATCCTAGCTACATGACTGGTCTATTTCCTTTTCTGGTCTTATGTATTTATAGATAATGTCTTTTTGATATTGGTGATATCCTACAGCCCACTTGTGCCCCCTTCCTCACACTTGGACTTTTCTATTACCCCTAAAGTTATTTGTAATTTTAATTCTGCAAGGATCACAGGGTGCTATGACTCATGGCCACATAACTTCTCTGGAAGAATAATGTCAAAGAGATGGATTTCTGCAACTCTATAAGGAGTATGCAGGTTCTGGAGAAGTGGGCTCAGCCTCTAGTGTGGGCTCCCCCAAAACAGAGAATTCCATTGGTTCTCTTAACTCTAGAGGGACCCAGAGTTAATAAACTACATAGCCCAAGAGCAGATAGAACAAAGCAATAGATTGGGAAGTGCGTTGGCTCTGGAATTAGAGAACCTGGGTTCATCCTCTTTCTGTTACTATTTGTGTGACCTTAGGCAAATCATTTTAACCTCCTTAGTTTAACTTCCAGTTCCCTCATCTGCAGAGTTGAAGGGTTGGGCCAAATAATAACTAATATTCCCTCCCAGCTTTGGATCTATGATATCATCCTAGCAGCCCTGGAAAAAGGTTAATGGGCATTTTCTTCAATAGAATGGGGAAAGTGAGGGCTTACTCCTTAGAGTATGGGGCAGATTGATGTAAATGTTGATAAACAGTCACTTATGGAAGCTTACCCATTATGAAAATTTCCATCATTTACGGCTGTAGGACTAACTGGTAAGACTTGCCGGCACCTACCATGCAAAGACCTCTAAGTCCAACGACTTTAACAGAATTTGTGACATTTCTGAGACCTTTTCCCTCTGTCATTCATTGTTGAGACACCACTGCAGGTGGTACAATTTTTGCTTCCATTTTCTGAAAGCCTAGTTGTTCCTGAGGATCTGAAAAGATAGAAGACTAATAGACATGTCATCACTTCTCACCATGAGGGCTACCTTGAGGCTTCTGGAAAGTTCTTATTAGAAAATGCCAAGCACCTTAGAGCTTGAGTGATTTACTATAAATGTAAAACGCTAGGAACATCTTCAGACAAGATCCTTCCCAAAGATTATTTAAAGTTGAAGATAGAAAGAATGTATCTTCCTGGGGAATATAATTTTGAGAGATCTGATAAATGAAATTTGGTTGGTTAATGCGATAGTTCATTTTCCAGTGAGATTTGCTGTGAGCCAAGGTCATACCTGCATGTATGTATTAAGGCAGCTTTGTGATTTGAGCCCTCAGTATTCCCTGATTCAAGTCAGGATCAGTTTTTAGTTTCTGAGTGGGGGAAAAAATGTTCTCTCTGGTAGGCTGAGCAGAATAAATGATGAAGTGCAGAAATTATTCGTACTAGTAGTAATAAGTTCTTTTGTTACTTTGATGGATCTGTGATCTCATCAGGGAGGCTGCCTCTTCCACTGGTGCAGAGCCCAATCCTTCTACACATTCTCATACTTTAAGACTCTTATCTCTTTCTTTATATAAATCTACCATCAAATATTCACCAAACACACTAAAGAACCTTCCTCTGGTTCTTGTAATATTTATGGGTATCAGTGTAGCTCTTGGGCTGTGGATTTGTTATCCTTCATATTCACTATATGACTCACCCATCTCACATACATCCCTTACATCACTTCTTACCCACAAGTCATTGTTAGTAACATACCTTAGCCTACTTATATCCACAAGGGGCACAATTTCTATTACCCTTTGTGTCCCTTGATATTTGGATTCTTTTGAGATCTCCGTGTTCTATGATTCACAGCCATGTAGGAGAATAATGATGGTTTTTACAGAAAGATTATCTTTTGCCTTTGGGAGCAGCTTGAGATAATTGAAAGTTTTGTGCCATTTCCCAAATTTGATCTGGCCCAATTCAATTTTGGGTCCAATTCATTTTCCATCTGCAGCACCTGTCCAAGATATGTGCACATTTACAGACTAAGTTAATCGGCTGACCATTTAGCAGCATATTCTAAAGTGGGTAATATATGTCTTTCTTGCATTTTGGTTTTCCACTGCCTATTGTTAGGCTAATGTCTTTCAAATGATGTGGAATTCATAGAGGCTTTGTATTATTTCTGGACTCAACAGAGCATCATCTGAAAGACACTTTTGGAGAGCACCACTGACAGAGAATCCTATTCTTAACAAAATATTGTTGGTAACACTAGTAAGTATCTTAAATGAGGATATCCCTTATTGTATATCTCATTTTATGTTTATAAACATAAAGTTAAACAAGATTACATCCAGGTTATGATGTTTTAACAAATCAAATGCTGTTTTTTAAAAAATGACACAATGGGATCTTATATTCTCTATACCTTCAGACATTTGTAGGAGCGTGAAGACTTAATCCACTGTAGAAAGTTGCCCATAAAATCCCAGCTGTTCCCTTCTTAAATCTTCATCAAGGTGACCTTCGATTTCTACATAGACCATTCTCAAGTATATTTTAAGAATTGTGTGATTCTTAGAATCCTCATTTGCATTCACAGTTAGCTGCTGACGCTGTAGAAGTGGAAGAATGCTAGCCAAATAAGATTGAAGACCATGTAGGATATTTATCTGCTTTATAAGATACAATGACCTCCTGCCTCCACCTGCCTCCCCCAAAAAAACACTTACATTCCAATATTCTGCCCATGTGTCTCTCTGTACTTAAACAGGCTGACCCTTAGTTTGTTCTTTGGTCATTTCAGTCCTGTCTAACTCTTTGAGACCCCATTTGGGGTTTTCTTGGCAAAGAAACAGGAATGGTTTGCCATTTCCTTCTCCAGCTCATTTTACAGATGAAGAACTGAGGCCAAAAGGGTTAAAAGACTTGCCCAGGGTCACACAGCTAGTAAGTGTCTGAGACCAGATCTGAACTCATGAAGATGAGTCATCTTGATTCCAAGCCCAGCACTCTCTCCAATGCACCACCTAGCTGCCTGAGCCCTCAGGCAGTAGATATAATCTATTATTAAGACTGTAACAGAAGCTTTTCCAGGTTGGTAGGAACTTTTATAATTCATGCTCTCTGGCATATCTCTGAAAACCTCAGGTTCATCTTTTCTTATAGTGAGGCATTACAGTAGGAATTTTTCAGAAGAGTGCAGTAAATCACATTTATGTAACCTCTTAAGGCTTATAAAGCACTTTCCTCACAAGAAGGAAGTAGCCAGTTAAAATGTTGTTCTCTTTTTACTGATGAAATTGAGTTTCTGAGAAATTAAATGATTTGCCTAAGGTTAGCAAGCATCAGAGCCAGAGCGTCAACCTTGGCCTTCTATTTCCTTGCCTAGTGGCCTATTGGCAGGGAGGAGTCTCCTGGATTTTTTCACTTTCTAGTTATATACCCAATTACATATAAATATATAAATCATTTGCTCTGAAGCATGATGCCTCAGACACTAAAAGGCAATACAAAAAAAGATACAAAGGCCTCAGAAAGGTCAGAGCCTCTGGGGGTCCAGAGACTTTGAGGTTCAAGACATGGCATGGAATAGCCAGAGTTTGATAAATGTAAGAAAAAGACCTGGTTAAGATAAATGGAAGAGAACAAAAAATCAGTTTCAACCTTAAGGGGCCCTAGGTGGCTCAGTGGATAAGAGCACTGGTCCTGAAGTCAGGAAGACTTGAGCTCAAAACCCTCAGTTGCGTGACCCTGGGCAAGCCATTTAATCTCTGTCTACCTCAGTTTCCTCAATTGTAAAATAAGGATAATAGAAACATCAACTCCAAAGGCTATTGTAAGAATCAAACAACATATTTGTAAAGCACTTAGTACCATACCTGAAACACAGTAGCTGCATAATAAAAATGTTTATTTCCTTCTTTCCTCTCTCCCTCTCTTTCTTCCTTTCTTCTCTTTCTCCTTCCTTCCAATAAAAGGGAGGTAGGGGATAGGAAATGAGGAAATGACTTGAGACCTTAGACTGCAGGATGTGGAACTAGGTTGACTTGGGGCTACAGAGCCAGAAGACCCACCCATCAGATGGATTTACCTCTTTCCACGGTCTTTTTGGTGACACTCTTATTTTACCTCAGCTTCGGCCCAAAGTAGCTCTAATTAATTTTGAAATAATAAATGTTTGTTGTATTTAGGTTCATGATTAAAGAAAGAACAGAGTTCAATGAATTTGGTTGATTCCTTTTTGAGGAAACATAAACCCATGAAATGTTTAATGCCTTTTGACCTTTACTTCATGGATTTTCCAATATAAAAAGAAACTATTATGAAGAGAAAGGTACAATTTTACACTGGAATTTTATAATGGCTGTATGTCTAGAGGAAGTTGAATTTGATGTTCTCCTTTCATATTTATAGCCAACTCTTGTTCTTTCATCAGTTTGAAGCTGCGGTCAACTTCATTTCTACAGAAGAATAAATTGAGAGGTGGAGTGACCTTAAAGATCGCCGAGTTGAACCCCCTTCTTTTACAGATGAGGAACTTTGACACACCCAAATTCAAAGTGGAATTGATCTGTTTTGTCATTAGTCTAATTACAAAATTGAAATACTAATTCCTGATGCTTGCCGGGTCTTCAGGGTCATCAAAAGCTTAAGGTCTAAAGCCTGTATATCTTCCTGTCATTTTCCTTAAGTGACCTTTGTGCTTCCTACTTAGGTTGATTTAACAAACAAGGGCCATCTGGAACCAAGATAGGCCAGCTTTGAATCTGCATATACATGTGAGCCATCTGTCTTGGTAGGTGGATAGCTGTTTAAAATATTATTCACAGTTTTTTTTAAAAGGTCATATCGATTATCTCTGCTTTATTGCAATGCTTGCCAGGTAGTACTTAAGGGAAAACCTCAAGTAATAATTGGATAGGGTATCTTCATTGGATATAGCTTCATCTGTAAGTGGTCTCTCCAACACAATACTTCTGTCATTAAATACTGGTGCCCTGGTTCCGAATACAGTTGTCATGAATTTGGCCAGATACTAGGGAAGCAAGTTGGAATGAACCCTTCATGGGATTAGCAGAATGGGTACTAGTTGTAGCTCTACCATCAACTAGCTGGTGGAACTTGGGCTAGTTGCTTCAGATTCCATGGGCTGCAGTTTTCCTCATGTAAAATCAGAGAGTTATATTAAGTGATCTCTAGGGTCCTAGTCAGTGCCAAAATTTAAGGGTCTGTGGTGAAATGTCAAGACCAAGTGACAAGGTTTAGAGTCAGAGGGTCTGGTTTGAAGCTCAATCATGCTCTTTGTTACTTGAATGATCCTAGGTAAATCATTTACTCTCTGTAGACCTCAGTTTTCTCATCTTCCAAATGAGGAGATTGAACTTGATAATCCCTGCGGTCTCTTCTAGATCTCAGTACTCTGATGCCATGATGCATCTAGCACAATCACTTCCCACTGTAAGTATTTAACAAATATTTTGGGGGGGGGGAGGTTGGCTGTATTTTTGTTGGCTGTGGTTTTTTTAGATAGATTATGTCAGTTTTTATTTTTTATAAACTCATTTATTTTTAGTTTTCAACATTCACTTCTATAAGTTTTCAATTTTCTCCACCTCCCTCCTCTTCCCCCTCTCCAGGATGGCAAGAAATTCAACATAGGTTCTACATACACATTCTTATTAAACGTATTTTCAACTAGTCACATTGTATAGAAGAATTAGAATGAATGGGAGAAACCATGACAGAGAAAAACACAAAACAAACCCCTCAAAAAGAGTGTAAATAGTATGCTTCAATCTGCATTGAGACTCCATATTTCTTTCTCTGGATGTGGAAGGCATTTTCTATCACGAGTCTTTTGGAGTTGTTTTAGGTTCTTGACTTGCTGAGAAGAGCTAAGACTATCAAGGTCAGTCATTGCACAATGTGGCTCTTACTGTTTACAGTGCTTTCCTGGTTCTGCTCACTTCACTCAGTGTCAGTTCATATAAGTCTTTCCAGATTTTTCTTAAGTCCTCCTGCTCATCATTTCTTATAACACGTTTGTTGCACAAATTTTATATATGCATATCTTGAGTGGTAAACTGATCTAAGCCCTACCTATAGAGGCTTTTGATTTTATCCTCCAAACAGCCTAAAATTTTTAATATATTGATTATATCCCCCCAAAAGATGTATCTAAGAGAAATACATGGTTTTATCAGCATCACTTGACATAATATTTCTTTTTTCACAAGCATTTTTTTCTCTCTCTCCCATCTCCCTCTCCCTTCCTTTGAGTGAATGAATAAAGCATTTGTTAAAAGTTACTACCTGCAGAGAACCATGCTGTGGATATAGATAGAAAAGGAAGACAGTCCCTGATCTCAAGCAGTTCACATTCTAGTGGAGGAATGACACATGGAGAAGGTTTCAACTATAAGTTAGATGGACAGGTCCAGTGGTCCTTACGGTTCAGCACCAAAGCAAATGATAATATCTCTAATGTCATTTCCACTGATAAAATCATAGCAGTTTCTGATCTCCAACTATTTAACTCTGGGTTGAAAGCATGACTGTTCTCAAGGTTCTTGGGTTCAAGGTACTAAACTATCTACATCAGGGTTTGAGGGGAGATTGTGGTCAAAATGTTAGTGGGAGTTTGACCTTATGGGACCACACTATTTTCTCTCTTTTTCCTCCAGTTGGCCTTGCTACTTCAGCTATTCTGGCTTTCTTGCCCTACCAGGGACATTTGATTGGCAGTTGGTAGTGATACCTGGCTTCTTCTCCACAGGAGCCATATCCCTACATGATGGTTTTGAGGACTGGACTGGAAGCAGGACCAGGGGTCCTGGGGAAGGATGCTCCCACTCTCAGGGCTTTTATCCCTATATCCCTTTTGTGGTCTGGGCTAGAAGTAGTCTAGGGGGTCAGGAGACACTGCTCTTCTCAAGGCTCTTCAGTTTAGGGTCCTGGCCTTTTTCCATCAGGATCTCAAGAGGGTGATCAAGATGGTGGTGCTGGTACTGATGGTTCAACTTTCCTGGCACCTGTCTCCCTATCAGGGTACATTACTGCTTCAGCTAGGCTGGCTTATCTTTGAACAAAAAATAAAAATAGAACTCTAGTAACAAATATACATAATCAAGAAAAGCACATTCCTTCATTGACCATGTCAAAAAATGAATGCCTCATTCTTCGTTTTTGGTCCATCATCTTTCTGGTAAAAGATGGGTAGCATGATTCATCTTTGGTTCTCTGGGATCCTAGTTTATTACTATATTGACAAAAGTTCTAAAGTCTTTCAAATCTGTATTTGTTTATCATAATCTTGGTAGTAAAATACATTTATTAAGTGCCTACATGTGCTGGGAACTGTGCTGAGCCCTGGAGACACAGGGAATAACAAAAGATAGTCCTTACTATCAAGGAGGCCAGAGTCTATTGTTCTCCTGGTTCTGCTCATTTCACTTTGCATCCGTTCATAAGACATCTTCCAAGTCTCTTATGAAACTGCTTTTATGGTTCAATAATATTTCATCACATTGACATATTAATCATATTCACATGCCATAATTTATTTAGCCATTCTCCAATAGGTGGCATAACTTTTCTTTAATAATAAAAGTTTCTGGTAAATTTTTATCTCCTCAGGTGAGCAAGCAAATGGAATTGATCTTAGAACAATTCTTGTTTGATAGGACATTTGCTTATGAAGAAATGTTTTTAAATAATTTGGAAATAAAAGACAATATACAAGAGTGGAGAACAAAAGAAAATGTTGCAATTCTTGTCTGTCAAAAAAAAAGCCCACCTATAGAGGGTCCTGAAAATTGTACAGTTGACTTAGAATTCCAACACAACATTCTCATAAACAGCTAGGTGGAACATTGGATAGAGCACTAGTCTTGGACTCATCTTCATGAGTTCAAATTTATCCTAAGACACTTACTAGCTGGTGACCCTGAACAAATCACTTAACCCTATATGCCTCAGTTTCCTCATCTGTAAAATGATCTGGAGAAGGAAATGGCAAACCACTCCTGTATCTTTGACAAGAAAACCCCAGATGGGGTCATGAAGGGTCAAATACAAATGGACAACAAAAATAGATTTTTATTTATGGAAAGGGACCTTAGAGATAATCTAAACCAACTATTTCATTGTTCTTTTCAGACGAGTATACTCAGACAGACATTTTTTTCCCGTTGAATTTTTATAAATTTTTATAAATACAAGGATGAGAACTGATGGAAGAAAAGAGAGGTAACTAGGGACATCAGCAAGGAGGCCATAGTCCAAGAGGTTAAGTTTAAGAAGCTAGGGGGAAAAAAGATAGAGATGTAGGTCAGTGGCTACCCCATCAGAGTCTTTGCTAATTGGGCAAAGAGCTGCTCACTCAACCTGCTCCTTCTTCTTGTCTGCTACTGCTTCTGTTTTCTGCAACCTGGAAAGTTCTTCCCCTAGGGAAACCTGCTGGTTATTTAAAGTATGGATAGGAGATTTAGGGAAGGGACTAATTAATCTTCATTCTTATTTGCTGCCAGAAATTAAACCCATTTAATGTCTTAAGCCTATAATCCTTTCACTTTGCATCATCAGAGCAAAGAGATAAAGTCATGCACTAAGAGGGAAGTTTTCTGTTCATTGGTATTTCAGCCCCAATATTATGTCTTTTAGCTATACTGACACTGAGCTTTTCCCATAGAATCTAACCCAAGATCCAAGATAGGATTAGATTTTAAAGCATTAGGTTGAATGAAAATGGAGCACTGCATTTAAACATTCTCCCTAGAGATTCTCGGAAAGGCAGTTAGAAGTGGTGAATTCAGAGACAGAAGTCAATCAGGGGATTTAAGATAATTAGAACTATAGATTCATTATCTGGTATGATGGAGAACAGAAATTTTTGGTCTATATACACACATACATATATACATATACACATACATGTATATACATATTATATAGATACGTACACATATATATATGTTTAGGTATCAGCTCATAGGAGTTGAATTATATTCAAATTTTAGTTACTTATGAGCCAGCATGGCATAGTGTATGTCAATGAGAACTGGCCTCAAAACCAGGAAGACCTGGGTTCAGATCACATCTCTGACACACACTGACTGAGTGAGCCTGGGCAAATCACTTCATCTCTCCATATTCTAGGTAATTCTCTAAGACTGTAAGTTGCAGAGAAAGATGTTGATCTGCATTGGTAGATTGTATTTCTTCATCTAGGCATTCTCAATATCAAATTAATCCCAGGTTCAGTCTACATCCTATCAAGTGTTTAAAGAACATTTCTCCTTTTCCTCTATGCCAAAGGGGAGAACCGAAATGAGAGGAAAGAGCAAAGAGTTAAGTCTTCTCCTTTCCATTACCAGCAAAGTGAGTTACTTATGCTTTGCTGGGCACAAAAGGGAGAATTCTTGATTATAATTCATCTCTTCTATAGAATCTGATGCATAAGAATATGCTGACCATCAATAATCTTCTATTTTCTATCATACATAATATATGCCTTTATTTCTTTGAGAAAACACCTAAAATATTCTATTAATAAGTATACATAATTATTATATATAAAATTATACATCATAATATATACTTTCATATAAATTCATACATAATAATGATATATAATTATACCAAAGGTGTGCTGGTGCCAGTTGGGGCCAACCATGAGAGCCCAAGGTTACGTTTTCAATGTGAGCATTTACGCATCAGAAATCAGCAATTGGTATAAATCAGGGTTTGAATTATTTACTTTTGTCTAGACTTAAGAAAGTGTTAATCCAAATTAAACTTAAAAGTGTTTGTAAGTATACTTCTCCCTTCACTATCACCACAACTTGGTAGTTAAACCTTTAGGAGCACACCCCTGTATTGGTTGGTAAATGTTGCTTGAGCTCAGCAGGAGTACAAGTACAGTAGAAAGCTCTGGGAAGGAAGTCATCATCAGGCAGGAGGCATGACAACCGCCCCTAACAATAATCATGACAATGGTGAGAATGATCAGAACAATTAATAATAAATACCATTTATTTCTATAATACTTTAAGGTTTACAAAGTGCTTTGCCTCCATGATCTCATTTGAGCCTCTCAGCAAACCTCCAGGTTGTTATGATTCAGTTGTATCAGATTCTTAATGACCCCTTTTAGAGTTTTCTTGGCAAAGACACTGGAGTAGTTTGCTATTTCTGATGAGGTTTAGGGGTGTTAGGGATCCCAAAATACCAACACTCCGGGTCCTGCTCAAATGAATTCGACTCAAACCTTCTTAAAGCCAAAGAAAACAAAATTTATTAAAGATCTGCCTCACTGGGCTGACTCTTAAAGAGCCTAAGTGCTTGTAACACTGGTATTCACAAGCAGGCCAGGTAGAATCTCAGCTAGACAGAGTCTGAGCTGGATTGAATCTGAGTGCCTTAATGAAGGCAAGATGGAACTTTGACACAGAAATGACTGTAGGAGGGATCTGGGGGTGGTCTGGTAGTCTAGGGTGATGGGAGGAAGGGTTTAGGGAGGGTCTTGGGGAGAAGTCCAAGGAGGGGGTGACTGGTCAAGTGTTGGAAACAGCTGGAGGCAATCAAGAGATATCAGACAATGGAGGGCCTGGGTCAGAAGCAGGTGTCCCCAGGTAGTCTGAGATCCCAGGGATGATCTCCACAGATCAAACCCAGGGAGGATCCTGACAGGAGTGGCTGGTAAGAGGATCAAAGGGAGGAATATTAAAAGAATGATAAATAGAAGACAGGGAGTATCTGGCCTGGGAGAAATGGAAGGGAAATCCAAGGAGCCGCCCCACCCATCCAAGGGGAAAAGGTCTTGGCTTGGGCCTGTAGCCCATTATTTCCTTCTCCAACTCATTTTCAAAATGAAGAAACTGCTAAGTGTCTGAGGCCAGATTTGAACTCAAGAAGATGAGTGTTCCTGACTTCAGGCCTAGTACTCAATCCCTTGCACCAGCTAAGTGCCCCAAAATATTTTTTCATCACAAAGAAACAGCATGATAATTCATGGTGGCAGTACAGTACAGTGGATGGAGCACTGGCCTTGAAATAGAAAAGACCTAGGTTCAACACCTCTGATATATACTGGCTGTGTGACATTGGGCAAGTGACTTTACCTCCCAGGCAATTCTGAGACTAAATGGTAGAGTGAATGTTGCTCCTCCTTGGTGGATGCAGTATCCTGCCTGGGAGTTCCATACACCAACAAAATAACAGGTCTGGGAAAAACATAACATCACAATAATAATTATATTGCGTACACAAAATATAATAAGAAGTGTAATTTAGTCCTACATATGAAAATTAAATCAGTGGGGTTTCCCAGTCATAGTATACTATCTGCAGGAAGTTAAGCAGCCATGGTATAGAGCAAAGAGAACAGAATTTGGAGTGGGAAAATCAGAATTTGGACCTTGGCTCTGTTACAAATGAATAGTCAAAAGGCAATCAGGAAAACCAAGGGTCAGGATGATCCAAAACTTCCCTTATAAGCTCAGAACAAGTGAAAATTAATTGTGTGTGGATAAACATGTCTCAGAAATCCACTACATTTCAGATGACCTCTCCCAGAGAGCAGAAAATTAACAAAGATGCTAAGTTTGATTGCAAAATAAGCCTTGTGTTGATTAAAAGGAGGCAGGGGTGCAGTAACAACACTCCATCAGAGCTGAAATCCAGTTGAAACCTCTCTTGCAGTCACAACCTTGGCTATTTCATTTGGAGCAAACTGTACTTTAAGGGATAGCTCCCCCCAAATCTGTCTTCTTAACTTTTCTTTCACTGCATACAGAAGCTAACAAAAAAAAAAACTGAAAAATTATAAGAGATTTTTATTGCTGTTTTACTTGGATTTAAGAAATTTCCTCATATGACCCAACAGGTGTATAGGGAATGAGAGGGCAGTATTCAATGCATCAAAGACATACAAGCCTCCCCTTAAATCTCTGGCTCTAAGGTCCCTTGCTCCCTTCCCTGGGTTCAATGTGACTGTTCTGCATAAGAAAATATGCAAATCATAGCCCAAGCTACCATTCAATTCAATTCTTTAATCTTAGACCTCTGGTTTCCTTTTAGCAGCTGAACCTCTAGGGTTTTCGAGACAATGGTCAAAGGGGTTGATGCTAAAAATCCTTTAATGGTACTTTAAGGAATAAATAATTATTCAATTATGCTACAAATATGCTTTTCCTTGGTCATATAAAGCTTGCGCATTTTTCAAGCATTATAGGTTTGATTCGGCACAGATTCAAAGCATCATGAACATGCAACAATGATTTTGGTATTCATGTAGAGATTACATCAATTTTGGGCCATTCTAAATGAAACACATTCTTGCAGTTTCTCAGCCTCTCATCAAATTGTTTCCAAACTTCCACAAAGGCTCAACATTTAGGTGCAAACTGATTCCCAAAGGATTATCAGACACATACACATACCCTCTTTTGCCTTCTATGCATGCATTACAGTAGTTCCCTCATTCCCTTCTGTTACTGCAGCCCCAAACTCCTCAGAAGGCACAGATAATGAAGAAAAAGTTATGGCCACCAGAGTCCTTGGTACTGTTAAAACAGTTTGATTTTAGAAAGAGATAAGGTTTCATCAGTGGAAATGACATTAAATTAATAGATGCACTCTTCCTGCACCCTAAGGACCATTGGTCCTTCCCATCTGTCTGGCAGCTGAACCCTCTTCTATGTTTTATTCCCCCCCCCCATTAAAATGTGAGCTCCTTGGCAACAGGGTTGTTGTTGTTCAGTCACATCCAACTCTTTGTGACCTCATTTGGGGTTTTCTTGGCAAAGACACTTGAGTGATTTGCTATTTCCTTCTCCAGCTCATTTTATAGATGAGGAACTGAGGCAAGCAGAGTTAAGTGACTTGCCCAGAGTCACACAGTTAACAAGTATCTTAGGTCAGAGTTGAACTCAGGAAGATGAGTCTTCCTGATTCCAAGTCCAGCATTCTATCCACTGTGCCACCTAACTGCCCTTGAGATGAGGGACTATCATGTTTTTCTATCTACATCTCCAGCACTCGGCATATTCCTTGGTCCACAATAAAGGCTCAATAAGAGATTTTTCATTTATTCACTGGGTGGGCACCAAATTAATCAGAAATTCCATAAGACTACTGATCTCAGTAATCCTGGTCTCATCATGGCATGACTGTTCTTCATATTTTCATTCTATCTTCCATTCTGATCACAGTCCATGACAGGGATAGGGAACCTGCAGCCTTGAGGCCACATGTGGATGACTAGGTCCTCAAGTGTAGCCCTTTGACTGAATCCAAACTTCACAGAACAAGTTTGGAATCAGTCAAATGACCACATTTGAGGACCTAGAGGGCCACATGTGGCCTTGAGGCCTCAGGGTAACCACCCCTGGTCCATGATTTGTGTCTTACTTATTAAAACCTCTTGTGTTATGGAACAGTCTTGCCCAATCTGAGTTCTTTCCTGGTGATACCATCACTATGACCAGACATGTAGCCTCCTTGAAAATATAGCCCAAGGAATTTCTCCCAATGAGTGATACACTCTATATTCCAAGTATTAGCATAAAATAAAATAAAAAAACATTTAGTAAGTGTTCTAATCTCTTTGCAGACTACAATCTCACATCTCTAGCTGCATATTAGACATATCTAGCTATATGTACTGTAGATATCTTTGTATCCCCATAGCATCTGGCACACTGCCTCATACATGGTAGGTGCTCAATCAGCACTTATTGACCTGAATTGTTTCTCCTGATTCTCATGCAAGATCACAATTACCAGAAGCCACTGAATTTTTTTCCATTTTATTTCTAGAGATATTGGAAAGATTTTGCCTTAGAAATGGAAAGTAGTGTTGACTTATCTCCTAGATGGGTATAAATCACAGGGGGCCTAAGTTTGTGGGGGGGTTGTAGCAAACACCATGGTAACAGGAACCACAGCATAGTATATAACATTGCAAAGTAACATAACACAATGTTATTGAAGTAATAAGCAAGATGAGTGAAAGAAAGCCTATGCTTATAATAGAAAGGGAAGGTCCTCATAACACATCTATACAGAGCAGAGCATGGCCAGCTGTCTTGAGAAGAAGGACTCCTTCCAACAGTGATTTTATCTGGGTGAAGTCTCATTGAGCCAGACCAGAGCAACATTTTTTATATAAAATTGAGTTCTTTGTTTGGGAATAAGCTTAGTGGAGTCTTTCACAAAAGGTATTACCCAGCTACTTAGCCTTCAGGTGTAATACAACATCTAAGCAAGTACAAAAGGGATTCCAGGGGCTGGGTTTAGGCAAGGGTTGCTAGAAGTCCAAAATCAAGAGAGACCTTTTGTTCAGTATGTCTTTACATAGATGAACTTCAGCAGAAGCTTCTAGAGACTACATAGGGAAAGGAGAAGAAGAAATGACAAGGTGACTATCCTTGCTTCTGTCTGCCTAGAATCCTTTATCTCTATCGCCCCTTCTCCTTTCATCTACTTTATTGAATACTTCCTTGTATTTTTTTTAAAGGAGAGATGAGAAAATAAAATGAAAGAGGCCTTCTCCATGTTCTCTATTATCAATCACTTCAGACACTTGGACAAGCACTTAAGCAAACCATAAAGTGAGATTAAATGGCTGTAGAAGTATTTGTTGATCAAAAGGGTCATCTTTTACTCATATTTTGAAAAGCAAGAGTAGTACCTTATCTTGTTTACTACTTTTACACAATTATCTAATTTTATTTTGACAATCCTGCATTAGCAGAAGGCAAAAAAGAGGATAACTGGATTGTGGAATCACGTTGGAAAGGAATGATACAGGCACTGACTGTGAAGAAAAACACCTATGAATAGCACTGAGGAAGGCTTCATGGGGAAGTGGAAGGTCTGTAGTCACCAGCAGCCTTTGGGGGCATAAAGTGACAGTGAGGTGGCCCAGAGGATAAAGTATTAGACCTAGGACCAGGAAGACTCAGGTTTAAATCCAGCCTCGATCACTTAGTAGATGTGTGACCCTGGGTAAGGCGCTTAACCTCTGTCTACCTCAGTTTCACTATCTATAAAGGGGATAAAAATAGCACCTACCTCCCAGGGTTGTTTGGAAGATAAAAATGAGATATTTGTAAAGTGCTTTGCAAACCTTCCATCACCATATAAATGCTAGTTAGAATTGTTGTTGTTGTCCTAGGGCCACTGATGTTTAAAACTGGTCAATGCCATTCTACAGCAGCAAAACAGAAAAGAAAAAAAACTGGGTTGAGAAGAAGTAGGATCAGTCTCTCAGAGAATCGGCTGACATAGCCATGGTGGCCTCAGGGCACCTCTAAGAATGAAGAGGTATGAAACTATGGGCAAGATATCCCAAATGAGGTAATATTTGTAAAATGCATAGCATAGGACTTGGACACTTCATAAATGTGTGTACGTCTGAAGGAGAGAAGGAGAGGGGAAAGGAGAAGGAAAGGAGAAGAGGAAGAGGGAGAGAAAGAAAGGGAGAGAGAGAGAAAGGGAGAGAGAGAAAGGGGGGAGAGAGAGAGAGAGAGAGAGAGGGAGAGAGAGAGGGAGAGGGAGAGAGAGAGGAAGAGAGAGAAAGAGAGAGAGACAGAGAGACAGAGAGAGACAGAGAGAGAACAAGAACACCTCTCCTAGATTCCCATCCCTTGGAAAAGTTCCCTGTTATTGTCTTTCTTTGTTCATTTGGGTGCTCTCTTGGGTGCAACCTCAGAAACAGAGCCTCCACAGTCTGGCAATCAAAAACTCTTCTGTAGGCAGAATAGATGAAGCACTTCAGCCAAGCTCCTCAACATTCCCCTCCAAACAACTTTAAAAAAACAACTCGAGTAGAACTCTGGAACCTTAGAGCCAGCAGAAGGGTGGCTGTGCAGGCCAGGCCAGTTTAGGAGGTTAGAAGGAGAGGTTGGAAGGAGAGGTCTGTGGCACTGAGTTGGGGCTGGCCCAGAGGGCTCACAGGGGCCACACCCACTGTGGGTCTTGGAGGCAGCGACAATAGCAGCAGCAACAACTTCAGAATTGTAATGTGATTGGATAACTGCTCAGAAGGAGATTACAAGGGCCCTGAGCTGGCACTGGGCACAGGACCAGGAGCTGTTTGTCACCTCCATACCTTATAGGCAGTTCTAGATCTCAGGGTGAAGAGGACCTCTAGCAGGGGCAGTGGATCAATAGTGCTTTTGGTTACAAGGGAACAGGGGCCTTTTGGGTAAGGACCAAAGTACAGAACAGGATAACTGTAAACCACACCTCTCCCCAGATTGTACCACCTTAGAAGCACCAAAAGACGTCATTGCTGTTATTGGTTGTTAGTTGTCTTCTGCTTGCTGTTGCTGTTTCAGTCATGTGACCCCATTTGTGGTTTTCTTGGCAAAGATTCTGGAATGTTTTACCATTTCTTTCTCCAGCTCATTTTACAGATGAGGAAACTGAGGCAAACAGGGTTAAGTGACTTGCCCAGGATCACACAGTTGGTAAATATCTGAAGCCAGATTTGAACTCAGGTCTTCCTGACTTCTGACTAAGCTCTCTATTCACTGCACCACCTTACTATCCCATACTAAGAATTTATAAACCCCAGATCTATGAACAGCAGGACCCAAAAGCCTGAAGCTTTGGACCTTGCTGTGTGATGACAAGCAAAGTGGACCTTTTACTGTTTTTGTTTTAGTATAATCAAATGGCTTTGATTGAATCTTACCTTTATCAAAAAAAAGTCTTTACTAGTAGTAAAGTATATTTTACTTTACAATGGTTTCTTTAATTAGAACAGTATATGTATTTGTATTGTTAATATGATTAAAGATCTTCCCCTTCCCCCCCCCCCCAATTAATGGGTCTGCCCATTAAAGGGAGTTTGATTAGGGAAGATTTGTAGGAAGGTCCACATTTTTTGCTAATGAGACACTGATTCTAAAGGGGGATGCCCTCTGGCTCTAAAAAAGGTATAAATACTCTGAGGATGAGGTTTTACTTTGGGGCTTACTGGTAGTGTTTGTTTGGCCAGATGAGGACTCTGGGAAGCCGCTAAAGAGCCACTCCTCCACCCCTCCTTGGAAAACCCAGATGTCAATGCTTCCTTCTCTGGTAGCTATGGTCGACAGTTAGACCTGTATGTTGACAGTCAGGCAGGGGAACCATGTCTGTTGATCTTTGATTCCTCTGTATTTTCTCTGAAGTTCAGGATGCTGACACCCCTGAACTAGGTGAATGATGTATGTGCTTGGTTAAAGGAATGATACATGTGCTTGTTTAAAGTGATTGTTAACCCCTCAAAAGCTGCCTTTCCTTTTACGAATGCAGATCTAAGAACTTGTGGTAGCAACTCTCCTGTGTATGTTGGCATGCTGACTGATACACTCTGTTCTCCTCTTTCCTATCTAGCAGAGCCCAACTTTGACATAAGGTTCAAAGTCAAGAAATAGGTGAGAAAGATGAGCAAACAACAAAAGCAGAATGCGATCATAAATATCTGCTGTGGTGACAGGGAAGAGCAAGATGCAAACTCAGATGACAACAACATGAAAACAGCTACAAGCAAAGCCTCAAAGAAAATGCAGATTTTATACAATTTTTAAAAAAAGAATTCCTGGAATGGCTAAAGGAAAAGCAAAAAAAAAAAAAAAAGACTTAAAAATCAAATAAGAGTGGTAGAGGGAAATTTGAGAAAAGAAATGAGAGTAATGAAAGAAAAATACGAAAAGAGAATTAACAGCTTGGTAAAAGAGGCACAAAAAATGCTGAAGAAAATAACACCTTAGAAACACAGTTAGCCAAATAGTACAAAGAGATACAAAACCTCACTGAAGAAAAGAACTCCTTGGTGAAAGAGGTACAAAACTTCACTGGTGAAAATAACTCTTAAAAAAGCAGAACTGGCCAAATGTAAAAAAGTAAAAAAAAAAGAAAAGAAAAGAAAAAAGAAGCCTCCCTACTCCCTAAAGTGACATCAAACATAATTTCAAAAATACACAAATGCTCTCAGGCAAGAAACATATATATCAGTGCACCAGGAAAGACATAGTTGCTGTTTTGTTAGTTCTACCACTGTAACATTTTTTTCTGCTTGTCCCTTTTCTCCATTCATATAGCCATGATCCTAGTTCAGATGTTCACTCTAGTACAGACCAAGACTTTCCTCTTCTCAAAAGACTTCAAAGGCTCCCTATTACTTCTAGGATAAAATTACAGACTCCTTACCTTGGCATAAACTTCCAGTTGCAATTTGATTCCACTTTATTTTTTATATTTCTCTTCTTCACACCAAATTGAAGTACTAGCTGTTGCCAAACGCAACAGGTCTATCCCCCATCTCCTTGCACTACAATCATCTCTCTCCCATGTCTAAAATGAATTTTCTTTTTATATCTGCATTTCAGAACACTAATCTTTTCTTAAGTATCAATCCAGGTCCCATTTTCCAAATTTTAGTGGTCTGTCATTTTTCAGAGTATTTTATATTTCTTTTTTTTTCTTTTTTAAATTTATTTATTTAAGTTTTCAACATTCATTTCCACAAAATTTTGGGTTCCAAATTTTCTCCCCATTTGTCCCCTACCCCTACCCCAAAACACCAAGCATTCTAATTACCCCTATCACCAATCTGCCCTCCCAACATCCCTCTCTTCCCTTATCCCCATCTTCTCTTTTGTCCTGTAGGGTAAGATAACTTTCTATACCCCATTACCTGTATTTCTTATTTTCTAGTTGCAAGAACAATACTCAACAGTTGTTCCTAAAACTTTGAGTTCCAACTTCTCTTCGTCCCTCCCTCCCCACTCATCCCCTTTGGGAAGGCAAGCAATTCAGTATAGGCCATATCTGTGCAGTTTTGCAAATGACTTCCATAATAATTGTGTTGTGTAAACTAATTATATTTCCCTCCATCTTGTCCTGTCCCCCATTTATTCTACTCTCTCTTTTGATCCTATCCCTCCCCAAGTGTTGACTTCTAATTGCTCCCTCCTCCCACTGCCTCCCTTCCACCATCCCCCCCACCCTGCTTATCCCTTTCTCCCGCACTTTCCTGTTTTGTAAGATAGGTTTTCATACCAAATGAGTGTACATTTTATTCCTTCCTTTAGTCGAATGTGATGAGAGTAAGCTTCATGTCACCTCCCTACTTTGTCCCTCCACTGAAAAGTCATTTACTTGCCTCTTTTATGAGAAATAATTTGCCCCATTCCATTTCTCCCTTTCTCCTCCCAATATATTTCTCTTTCACTACTTAATTTCATTTTTTTAAAGATATGATCCCATCCAATTCAATTCACCCTCTGCTCTCTGTCTCTCTCTCTATGTGTATGTGTGTGAGTGAGTATGTGTGCATGTATGTGTGTGTGCATGTGTGTGTGTGTGTGTGTGTAATCCCACCAAGTACCCAGATACTGAAGAAAGTTTTCAGGAGTTACAAATATTGTCTTTCCATGTAGGAATGTAAATAGTTCAACTTTAGTAAGTCCCTTATGATTTCTCTTTGCTGTTTACCTTTTCATGCTTCTCTTGATTCTTGTGTTTGAAGGTCAAATTTTCTTTTCAGCTCTGGTCTTTTCATCAAGAATGCTTGAAAGTCCTCTATTTCATTGAAAGACCAATTTTTCTCCTGAAGTATTATACTCAGTTTTGCTGGGTAGGTGATTCTTGGTTTTAGTCTTAGTTCCTTTGACTTCTGGAATAACATATTCCATGCACTTCGATCCCTTAATGTAGAGGCTGCTAGATCTTGTGTTATCCTGATTGTATTTCCACAATTCTTGAATTGTTTCTTTCTAGCTACTTGCAATATTTTCTCCTTGACCTGGGAACTCTGGAATTTGGCCACAATGTTCCTAGGATTTTCTCTTTTTGGATGTCTTTCAGGTGGGGATTGGTGGATTCTTTCAATATTTATTTTGCCCCCTGGTTCTAGAATCTCAGGGCAGTTTTCCTTGATAATTTCATGAAAGATGATGTCTAGGCTCTTTTTTTGATCATGGCTTTCAAGTAGGCCCATAATTTTTAAATTGTCTCTCCTGGATCTATTTTCCAGGTCAGTTGTTTTTCCAATGAGATATTTCACATTATCTTCCATTTTTTCATTCTTTTGGTTTTGTTTTGTGATTTCTTGGTTTCTCATAAAGTCATTAGCCTCCATCTGTTCCATTCTAATTTTGAAAGAACTATTTTCTTCAGTGAGCTTTTGAACCTCCTTTTCCATTTGGCTAATTCTGCTTTTTAAAGCATTCTTCTCCTCATTGGCTTTTTGAACCTCTTTTGCCAATTGAGTTAGCCTATTTTTAAAGCTGTTATTTTCTTCGGCATATTTTTGGGTCTCCTTTAGCAAGGTGTTGGCCCACTTTTCATGCTTTTCTAGCATCTCTCTCATTTCTCTTCCCAGTTTTTCCTCCACCTCTTTTACTTGATTTTCAAAATTCTTTTTGAGCTCTTCCATGGCCTCAGACCATTGTATATTTATTTTGGATGTTTGGGATACAGAAGCCTTGACTTTTATGTCTTTCCCTGATGGTAAGCATTTTTCTTCCTCATCCAAAAGGATAGGAGAAGATATTTATTCACCAAGAAAGTAACCTTCTATAGTCTTATTTTTTTCCCCTTTTTTTGTCATTTTCTCAACCAGTTACTTGACTTTTGGGTCCTTTGTCAAGAGTAGGGTATACTCTGGGAATCTGTAAGATCTCAGTTCCTCCAAGATGGCACAATCAAGTGTGTACACTGATCTGGAAGCAGAGACAGATTTTTGTGTTCAGAATCTTAGCAGTTTCCTCTCCAGAGCCACCTGGCCTCCAGTTCTGCCAAGTCAGGGCTGGGGGCTGATTTTCAGATAAACTGTGGGGGCAGGGCCGCCATTCAGTGCGAGACAAAGACCAGCTCCCTCAGGGCCTCTACACAGGGCTGAGGTATTATTCAGCTCCTCAGTGCCCCCAGAAGTTTTACAATCCAACAATGGATATGGCTGCCGTAGGGGCTGAGATGGGAACTGCTGCAGCTGCCCAATGTGGCCTCTGTGGTCGCTGCCTGCTGCTGGGGCTATGGCCCTTCTGCCTTCCCAGCCAGCTGAAAAAACCCATCATTGACCTTTGGTGCCTGTGGGTTGAGGGATCTTCGGACTGCTGCTGCTGGGACTGGAGATTCTGCCCCCAAGGGCTGTTTGCGAGCTGTGCCACCCAGCCAAGGCTGAGATGTTTTCTGTGGGCCTTTCAGGTCACCCTGGGCTGAAAATCTCCTCTACCCTGTTGTTCTCCACTTCTGCTGCTCCAAAATTTGTTGAGAGTCCCTCTCTACAGGTATTTTATGGGCTGTGTGGGGAGACCCTGCATATGTGTGTCTTTCTACTTGGCCATCTTGGCTCTGCCCCCTGTATTTTATATTTCTTTATCTATGAATATGATGCATTTCATAGCAAAGGTAAGCTCTTTGAAAAGTGAAGCTATCTCATCTTTTTTTTTGTTTCCACATTTGTCCCTTGCTCTGGCTTACCTAGTCTTGAATCACTCTTCACAAACAGAAGTGAATCTACCAAAAAGTTCTACAAAAATGACTTATAAGAACTAGTATCACTAGGCAACAACCTTCCTTTTCCTTAAATCTCCTTTCTCTGTGCTGCCCCTGTAGACCCACATTAAGCTATGAGGCAGCAGAACTTTTAAGTGCCAAGCTTTCTCTAGCCATGGTGCTAAATGAGCTCACCGCCATTGTTATTGGATTTGGGGCTGACATGGAGTCAATACAGGAGTTGCACTAAGTGATTGGCAAAGAAATTCAAAAACTCATACAATCCCTATCATCAATGAGTTCATTTTCTACGTGGGAGTAGTGGAGGAGGACCCAGGGTAACAGATAAATACATATAGGATTTGTGCAATCAATACAAAATTACTTGGGAGAAGGAAGACAGTAACCATAGGAGAATCAGTAGAGACCTCTTGGCAATGGTTGTAAATGAAATAAACCAAAAGAGGGTTAGGGATTCCAAAAGGAAAAGGTGATGAAGAGAAACATTCCAGGCAAGAGAAGTGGCCTGTACTAAGGCCCTGAATGGAGAAGTGAAAGATCGTGTGTAAGGAACAGCAAATAGACCAGTTACTCTGAAAAGTAGAAAGTGTGTGTGGGAGAAATTTGCAACAAACTTGGAAAGATAGGCAGGAACCAGATTGTGAAAAGCTTTAATGTCAGAGAAAAGTTTGCATTTTATCCTAGAGGTAATGGGGAGCCACTAAACTATTTTTTTGAACAGGAGAGTAGTATTTGGTTCTATTTACAGTTTGCTTGCTGCATTTTGAAGAAAATAACTGAAACTTTCAAAATATTACTATCTGATTTGGACTTCATTCCCTGCCTATCCCTCTGGGTTGTGTGTGCGTGTGTGTGTGTGTGTGTGTGTGTGTGTGTGTGTGTGTTTGCATCTGATAGAAGAGTTGCAATAGCTTGAGTTAAAGTTAGACTATTGAAAGTAGCTGTCTCTAGACTTCAGGACCCTGACATGTTCTACAAGTAGTTTGGAACTATTATCACTCAAATCATTGAGCAATGCCAAGCAATCAAAGATCTGTGGCTTTTCTTTCTCCATCTTTAGTGAATTTGGCTCTGCTGACAGGTGTTCTATTGATGGTCCCAGAGACCAAAGTCTTCTGTTTATACTTAAAGAAAAATTGTCCTGCTCTCCTCCCCTCTGTCATGACAATGATACCAGAGGAGCCCCTTAAAAAATAAGAGAACAGATTAACTTCTGAGGCCATTCACTTCTGGGCGCCTGTTGTGAGACTGACGACTAAGAATGATTTTTAATAACATGGACACTTATATACTAGGGACTGGACTGAGCCAATAGGTGCAACTGTATAGTCATAAATAGAGATAACTGATTTCAATCATGCCAGGATTTGAAGTTGTGATCTGCAGGTGAAAAATTATATATCCCATTACTGTTTCTCTCAATCACCAGTCTCCTATACCAGGGCTGGCTGGTTTGTTTTCCTTAAAGAATTGCCCTCACATTAAGACTGTCTTTCCTAAGTTTGTGAACTTTCTCATTTGCAGTAAACTTCATTTATGCAGTGAGAACCAGTGCTGGTGGCAAGGTAAATTAATCCAGAACAAGATTAAAGCTCAGGATCATAATCTACCTTCAGGGTTGTTTTGACTAATGCCCAGAAACAGAAGAACAGGAGCAGGTATGCTCACATAGAAAATTCATGCCCCACTGGAAACAATATGAACTCATGTAATAATACCAGCAATAACAATTTGTATTTTAGACATGTTCAATGAATAGAAATTAGAGAAGAAGGATGTATTACAATTTAACAGCCTATGGCCATTAAAATAAAGCATTCCGTCTGAAATTCTCTCTTCTTTCTTTCTTTTCCCCCCAATGCCAAGAAATCTAGTAAGGTAATTTGGAAAACCCAGGTAAGGAGAACTAGACTTGATTCAAAGCTCCATGAAGTAACTGAAAAGGGATAGAGAGTTTTGATGAAACATTCACACACTCAAATTGAGGCACAGTTTTGTGAACATCACAAGGGATGTTAATTCTTCCCCAAATTGCATATTCAAACGTGTCTAGTTTTCACCAAAAGTCTTTGCCTCCAAAGAGAAGGGAAAAGGAGCCGAGTCTAAAGTGAATCAGTTATATCTTGGAAGCAAAGTAATCCCAAAGGATGCAATGGGAACAGAGGAGAAGGGAATTCTTGGATGCGTAAAATTCAAGGTTCAGTTCAAATAACAGCTTCATCAAGAGGCCTTTCCTAACTCCCCCAATCATTGTACCCCATTTCTAAACACTGGGCATTTAAAACATCTATAGTGTATTTGCATGGGAACGTCTCCCTTTAATATAATCTCAAGAGCATAGCCTATCTCACTTCTGTATTTGTATGCCGGGTGCCTGAGTAGGTACAGTCAGTGCCTGACACACAGTCAGTCCTTAATACATGCTTGATCAGTGATGAATAATTTATAACTTGATACCCAGAAAGTTCACCCATCTCCCATAGGTGAGCAGGGGTTTCCAGGGATGCTTCTAAGATCTATCCTGGAATTCTCCCTGTACAGGGAGTCATCGGATAGGAGTGTCCATGGCATATTTCAGTTTTGGCTCACCTCAGTCTTTTTTCCCCCTAAAACCAACCAAGATAGCTTTATCTAATACAAATCCTCAGCACTGATCTCAATTTGAGAGGCAGAACAGTATAATGGAAAAAGCACTGGGCTTGATGTCAGCATAGACAGGGGTTTGAACTTGGAATCATATATTTATAACTCTATGATCAAAGGCAATACACAACCACTCTGATCCTCAGTTTTCTCATGGGAAAATCAGGGCCAGCAGTACTTTCTTTGCAGGAGAGTTGTAGGGATCAAATTCATTCATTTTTTCAACATGCATTTATTAAGCACTCCCTATCTCTCAGGTACTGTACTAATTCCTGGGAATTTGAAGACAGAAATACAACATCCTCTGGCCTCAAGTAGTTTACTTTCTATTGGGGGTAGCAACATGTATATAAATAAGTAAATTCAAAATATACACAAGAAGTGAGGAGATGGGAAAAAACTTCATGAAAGAGGTTACATGAGTTGAGCCTGGAAGACATCTAGGGATTCTGAGAGGCAGAGGTGAACAGTGGGGCATTTTAAACATCGGGAGGTGGGGGGATTTCTGGCAGACCATGAAAGCAGGAGATGGAATTTTGTGTACAGGAAACAGCAAGTAGATTAGTTTGGTTGAAAAGCAGAGTATGTGAATGGGAGCATAGGAAATGAACAAATGGGGAACTTTCGATTGGAGTCAGATTTTGAACTACACCAGCCTTAAATGACAGGGGCAGGTGCAGGGGATTGAACACTTGGCCTGGTGTCAGGAAGATGTGAAGTCGAATCTTGCCTCAGACACATATTAGGAATGTGATGCTGGGCAAATCACTTAGCCTCATTCTGCCTCAGTTTCCTCAATGATAAAATGAGGGGGAAAATAGCATCTACTTCCCAGATTTGTGAAAAGCAGATGGAATAATTTTTGTAAAAGCACTATGTACCTGGTACATAGTTGGCACTATATAATTGTTAGATAGTATCGCCATTATTGAACAGGGGAGAGACATGGTCAGAACTTGGTTTTAGGAATTTAAATTTAGTAACTGTGTGAAGGGTGGATTGAAGAATGCTAGAGAACCAATTAGAAGCCTATCACAATAGTACTGGTAAGAGGTGGTAAGGTCCTGTATTAATATTATTATTTATAGTCATAATGGCTAGCACTTATATAGTGATTTAAAATATACACAACACTTTGCATATGTTATCTCATTTGATCTTGAAGGTACTTTCTATTAATATGTCCATTCTACAGATAAGGGCAGAGATAATCATTTTCAGTTTCATTTTATTGAAGCTGAGAGGTTAAATGACTCACCCAGAGTTACACAACTAATACGTATTTATGGAGGGATTTGAACTGAGGTCTTCCTGATTCCAAGTTCAGTGTTCCTACCTATTGCTGTGGTGTGAACGGAGAGAAGGGGATGATGGACTAAGGGATGGCCTAGTGGTACAATTAGCAAGACCTAACAGCTGATTGGTTATGGTGAAGGAGAAGTGAATGTGAGGAGTAGATTACTCCAAGGTTGAAAACCTGAATGACTAGTGGGATAGTGGTAGCCTAGGCAGAATAGGAAAGTTGGGAAGAAAGGAGACTTTGGGGAAAACAGATGAGTTCCATTTTAGACATGTTGAATCTCATCTACCTTTGGGAAATCCAACTGGAAATCTCTGTAAACCCTAAGGTGCTATATAAATATCTGTTATTATTTTGTTTTACTCATTACTAGGATAAATTTTATCAAATATTGTATCTGAATGAAATGAAGTTTCATTTAAAATTACAATGCTTCTAGAGAATCTTTAGTCTTTTTGCATGAAACAGTTTCTCAATTAGCTAGAGATCCTTCAAAAAACACATTGAAGGGGAATAGGTAGCAATTGTCTATCTGCACCATAGATCTTTAATTGAAATCATCAATTAGCCTATAGAAACTATAAGGACATCAAAAATGACGGGTCATCATTATGAATCAGTTCTTGAAAGAGTGGAATATTAAAAACGGAAATAGACAAGGAATTGACTGCCTCCCTTAGTGTTAAATTTCCTTTGAAATACCCAGTAATGTAACCTTATTCAGAACTGTCTCTGTGTTCCAGAAAGAAATCCCCACATCCAACAAAAGAAACAAACAAAATAATAACATTTTGCTTTTCTATTTAAAGTCTTTGGATTCTCATTTCAGCAGTCCTATTTTAATTAAATACGATAATATGTAACATCTATTTAGCGTTTACTATGTGTTAGCCACTGTGTGAAGCATTTCCCAAATATATCATTTGATCATCACAGAAATCTTGCAAGGTAGGTGCTGTTATTATCTTTATTTTATATTTGAGAAAACTGAAGCAAGCAGGAGTTAACTCACTTGCCCAGGAGCATACAGCTGGTAAGAATCAGAAGCTAGATTTGAACTCAGGTCTTCTTGAAGTAAGCCCAGCACTCTATCCACTGAGCCACCTAGCTTCTCAAATATAAATACTCTGTCTTGAATTTTCAAATGATAATATGTGAATTCTACCTTGTTTGTGCTTTTTTTTAAAAAAAGTAAGCCTACTCCACAACTCTGTAAAATGGGTATAATGCAAAATTAATTTTATTGCAATATTGAGTCTTGCCTGTATTTCATCTCCCTTTCTGTTAGTGAGCATATTAATGACACTTGTGCCCCTTAAAAAGGTAATTAGTTATGCCTCACAATAGCTAGGATGGGAAATAGGGACTATTATCTCCATTGTTAAATTAGGTAACCAAGCGTGGGAGGTCAAGTGCTACCCTACAAATCAGCAGTGAGCTCTTACCTTCTGATTCCTTATTCTGGGTCGACTTGCAATTCCAGGATGATAATTGGCACCTTTCTTATTGAATTGCTGTTTGGTGCCCATGAGAATAATAAAATAATGTTCAGTTACATAGGTCATTTGCTTAGCTAATTTTTTTCTTAATTGTTTCATAACTGCATTTTAAGGTGGTGAAGGAAGAATTCAGAGTGAATTCTATTAAGAAGACTTAGAGACTTTTTTTTTAATGACAAAAAAACAAACTAGTTCATTTTAGAACAAGGATTCTTAACCTGGGGTCCACTGGAAAGATTTCAGGAAGTCTGTGACTTTGTATTTTTAAAACAAATTTTGATAACTGTATTTCAATGTAACTGATTTCTTTTGTAATTATGTATTTTATTTTATGCATTTAAAAACATTCTAAGAAGGGGTCATTAGTCTTCACCAGATTGTCAGAGGAGTCCATGACCTAGAAAATGTTAAGAACTCCTGGTTCTTAAAGCTCATGCTTTAGAATGAACGTAGGCAGGAACTCACTACATTTGAAATATGATCCTTTTTAGGAAAGCTGTTACCTTGTGGGAGAAGCCAGGAATGTGGTACAAGATGAAGACAATGGGGAGAGGGTAGGGAGAACTAGACTTAAGGAAAGAACAAGACAGTCCTATATTTATTGATGAACCTGGGCTGGTCACCCATAAGCAGACCTACAATCCATTATGATATATTCAAAACTCCCTAACTTGACAAAATCCACTAGAGCTTAGAAAATTCTCCTAGAAGCCAAGGCCGTTTCCATTCATTGAAGAGACACTGAAGTAGGGTTTGAATGTCATTAGAGCAGGAATAAGCAAATTAGGTTAATCTTTTGACGGTTTATATAACTGAGGCTGGAGATTAACAAGTAAATACTGGGCTGTCCAGAATATAGGGAGAAATGGTATAAAATATATACACAAAGAGATGTATGACCAGAAGAAGAGATGTCTTTATATAAAGAGAGCGAAAGATAACAGAGAAACAATTCATATACTGGTACCTTCTTGAGTTAAGAAAGCAAAATGCCTACAGGAAGGTTCCCACAATGTTGCATGGACCCCTGATACGTAATCTCTGGGAAGTCACTGACAGGAGTTAAATGAAGGAGTAGGCATGGATGGGTTGCAATTTGCCCTGTAGGAGGGGTTTCCCAGATCAATAAGATCACAGACATTCATCTAAATATTTAAATAACAGTTATCAAAAAACTTAGAAGGGAACAGGGCCAGATGAACGTTAGGCTAGATCTATCTAATAGGCAGAATTGAAGATCACTGGATTTTGTGTCAGGAGATACCAAGGTTCAGTTCCTGCCTCTTCCACTTACTATCTGTGAGATAAAGGACAAGTCACTTGACCTCTCCAAGCCTCAGTTTCCTCATCTGCAAAATGGGAGTGATAATAAAAGCACTCTCCTTGCAGAGTTGTTGTGGGAATCAAATGAGATAATGCTGGGAAAGTGCTTTGCCAGACTTAACACCAACTATATAAATGAATGTCACAGATGTTAGAGATCACTAGTGCTCTTAGTGCAGGTCTGAAATGAGGCACTCAAGAGTCATCGAACAATTGTTGCTACTCAATCATTTCAGACATGTCCACCTCTTTGTGACCCCATTTGGAGTTTTCTTGGCAAAGATACTGGAATGGTTTACCATTTCCTTCTCCAATTCATTTTCCAAAAGAGGAAACTGAGGTTGTAGTCTGTCCTTCGTTCTCAAAGAGGATGACTTCAAGTGAACTGGATTTAAGCCAGGGAGGGCTGTGCAAAGTCACCAGCCTCATTTTCTCCTCTGAAGTCACCTGGGTCCAATGGCTAGATATAGATCAAGACAACTGGAGATGGCCCAGAGGAAACTGAAGCCAGGAAACTGTGACTTGTCCAGATTCCAGTAATGAGGCCATATTTGAACTCAGAGTACCAGACCTAGAGTGAGGAAGACCTGAATAATTCCAGTCAATACACATTTATTAAATGCCTACTTTGTGCCAGGCACTTTATTAAACACTGGAAAAAGGAGATTTACTTTGCCCTAACACAGTAAAGACATAGTCCTTAGTATCTGTGGATATAGTCCCTATCATCTGCATTTAGAAATATATCTGGACATCAGGGCAGGATATAGGAAGGAGCATGTGGCTTCCATGTTCTTCAAAAATCTACCAACTTAGAGGGGTGGCCCATGACTAGGACTTTTTATGCTTTTAGGTGACCAGAAAGCTTCTTTGGAAAAGCTAGGGTCAAACAGGAATTAGGTACAGCTCCTTTTGGAAAAAGCTCATCCCCACTGAAGGAGGAAGAACTAGGACCTACTCCCATGTTGTGAATGGAAGAAAGAGGATGTATCTGAAAGCTAGTAAGTACTAGTCCTGTCACATCAGGCCAAAGGTCATAGCCAGAAATTCACTGGTTAGCAATATTAGAACCAATGACTAGGCAAAAAAAAGAGGTTTGAGCTCAATAGGAAGTAATCCAAAGCCAAGGGGGATCCACACAGAACAAGGCCAAGACAACAACCCAGAAAAAAGGACTATGTGCTCCAGATACAGATACTTTAGGCAGCATCCTTCTTAATGGCAGGAAGCATCACTTCCTCTGCCATCCCCACTCCCAGAAAGCTGAAGGTGACATGGCTTCAGGTGCATATTTTAAACTTTTGCTACTTCTTATTCCCATTCTAATCATTAAGAGACTGTGTTCTTCTTTGATTGGCATGTTCAAAAGAGAGGAGGAGGAAAACTTTTTTCCCTTAAAAGTAAAAACCAAAATAATTTTTAAATCCTGCATGAAGGAGTTTCCTTTTTTCTGCATAAATGATGGCCAGTCTATACAGTGGCATTGCTAATGGACTCTTGCCATTTCCAATTAGAATGCCATCTTCTTGGCATTCGTTTCTGTCAAGGGAACATTACTGCTGTCAGTAAGCTAGACGTATTGCTCTGTTTGAAACGGCAAGTCTCCCTGAGGAAGGGCTCTCATTTTTTAAGCAAGTCATTTTGAATTCAACTCACATTTTAGGAAGGGTATTGATAAGCTGGAGAATGTCCAAAGGAGGGTATCCAAGATTCTAAAGAGCCTTCAGTTCATGTCTTGGGGAAAGTTGTCGAAGAAACCAGGGATGTTTAGCTTGGAGAAGAGATTCAGGCAGGGACATGATAATTGCCTTCAGAGATTTGTGAGGGCTGTCAGATATATGAGAGAGTTTTCTTATTCTTGCTTTGCTCTCTGGAGCAAAAGCTAGTTTGGGCAGACTAGAAAAATGGATGGAAATTTCAAAGAAACCAATTTAGATTTGATATAATGAAAAGCTTCCTTAAAGTTAGAGCTGCCCCAAAGTGGAACAGATTCACTCCGGAGTTACTATGTTCCTCCTCATTGGAGGTCTTTAAGTAGAGACATGACCCCTTGCAGCGTCTGGTCTAGTGAGATTCTTTTCAGGTGTAGCACTTGCTACCCTGGACTCCGCTACCTGAAGGTCAGGTGTTTACAACTCATTCTTCTCCTTCATCCCACTTCAGTCGCAGAGGGAGGGGAAGGAGGTTATAGTTTATCTCAGTTCCTTTAGAACAGTCTTGAGTTCCAAATCCAAAACCACACTCAAGTAAAAAGTCCCAGGAACCTTAGTTTCTACAGGCTTACCTGCCAAGCTGGCTGGCTGGCTGCAACATCCCAGCTGGAATCCTCGTGGCTATGGCTCAAATTCTTGGGTCCAGTGGGAATCCCTGTCGGCACATGAAACTGAGGACAAAAGAAACAGCACAGAAACATTAACACCTCAATCCATGAGGCCTAAAAGTAGAAAAGGGAAGAAAGTATTCCCCTCCCTCATCTTCATAACATCTACACTGTGGGTGAACTGTGTGTGATTTTCACCCTCCGAACACAGTAGGACAAAAGCAAGCACCAATGCAAGAAGGCTACTCCTGTTCATGTGGCAGGAGGACACAGGAGAGAGAAGGGAACCCCAGGCAAAAGCAAAATGCCTTCATGTTAGGCAATCTGGGCACATTCAAAACAAGCCTTATTACACAGGTATATGTTCTCCTTTCCTGAAGGACTTCAATCGAATATAGGATGACCATTTGTCATATACGTTGTTCATATATGTCAGGTACATACAAAACTAGATGGTATCTAAACTTTCCACCTCTGAAGTGCCATGATTCTAATGACAGAGAGAATGGGTGACATGACAGAATTAGACTTTGACTTTGCTTCCCATCAAAATGACCTAAAAACATTTATGAATTCAGGGAGCAAACAATCGCAAATAATTATTATACAAGTCCCTTGATAGACTTCAAAACACCTAATGATAACGTCTATCCACTTAATAAAAGAGAAAATGGAAATGCAGAATAAATGTATGTGGTCCCTTGGGCAATAAGCAACAAATTCACTAATGCAGCCAACCTCGATATTTATTAGGTCTCTCTGACACTTGGCAACATTTTCTCTTATTGGGATTAAAAGACCCACAACCACAGCAGCAGTCACCCCATCGATAATCCTTGCTGTGTGTTATAATCACTGACACGACAAATAAACCCATACCTGTGAAATCTCTGGGGCATCCCTATGATCCCACCTTTTTGGAGCCAAATTGCCACATTTGCAGATGCCTGTGGCTTGCTTAATTACATTTTCAGAAACTCCTGCAAGTATGGGAGAGCGTGAGTTGCACTGCACATATGGTCTAATGAAATTCTTAGCTCTCCATTATGAACCTCTACCCCTTGAATTGTTTGACTCTGCTAGAAAATGGCACCCTCCTCAACAAACTATGCTTTTAAATTCTGGTTGCCATTTAATATGGTATTTTGACAATAATACTTCTAGAAATTCTTCCTTCATCCGGTTTAATTCAACCAGTGTTTCCTGACCATTTACTATGCGTTTAGCACCATAGAATTTTGTGAATTTTTGCCTTGCTTCTCCCAGCTTTGCTGTGTGACTGGTAAATGCCTGACATTGTTACCTATTCCTGCAACTTGAATGAATTACAGTGCCTTCTAAGTGAAAATATTGATTGGTTATTTTGAATGAATTGATTTTCTTTCCCTTCAAATCTCTTAGCCACTATATGGTTTAGTACTATCTCTTTTAACAAATATTTTACTCTTATCATCTTATGTATATATCCCAAGATGTGCCCAGTACATTAGGCAGATCCTTTTGTGGAGTTCTATGGAAGAGCATGAACAAGAATCCCACAGGATGAGAAGGTGTGGATGGACTGGGACATAAATCGGTGGAGACAATACTCATACCAACGAGATTAAGAATCTTGAGAGGAAGAATGATCTAATGGACTGGGATTAGGAAAACCTAAGCTCAAACCCTGCCATAGACACTTACTATTAGGGGTTGCTTAGCCTTTTTTTTATGTCATGGACCCCCTGAGAATAATATTTTTAAATGCACAAAATAAAAATATATAGGATTACATACAAAATAAACCAATTATATTGAAATACAGATGTATTTTTTACCCCATGCAAGTTTGTTGACCCCTGTAAATCTATTCACCAAGTGCTTGGAGGTCCATGGAACCCAGGTGAGGAATCCCTGTTTAATAGCCATGTAAGCCTGTGCAAATCATGAAAGCTCACTGTGCCCAAGTTACCTTACGTATAACAAAGAAAGTTTAACTTAATGGCTTCTATAAGCTTCCTTCTAGCTCCAAATCCATGATCCTATTTATGGTCCTAAGTAAATATCTACGTATTGTCTGCAATATTCCAAGGAAGACTGACTTAATTGGTCTGGGCACTCTCATGCTACAGACTGAATTACAGTGCTCTCCCTCTTGTCCCCCTCCCCTCACCCAGAACTTGATAGACGGACTTCAAGAGGTGCTATGGCTGAAAAATCCATCAGCTGATGGCCAATCTGGTAGTGAATCTCTATGAACTCAGCTAGGCTGGTCTGCAGATGACAGCTTATCTTGTCACTGAACTCAAAACTTTTCCAACTTGACGGACTACCTTGGATCCATGTACTGCTGGTGGAGTTTTGAAAAGCCCAGGGACCACAGTGATGCCCCACAGTAGTATTAACGGTAGAATTGTTTGTTTGTTTAGTTTACATAAAGTTGTAATGTCTCATTGAGGCCTGGAGGGTAACTTGAATTTTCAAAAACTCTACCAGAGGTACACAAGCTAAGACAGATTCTACAGTGTTGGAAAAGTTTCAAGTTGGTTGGTTGTTGGTTGTTGTCCTTCATCTTTGAAGAGGACCAAAATGACATCACCATGATAAAGTGAAATTTCAGTGTGTCTGACTGTGGCTGATCAAACCAATACAGAATGCTCTACCACAAGTTGGGCACAGAGAGTCCATGTGAATATCTGGGGTGGATATCTCAAATGTGCACATCCTGAGTTTACTTTGTGCTGTCTCAATTTTGCTTTGCTCAAAGACCTCAGCACCCTTTCTGATGTGGGCACACCAAGCTGAGTGGTCCTGTGCCAGTGTCTCCCATGTTGCACAGTCAAATCCAAAGTTCTTGAGAGTGTCCTTGTATCGCTTCTTCTGACAACCATGTGATCGCTTGCCCCATGCAAGATCTCCATAAATTAATCTCTTTGGCAAGCATTTTGCATCAAACATTTTGCATTGAAATATCATGGCCAGCCCATCGGAGTTGTGCTCTCTGAAGCATAGTTTGAATGCTTGGCAGTTCAGCTCAAGCAAGGACTTCAGTGCCTGGTACCTTACCCTGCCAAGTGTCCTCAGAATCTTCCTAAGACAATTCAAATGGAAGCAATTCAGTTTCTTGGCATGGTGCTGGTAGACTGTCAGTGTTTCACAAGCATATAACAATGAGGTTAGCACAACAGCTCTATAGACCTGCAGCCTCAGCAACAAACTATGTCTGCTCCCTGAGAATCCCACAGACTAAATACGGAGAGGCTCAATCAACACCAGTAGGCTGGTCCGTTGGTGATGAAATTCTTAGGCCTCAGCAAGAAACGAAACTAACCCCTGGCTGCACTGTTCTGGCCTTTACCATCATAGTCCAGGAAACTCATCAACCTGCAAGATTCTTTTGACCCTAGAACTCATACCTCATCAGTATTTCCAGCCCCAGGGCTCTCCCTCCAATAGAAGAGTTCCTCCCAGAACCTCCATTTCAGGTCAGTGTTGTGGAGAAGTGCCTGAAACCCCTCCTTTACCAGATGATCTCCAAAGAATGACTTTAGAAAGTATCCTGAAGTAGACTGTTTCCTGTCAGGACCACCACCACCACCCCCCCATTCCTCCAGCCATCCATCTTGCAATTTGTCCCAGCTGGCTGGAATAAATGGCTACTTACTTCGTTCTTAATAGACTCTCTACTGCTATTATCTGACCCTGACCCTAAGAACCCAGATTGGGGAAGAACGACCCTCTTTTGTCTCTAAAAAAATTCCACTACATCACCCAGGCCAATCACATCTTCACACTTCTCTGGACTTTACCATCATGCCCATTTCCTGGCTACTCCCTCTTGTCAACTTCCTTTTTGGTTTTGTCTTCTTCCATTAAATTGTAAGCTCCCTGAGGGCAGAAACTCTCTCTCTCTTTCTTTTTGTATTCCCAGTGCTTAGCACGATGCCCAACATATAAGAGGCATTTGATGTTTATTGACTATAATATGCATCCCCACAGGTGGTACCCATTGATCAGGACACAGACCCATTGGCATAGTAGAGTACTACTTTATATGAAGTACTATCATCTCTTGATTTTTAATGGATTGATGATACAGTCTTTGGATTCTTTTTGACCTTTGCTTTGATCCTTGCTCTACCCATATTTCTTCTTCTGGGTGCCTGCTTTTTACCCAAACCATTGACAGTTATCATCACCCAACTGAACAATCCAAGGATGTAGTCAGTCATGTGAATGTCCCTTCTTCACTCTAATGTTGGGTCCTACCTGGCATACAGAGTATCCTACTGACCTGAACAAGCACAGAAGCCCTAACTGATTCTACAAGATTCCCTAGAATTCAGGGTTAGGGAAACTGTGACCTGGAGGCCACATGTGGCTCTCTAGGTCCTCAAATGCAACCCTTTGACTGAATCCAAACCTCATAGAACAAATCCCCTTAACAAAAAGATTTCTTCTGTAAAACTTGGACTCAGTAAAAGGCTTCCTCTAAGGGTTCAAGACCACAGGCTCCCCAACCCTGCCTTAGATTGATCCTATGGGATCTTTGCATTGGGAATGATCCCAGATTGAACTAGATCTGTTTTCTTAAAGCTGCTTTTACACATGCAGCTACACTCCCAGGGAAAGACTGAAACTGAACACATTTCCAGGGAAAGAGAGGAGAGCTCAAGGAAGACAGCTACTCCTGACCTTTTGGTTTCTTTCTGTCAGCTTACCAGATAGTAATAATCAATAAAAGATGAGACTAAATTTGAAACAGTTAGAGGCATGCATGGCTGCTCTTTTCTGGTTTAGAATTACAGATGTTAGAGCTAGAAGAGGCTTTAGATATCTGTCACATGGTTCAATCCCTTCATTTTGCCAATAAGGTCAAGAGATTCAGAAACACTTAAGCAACTTGTCTGTGGTCAATAGAACTATGTTTATAGCAGAGCAAAGACTAGAATTCAAGTCTTCCCACTCCTATTCAGTGTTCATTCCATTTTGGAAAAGAAAAAAAGATGAAACTATTGCCTAAAATAGAGTTTGGGGCAATCTATGTATTTTAAATCTTTACTGACCATGTCCTCTGTTGTTGTTGATATGTGTCTGACCCTATCTGATCCCATAGACTTTGTCTTGTCTTATGACTTGGCAAAGATATTGGAGTGTTTTGCCATTTCCTGCTCCACTGTGTCCTGTTTTTAATAGATGAGGAACTAAGGCAAATAGGGGTTAAATGACTTGCCTAGGGTCACATAGCCATTAAGTGTCTGAGGCCACATTTGATGTCAGATCTTCCTGACTCAAGGCCTGGTGCTTTATCCACTGTATCACCTAGCTACTCCAATATTCTCCGTAGGAAAGATAATCAAGAATTCGCTATAATCATGAAATAAAATATTGGAGGGCATAACTATAAATAAGGGCTTTCTTCTTGTAAGAAAATTTAAACACAGACAGGCAAAATGAGGGAAGATGGGTTTGCAATAGTTTTTCTTCTGATTAGGTTACTAAATATAAAGTAGATTACTATACCTCTGACTTGGAGATTTTTAAAACAGGAGCTGATGATCACTCATTGGGACACCATAGATGGGTTTTATGCTTTGGGTGAGACTTAGATTAGGTGTCCTTTGTAAAGTCCCTTTCAACTCCAAAGGAACAGAAACTGCAACAGAATATAAACTTCTTGACATTTTATATTTGCAGCCATATCCCTAAACCTTAGTACCATCTTACTTTTTAAAAATTTTTGTTTATTTTATTTTTAATTTTTTGGAATAAAATAAACATTTCCTTGATATAGTAAAATAAAAAAGGATGACTGCATGTGAAACTGCAAATTTATTGTGCACAACTTGCTAATCCTTTGAAATACATAATAAAGTTATCATGCAAATTTCTTTTTTTCCTTTTTTTCTTTCCTTTTCCCCACCAAGATGGCTACTATTAGCCACAAATATGCATTAGGTGTGTGTGTGTGTGTGTGTGTGTGTGTGTGTGTGTGTGTGTGTGCATGTGTGTGTAAAATCCTTCTGTACATACTTCTATTTATCAGTTCTTTCTCTGGAAGCAGATAGTGTCTTCCTTCATATCTCCTTTGCGGTTAATTTGGGTATTTATTGCTAGGGTTGGAAGCTCAATTCCATGTGGACAGTCTCGGGCAGGTAAAGGTGGGAACTTCTAAATCTTAGAGTTCTCAAGAGACCCCCCAGGAAATGACTGGGAATCGAGGTGAACCGAGCTATCTCGTGTATTTCCGCCTCTTCCTGTGAGAAACGTGATGGGAGAGAGCTCTCCCTGCCCTCGAGATTGTCCCAGATCTGGGCACACTATTGTTATCTAACAGCACGGTATTCAGATGCAAACTATGCCGCTGAAGAGTTTAAGTAGGATCAGGAAAGCCTGAAAGCTCTCTTGGGCGGAGGGGCACGGAGCAGACAGGACAACAAGGCTCCGCTTTTCCTCTCTCTCTCTCCCCTCCCCCTCTCTCCCCGCTTGTACTTCTACTTCCAATCTCTTATTGTAAGATCTTTGCCTCCTTGGGAGATCTTTCTCTTTCCCTCCTAAGGAAGAATTCCCCTGCACTTGTAACTAGACCCTGAAATAAAGCTCAACCCTTGTTCGACTCTGGAACGTCCTTTCTCTCATACGAGCATCCGGTTTGGCCAACCGAAGACCTCGGGAGGTGAGGTAAGAAGACTCGGGTAGCCCACAGGCCTCTAGGTCTGGCAATTTATAACAGTCAAAATGACTTATTTGCTCAAAGTTGTTCTTAAAAACAAAATTGCTCTTACTGTGTATGATGTTCTCTTGTTTCTTCTTCTTTAGTCCTTCATTATTTCTTGCAAGTTTATCAGTATTTTTCTAAGATCACTGAGCTCATCATTTCTTACAGCACATTAGTATTCTATCACAATCATGCACTACAACTTATTCAGCCATTCCCCAACTGATGGGGTTCCCTACAATTTTCAGGTCTCTGCCACCACAAAAAGATTGTTTTCCTTTTTTTCCCTAATCAACTTTGGAAAAAGACCTTGTATAGTGGTATTACTGGGTCAAAGTATGTAAGAATTTAATAATTCTTTGGGCATTATTCCAGACTGCTCTCCAATATGGATCAGTTCACAATTCCACCAGCAATGAATTAGTTGTCCAATTTTTCCACATCCTCGTCAACATTTGTCACTTTCCCCTTCAATCATTTTAGCCAATCTGATAGGTGTAAAATGAATTGGATTTGTGATTGGTAGAAAGCAGCAGTTCTCAAACATTTTGGGTCTCAGAATGTCTTTATACTCTAAAAGTTATTGAAGGTTCTGCCTCTCCCTCATGAGCTTTTGTTTCTGTGGGGCTAACTGTAGGGCTATCATTATATAGTACATTAAAAGTTAAAACATCTCAATACTGTTATGAAAATAGTTTTGGCCCAAGTATCTTGGGGAGTCTTGGTAACACTTTGAGACCACTAGTATAAAGAATTCTCCGAGAAGGAACTCCCTCTACCAATGCATAGACAACTACTCTGAAATTTATGGTCTTAGAGAATTGTCTGAGGGTACTGAGAGGGTTAATGAAGCAACTAGGATCACACAGTTAAGCTGTGCAACAAACAGGACATGAACCCAAGTCATGCTGACTCTGGGATCAGCTCTCCAACCACTAAGTCACACTGCCTCTCAACCTTACACAAAATCCATGCTTAATAAATGCTAGTTGAAATGGACTACATTGTTATTCCTAATTTATATTCCTCTTATTAATCAAAAAGAAAAGAAAAATCTATTCTTTTTTTCTTCTTATCTGGATTTTTGGGGGGGTAACATCAGGCAGTCAATATTTACTAAACACCTCCCATGTGTTTAGTGCCATGTACTGTGCTAAGAAAGGCAAAAAACAAAACAAAAATAAAGCCCCTCACTATCCCTGCCCTCAAAGAGTGGTCTACTAATGCTATCCTCTTAATCACTGGCATTTAGAGTTAATAATAACTTGCCTAAAATGATTAAATCTCTCCATGGTGCTGGAAAGAAATTTGCCTAACCTAATGTTTACTCAGTGCCGTGTCTCCAGTATGAAGAATGGGGGCCTTAAGTGTTGAATCCTGCCTCCACAGCCCCCTTTGGGTGGTCCTCCTGCTAGCACGCAGTATGAACCTCCCCACAACCTGGTTTCCTTTCAACATGCTCACTGGAGCCCAAAGGTTCCTGGGTAATCAGTCTATGACCTTTGTGTCTTTTCCATAGCAGAATTACCTGGGGACTGGGAGAGACATCAGTAACAGCTCTGCCAGGAGGTCAGAGGCTCATTAGCTTACAACAAAGTTGTGCCACTTGTAACTCATTTCTCTTTGGCAGGAGCACAGCCAGGCAACAGGTGAGCCTGATCCTTGGGCCCCACCCTTCCTCACCCCCTCCCCAAGAAGCCTTTGGAATTCTGACTGGACTGCCTTTCACCTGGCCCTACACTTCACTTCCTGATTAGTTCATCTCGTTTGCAGATCCTAAAAGAGTCACTGTTGTGGCATTTCCAAATCCCTAGAAATCAATTGCTTGTTGTCCTCTAGCCAGAACTATCTCTCTCCATCCCCTGCCTCTAATACCTTCCACTCCTCCACATATAAATCAGTAGATAAAGGAGAGGAACAGGAGCATTTAAAATCAACTCATTTTAATTTCATTTTTCAATTAACCATAATTTGTTTTCCCATTCTTTTCACCCCTGCCACTTAAAAGAAAAACAAAACCCTTGTAACAAACGTGCAATCAAACAGAACCAATCCCCCATCCATTGAATATCCAAGTTTGCTATAAAGATGCCCTTCTCAGACAGCATCTTCCCCAGACCCTCCCAAAGTAGGCGGAACTTATGAAACAATAGTTTCAAGGATTCTTTTAGGTGCCCACCACCACCACCACCTCCCCCACGAGTTACCAACATTTCTACTCAGGGCAGAGGTGAGAGCAAGGGCTTCCTTTTCTTTTTACCTTCACAGTGAATAGTGCCCAGCATATTGCACGTGCTTAGTAAGTGCTCAGTGGCTGACTGACTCACTGACCGACTGATTCTCCCCAGCTTTCTGGAGCATGCTAGGTTCAGGCCCTGCTGCCTCTCAGCCCTCCGAAGAATGCCTGCTGACTGGTGCCTTGTCTGTATTCTCCCTGAGAACTCTAAAATATAAAAATGCTGGCCTGGAGCCAGCAGGATGCCTTTGCCTTTTGCCAAGGCCCCAGTCTGAAATACTAAAACTCCCACCAAGGCATTCAAACTTACTTTCAGAAATGAGCTAAATAAATAAAAGTCCTCCAGCAGTTTCCAGGAATGAAAGTTAGACCTTTGCAAAGTCAGCTCAGCCATACAATCAGATCAGTTAAAAGCTAATACAAACCAGGTTTGCTATTCCAAGATGATATAAAAAAAAAGAAAATCCCAGACCTACTATTTTTCCATTTCTAAACTAATGGAGAGAGGGTCTTTTAGTGAGTGGTTGATGGTTTTCCATTTAAGAAAATGTATAGACTTTTGCTAAGAATGAAAAGATGAATGAAGAATTACATTTTCCCTTCAAAGTGGCAGACTTTTTGTACTATCATCTTGGTTTTCTGTTCCATGAATATAAGAGAATGTCAGCTACTTGTGTTAACAATGAAAAACACTCCACACAAATTTCAGTTGTAAACATGTAATCAATCTCCTATATGGGCATAAGGGGACTGTTCTCCCCAATACGTACCAAACTGCCTCTCCTGTCCATCCAACTCTTTCTCTTTCCTTCTCTCCTCTCTTTGCCGTGTCTCTCTCTCTCTCCCTTTTTTCTCCTCCCTTTCTCTCCCCTCAGTCTGTTCTCCCCTTCTATCCTCTGTCTCACCCTCTGTTTCCCTCTCCATCCTTTCTTCCTTATCTCTCTCATTTTCCCTTTCTCCTCTCTCTTCTTTCCTGTTTCCCTCCTCCCCCCCAACCCATCCACCCCCACCTTTTGTCTCTGGAAGGATGATGTACATGCCCAGAGAAATCTATAGCTCACATTTCTGACACCTTCTATAACACAGAAAAAGGTTTGCATAACATCTAAAAGCAGGCATGCTTTAACCAAACATTTTGTGATAAAACTGAGTGATGCTCAGGGGAATCTGCTTCATAAAACCTTACTTGGGTAGAAAAGTAAAAAACTATTCATCTGGTGGTTTTGTTTTTCTACCACATGTTCTTTTCTATTGCTGTGCTGTAAGGAATGAGGCAAAAACTTGATTGCCTTGTATGTGCTGTGATTTTTGTTTTGAGAAGTGAAATCCACAGGCTGCTGAAATAAGCTGTTACAGGTGCCTTTCAAATGTGGGAGGGACTGTAGAAGGCCATTCTTCTCCTTCTTTTGATCATCTGGTTGCAGAAGATTTTGCAGGGAGTGTGAACATTTTTACCACCCAACATACACTGTATCAAAAATCCATTCTATTCTGGATTACAGGATCATGGATTATTACATGGATCATTATCAGGATCGGGATCAGGATCAGTTTATAATGTGCCTCTTCAGGTGGGGCATTTTTGTAAATACTGCATTGCCTAGGAAGTCAGGCTAAGGGGCAGTGTTAGAGGTCCCTAATAGAGAAGAGGAAACATAGCAATGGTTTGGATCCTTTGATAAAAAATCAAATAGAACACTTTTCTAAAGCTGTTCTATCATAAATAATATCATATTACAAAATATTTCCATTTTCTAGATGTAGTATTAAATTTGAAAGAGATGGGAAGTTTATAGGGAAAGTCAGGCTAGACCCATATTTCACCAATATATATTGCCACCATGTAGAAACCCTTTCTACCAATGGAGAGTAAACATTATCTATAATGTTTAGCCTTAGAACATTGCCAGGGTCACTTAGAACTTAAGTGACTTGCCTCTAGTCACACAGCTATACCAATACATGTCAGAGGAGGATGTGACTAGGTGGCCAACTGTCCAACTAGCCACTACCATTCTTATTCAATTGGGAAAGGTAAAAGTATTAATTAACTGGATGGTTTTAGGCTCAAATGTCTAATTTCCTATATCACATAAATAGGTTAGGGGAAATTTGTTATTATTATAAGAGACAAGATGATATATTAGAAGGAGTACTAGATTCCACATCAGAAAACCATGGTGTGAATTCCAGTTTCAACACTTCGTATTAGTTAAATTATCATCATGGAGAAGTGGCTCATTATCTGTTTCTGAACCTCAGTTTCCTCATGACTAAAACAGGAATGGTAATCTTTAACCTTTCTTCCTCAGAGGGTTGTTATGAAGAAAGCAGTGTAGATGTGAATTATTACCCAAACCAATTTAATCAGTGCTATTTTTTCCTGCAAATGAAATGAGTAGAAGAATTGAAATTATTTTCAATGAGTTTGATAGAAAAATGCAGAAATCTCTTGGAAAGTCACAGTCATCAGAACTTTATGGTGATGAACCTGTGTTCATTCACCTTCTGGCCTTAGAAATATTACTGTGGAACCCAATTAGAGGCCCAAGTCACAAAGCTCAGTACACAGCGCAGGAACTACAGAGAAGAGCAACTCTGCTTGGGTGAACAATTAGAACTCATCAGCCAGCTGGAGGAAGGGGTTCAGAAAGTCAGCTGTGATCAATTTTTAATTTTCATCAAGGGTTAAAGTGGTAGGTTGTTTTATTTTTAAAGTTAGAGAAACCATGGAATAAACTTTTGTTTACTCACCTCTCTATGTTACCCCTCACCCTTCGTTACCATGCTTCCTGATACAGTTTAAATTTGTAGTTATGTCATGGAAAAAAAAAAAAACCAGCCAGGAGTTTTCTTTTTTTAAAGTTCTTAATCATTGTATTTTTTTGACAAGTTAATTCTCCACAAATATTCTGACAGCCAGTTTAGTTCTCTGGCTTCATTTCACAACATGCTTTTAACAGCTATTCACTAGAAATATCACTTTAAAGAGGAAAATAAAAGTGTCTTTTATATAGGAATTCTCTAGCACTCAAAATCATGTTGTCTATTGACAAAGTAAAGTAGCTGTCTGTGATGTATGAAATACTATACAGACTTAAGAAAGTAAAGACTTTTCAACCTTCCAAGACAGAAGACAGTCATGAATTGCTTCTCAAAGCTCAATTTTACCAACTTATACCGAATATAAACTGCATGCAATAAGCCAGTGACACCTCTGATTTATTGTAGGTAATCAGGCAAAACACTTCTGATTATCAAAGCTATTCTGATTCATGCTTCCTCATTTCCGGGATGCTGGACAAGTTGATGGGAGGAAATGGTCACTGGTGAGAGATAGTGGTGAGCGATGGGTACTGGTGCTTTTGCTCACGAGCTGCTTCCAAGGCAGCCAGGCCTCATTTTCATCATCCTCATTTCCTATTCATTGATTCACACAGATTTTTTCTCTAGATCTTAAACGCTGCACCCTATTTTACAGAAAGGGATGTATTTCCACTTGTGATTAAGTAATTTGGGGCATTTTGCTTGTTTTGCAATACCTTTTGTCTGTGATTATTTGAAGGTTTGAATGGATCTTAGAGTTCAGACAGTACAACTCCTCTCATGTCTTTTAAGTGTCTATGAGAAAGTCCATTTGAAAAGTTCAATAAGTTGGTCATATGGACCTGGGACTCAGGAGAGAAACTAAGGCTGGATATGTAGATCTGGGAGTCCAGGTCAAGTCTCTGAGAAAAATAATCTAGAAAGAGAGAGGAAGACCCAGATTAGAGCCAGGGGATGTTCAGGGAAGACTAGTACCCCTGATGTGAGGGCTGTTTTCCACCTTTAGTTTCTACCTGGTCCACCCTATTGTCACCTGTGGCTCCAAGAAGTTGCAGTATACACAGTGGTCACATCCAGGTAAACCATTTCAGTAGATTGAGGGTGACCATGGCATCTCAAACCTTTCAGTGAGTTAGGGGTTTGTTAACCTGGATCAAGTGAAGACTTTCCCTGGTCTAATGGGCTGATGAGAACAATCTGTTCCAGTGGCTATGAAGCAGACACTATGGAGCTCTTAGAGTTTGGTTAGTTGAAGAAGTTGAGGTCATCCACTGCATCTTAAGCCATCACCAGTCATCTTCACTCTGTCCTGCCACTGGACTGTGATAACTCTGGAAGAGAGAGTGAGGTCAACAACTTTGTGAAACTCTGTCTCATTTAAATCCAATTTATGCTCCAATCAAAAGACATCACCCATACCATTTTACCATTTTTACCTTTCTCAAAATCCTGTGGCAACAGCCAAGTGATGAAACAACAGGTGCAGACACACTAGAAGCTGTAGTCAAAATCCTGCACACAGGTGGCTCAGGCCACAGCATCTTCTTCTCACTGGAAGCAGCAGTGGGATTTGGCAGCCCCCTGTGTGTCTGAGCAGTCTTTGAAGGACCACATTGCTCACCTTCTAGTGTCAGGAAGGGGCTAGAAAAGGTGCCCTAAAAGTTGTCGGCTTACCCAACTTTGGCCTAATAATTGCAGCAGGCAGGGATCCTACCCTGTGGTCAAAACACACAAAAAAATGTACAAAAAACATCTGCAAAGATGATTCTACTCACCGTTGGTACATGGAATGTGTACACAGTTATAGACAACACAAAATCCAGTAGACCTGAAAGCCAAACAACTCTTGTTGCAAGAGAACTCAGTAGGTATCACATCCAAATAGCAGCTCTGAATGAAACAAGATTGGCAAATCTTACTGAAGTTGGAGTTAGGTATACATTTTTTCTGAAGTGACCACAGTGAAAGGGAATGCTATGAAGCTGTGTAGATTTTGAAATCAAAACTAATCTAATCAACAAGCTTGTATGCCTATTGAAAGGAGTGAGTGACAGACTCGTTAAAATGTGATTGCCACTTACAGGAAAATGCCATGCCACCATCATTAACACCTATACTCCCAACATGACAAACCCTGATGAGGTCAAAGAAAAATTTTATGGAGACCTGAAAACTCTTATCATCAATGTGCCAAAAGAGGACAGCTTATAATTCTGGGAAACTTTAATGCTAGAGTGGGCTCAGACTACCAGACATGTCAAGAAGTCTTTGGGAAGCATGGAGTTGGAAATAGTAATAGCGATCATCACTTACTACTGAAGACTTGCGCATCTCCTGACCTTCTCATCACCAATACAGTCTTCTGTTTACCTAAATGCAATAAAACTTCATGGATGTACCCTTGCAGCAAAATTTAATAGACTATGTGATTGTAAGGAGAAGAGGCAGACAGGATGTTAGAATGACGAAGGCAATGTGTGGTACAGAGTGCTGGACTGATCAAAGACTTATCCTCTCCAAGCTAAATATTTGCATTCATCAAAAGCAGTGGCCCCAAGGTAGAGAGACTACCAGAAAAATTAATAACAACATATTAGGGCTTTTCTCTGAGAGGGAACAGTTTGTTGATAACTTAGAGACAAAGTTGAGCCAACACAGAGTTGGCAACAGTGGAGCAGAAGAAGAGTGGGCAGCTTTCAGAGATTTAGTGTGCAGCACTGCATTTGTCATGTGGGCCAGAACACTCACAAACACCAAGATTGGTCTGATGAAAATGATGGGGAAATTCAGAAGCTGCTAAATGAAAAATGACAATTACACAAGGTTTACCAGCAGGATAGTTCATCCACCTCTAAGAAGGCAGCATTTAATTCCATCAGAAGTAAAGTACAACTGAAGCTTAGAGAGATGCAGGATTCTTGACTCTGTAAGAAGGCAGATGAAATTCAGTTTTATGCTGATAGTAACAATCCAAAGTGCTTTTATGATGTCCTGCAGGCTATTTATGGGTCAAAGATCTATGGTGCATCTCAACTACTCAATGCTGATGGAACCACATTGATTAGTGATAAGGACATAACCCTAGAAAGATGAGTTGAACACTTCCATAGTGTTCTCAACAGACTGTCATCAAACAATGCTGAAGCCACTGACCATTTTCCTCAGGTTGAAGTCAATTCCTTCCTAGCTGGTGTTTCAACTGAAGAAGAAGTTTTGAATACCATTAGACTTTTTGCATGTGCCAAAGCACCTGGTGCTGATTCTATTCCAGCTGAGATTTACAAGGTAGAGGGTCCATTGCTCATACAAAAATTGACTGAAATTTTCTGGGTTATATGGAGGTTATTCCCAAGGAGTTCAAGGATGCCTCCATTGTCCATCTCTATAAAGGTTGTCCTGTGACAATCACAGCTGGAGGTAGGGGTGGGGTCTCTCTCCGAGACATTAATGGCAAGATCCTTGCCAAAGTCCAGGTTAATAGGCTGATCCTTAACCTGGAAGATGGTCATCTACTTGAGAGCCAATGTGGCTTCAGAAAGGGCTGAGGAATGGTTGATACGGTGTTTGCTGCCTGACAACTCCAGAACAAATACCAAGAGCAGAACAGAGGTCTGGACACAAGTTTGTGGATCTGACAAAGGCCTTTGATACAGTCAGTCATTAGGACTTATGGAAAATTATGTTAGAATTTGGTTGCCCAGAGAATTTCATCAGCATTGTACGTCAATGTCATGACGGCATGTTTGCCCTTGTTCTGGATAATGGACTATGTTCTTATGTTTTCCCAGTCACCAATGGAGTGAAGCAAGGCTGTATGCCTGCTCCCATGCTTTCAGTCGTGTTTTCAAACATCTTCAATGGGGACAAACACAGCATCAGAGTTAGCTACTGCACTGGTAGAAAACTCTTCAACTTGAAAAGACCAAAAGCCAAGACCAAAGTGGAGAGAGTGTGGGTGCATGATTTTTTTGTTCACAGATGATTGTGCACTCAGTGCAGCCTCTGAAGCTGAGATGCAACAATGGATGGATCAGCTCTCTACTGCTTGTTCTAATTTTGATCTGACAATTAACACCAAGAAAGCACGGGTACTCCATCAGCCAGTACTACCCTACTCTACCACCCATACATGGAACCATTGGTTATAGCAAATGCACAAGTTTTGAATGCTGTGGATAAGTTCATTTACTTTGGAAGTATACTTTCCAGGGAGGTACACATTGATAATGAGGTTGACGCACATATTGCCAGAGCTAGCTCAATGTTTTGGAGGCTTGGAAGGAAAGTGTGGGAGAGAAGAGATGTTAGACTGACTATCAAACTGAAGGTCTACAGAGTTGTTGTGCTGACCTCATTGTTGTATGCCTGTGAAACCTGGACAGTCTACTAGTGCCAGGCCAGGAAACTGAATCACTTCCATTTGAATTGTCTTAGGAAGATTCTGAAGATCATCTGGCAGGATAAGGTACCAGACACGGAGGTCATTTCTTGAACTAAACTGCCAAGCATTCAAACTCTACTGCAGAGAACACAGCTATAATGGGCTGGCCACATTGTTCAAAAGCAAAATGTAAGGTTGCCTGAAAGACTATTTTTATGGAGAATTCATGCAGGGTAAGCATTCTCTGGGTGGTCAGAAGAAGTAATACAAAGATAATCTTAAGGTCTCTCTCAAGAACTTCAGAACTGATTGTGTGACATGTGAGACATTGACCAGGACTGCCCAGCATGGTGTGCTCTCATCAGAGAAGGTGATGTGGTCAGTGAACAAAACAAAATTGAAGTAGCTTAAAAGATACATGAAATGGGCAAATTTAGGGAATCCACCCAAATCTTCACATGGATTATTTGTGCCTGATCTGCTGTAGAACATTTTGAGAACCTATTAGTCTGATCAGCCATAGCTGGACACATTCATTATAACTTGGCTCTAACATAGCTATGTCATTTTGGTCCTCTTCTAGAAAGGACAACAACTGAACCAAATACCCAGAGTTAAGAGTAAAATATGGATAATAATATCTCTTCAGCAAAGGTGACAGAGAAGGACTAGTTTTGCAAAATGTTTTATACATATTAACTTACTTCACTGTTTAGGGGCAATCTGTTTCAATATGAGATGTTTAACCTTGACTTTTTGTACGTCAGTCATTCTATTTCCCCTCACCGTCTGACCCCCCACCCCATCAGTGATTGATTGAGCCTCCCAGATCCCTTGACCCAACTTATTTGCACTAGTCACTGCTACCTCAGTTATGGTTCCCATTAGTCCTAGTTTTCTTGTTGCTATTGTATCCCAAGATTCTAAGTACTCAGATGACTCTCAGCTGCTCTCTTGTTTCTTTGCTTCCAGTCAGTGAGGATGTGTAGTCCCAACTGACTCCCCAAAAGCAAATGTCATCTAATTGCCGATTATTCTGCCCGGAGTATATGTCATTGTTGTTGTTTAGTCATATCTGACTCTTCATGACCCCATTTGGGGTTTCTTGGCAAAGATAGTCTTTTGTCATTTCCTTCTCCAGCTCATTTTACAGATGAGGAAACTGAGGCAAACAGGGTGAAGTAAGCTGCCCAAAGTCACACAGTTAGTGAGTGTCTGAGTCAGATTTAAATTCAGGAAGATGAATCTTTCTGACTCCAGGCCTGGCACTCTATCCACTGCACCCCTTGTGGGGGTATTTTTTAGTGTACATTTTTCTTTGAGTGTATATTGGTAGATTTATAAGCTCAGACTTCTGGGGACATTAAGTATCATCTCCTCAATGGAAATATCTTTTGACCAGAAATGAATTCCTGTGAATAAAAGTGTCTAATATTATTCCCAAATAGTTTCAGTTTCTTTTTTTCTACTTGTGGTCCCTTTCTTTTCTTAAAGAACAGTTTTGTCATTTTCATTGTTGTTATTTTCAGGTAAATATTCTTCTTTTTTAAAAAATAAAAGTTTTTTGAGGTAAGGAGCTATTTTACTTTTGGTTTTGTATCTAACCTCAGTGCTTGGTGCACAGTAGATGCTTAAGGAATGCTTATTGATCATTAATTATTTTGTAATAATCAATTATATTCATTGATTCTAGGAGATCGCTATTTAATTATACCATTTAATTGGTTGTTAATAAGGCAGATTTCTACCCTGTCTTATTTCAGTATGGCTACCCACTGGGATGGATGGATGTGTTATAGTATACATGCATATAGTGTATATATATATATATATATATATATATATATATATATATATATATATATATATATGTATGTATGTATGTATATATACACATGTATGTATATGTATATATGTGTGTATGTGTATATATCTATCTCTATATCTATCTCTATATATCTGTGTTGTTGTTGTGTTGTTGTGTTTGTTCTTCGTTTTTAAAGTGGACCATGACATCAAGATGATGACATGACTTGCAGTTGACTCTGATTTGAGTGAGGGAGGGCTGTGCAAGGTCACCAACCTCACTTTCTTCTCCTGAGCCATCTGGGTCCAGTGGCCTGATATTCATCAGGATGAGTGGAGATGGCCCAGGATGCAATGTGAGTGTGCAATCTGTGTAGCAAGTATATATAGACATGTGTATACAGTATACGTATAATATGCGTGCAAATATATAGTATATACAGAGTGTATATACACATGTGTGTAGGTATATATGTATGTGTATGTAATAAATAAACACACATATGTACACACATAATGTATTTCAACTACCTGCACATATAATGTAGATATGCAAATCTTAAAAACACACAGAGTAGATAGAGAGACATTTTGGGGGTGATGCCTTTAGATAACCTATTTGCTTGAATGCTCAATAAGAATGAAAAATTCCTTTATGTATATGTCAAAGAAACTTACACTTAGATAATAACTACTTGTTTCTCTTTTCCTTCTTTATATAAGTACCTGAATAACTCACACTTACTTCCCTTAGTCTGCTTATAGATTTTTCTTCTTTTTTTACTTCAAGATTCTAACTCTTTGCAAGTTCCTTCCTTCTCATGAGGCAACGTGGTAGAATAGGGAGAGAGAAAAACATGAAACCATCAGACTTGGAATCAAATCCTAGCCACTGGGTGACCTGTACGACCTTGGCCAAGTGGCTTTAATTTCTTTAGCTGTAGTCTGTCAATCAGCCTTTATTAAGCGCTATGTGCCAGGCACTGTGTTGATCCTTGAAAATGAAAAGAATGGGAAAGCAGGCCCTATTCTCAATGAGCATATATTCTAATGAGGGAGACAGAGTATAAATTAAGAAGTACATACAAGATACATACACAGTAGATCAAGGAAATCTTCAAGAGGAAAGCACTGGAAGTCATAAAGTGAGGAGATTGTCCAAGCGACCTCTGAAGTATCTTCTTGCGTTAGACCTATGATCCTAGCTCAGGTAGGGGTATGGAATAAATAATATGTAATGTAATATAATGTAATATGATTTGAAGGATACTGAAAGTTCCCACCTGTCCCACAAATAAAATATTCAACAGTAGGGATAGTCCTTGGGGGTCGACAAACAAGGCTATTGTAAAAACGTAATACTTTTACAATATTGTAAAAATGATGATATACTCAAAACTTAAAAAAGCAATTGTTCAAAATTGTTTTAATATGTAATTGCTGCAAAAATAAAATACCTTAAAAAATGAAGGGAGAACTCAGTGAGACTTTATTAACACATTAGAACCTTTTAACACATATCCTAGCAAAAAAACCCAAATTCTTTTTTACATAATCAGAGGCAGAGTTTTCTCCTCAGTACCCTTACCCCTTCATCTCTTCATCAGTTTCTCGTATCTGATACCATTCACATCTAATGCCACCCCAAACCCACCTCATTGTTGGCTAGAGTCATCTCTGACTCAGGTAAGAGGTGAAATTTTCCTTTTCCTGATTCTTAAGGTTTGACACCCATAATATTTTGCAACAAATTTCTTCTTGAATTAATTAGTATAACCTGCAAGAGCATTTCTGCCCTCCATTTCTACTGTGTAGAATAAAGGTAAATCATGCCTCATGGAAGACCCATGAGCACATGAACACACATATGAGCCACGTGGCAACCCAGAGAGCTGAGATAACAAACTCCTACTTTGTTCTAAATTACCCAGGTAAAAACTGAGGAAGTGATGGTTCGGCCTGAATCTTTCAGCTTCTATTTTTCTCGTGGTATTATTTGTCCAGTGAGATAAAATGCTTTTAAAGATGCATTTTCACATGTACAAGAGCAATTTATGCATGGTTTATTTCATAATAATAGTCTTAATTACCTAAGTGCTCTGCCATCAGGTAGTAATTTTTCTGTTTCCGGATCTATAAAGGTAGGATCTATAAAACAATATTAGCTATTATCCCAGTGTGTGTGTGTATGTGTGTGTATGTGTGTGTGTTTAAGTTCATAGACACTGATAATGGCAAGCAATGAATATATCCAAGCTGATGCATTGATGGTACATTGTATACTTAGACAATGAGGCAAAAACTAAGATTAAAGTAAACTGAAATATGTATCTCAAAAAAATCACATTCCTCTTCTCTTTTCCTTGATGCTATTAGAAAATGTCTTCCTCATGCTTGCCTAACACAATAAGTTCCTTTCTAGAATAAGTAGACATAATTAGTTAATCAATGAGCATTTATTGAGCACCTGCTAGGTGTCAGGCAGCATGAAAAGTGCTAGAGATATAAAGAAAGGCAAAAACAATACTGGTCTCAAGAAATTCAGTCTCATTTGGGGAGACAATGTGAAAACAACTCTGTGCAAATGAGATATAGGCAGAATGCATGGAAGAATATCGACAGAGAGAAAGCACTACCATTAAGAGAGATCAGAAAAAAATTCTTGTCAAAAATAGAATTTTAGCTGAGACTTGAAGGAAGCCAGGAAAGCCAGGAGGCAGACAAAAGGAAGGAGAACATTTCAGGCAATGGGAAGAGCCAACAAAGAATGCTCAGAGCCAAGAAATGGAGTATCCTGTGAGAAGAACAACAAGGAGTCATTGGATTCAATGTCACTGGATCACAGCATGTCAAGAATTGTCAATAAACATTTATTAAGCACCTACTATATGCCAGGCACTGTGCTAAGCACTGGAATACAAATAAGAAAAATAAACGTAGTCCTTGACCTCAGTGAACTTAACACTGTAATAGGGAAAGACAGTACATAAAAGGAATCTGAAAAGAGAGAGGGGAGCATGGCATTCATGGAGGCTAAACCAAGCAGAGCCACTGATGAAAAAAACAAGGAGTTTAGCTAGAAAATTCTGAATCTTCTTTGAAAGGGGGCTTTGTAAAGAGTTGATTGCTCTGCTTTCAGGTATGTGACGGAAACAGGAATAAAAAGACTGAAAAGGTAGAGGGTGGGAAATCAGTAGCAGTGAGTTTAAGTTCCCTGAGATAACATTGTGACTTGTATATTTGAAGGTTTAATTTTAGTCTGTATTTTGCTAATGATTACATAAATAACCATTATTTTGGGGATGAGGCAAGGGGGCAGACAAATCTGTGATTCTGTTAGTATTCAGAACTCCCACTGAGAATGCAGAAGGGCAACAATTTGACAATGTATTAAGGTAGCTAGGTACTGGAACTTGTGTCAGGGAAAACGGAATTAAAAATCCACCTTAGGTATATAAAAGCTCTGTGATCCTGGGTAAATCACTTAACCTCACTTCCCTCATCCATAGAATGGGGATAATAAAAGCACCTACTTCCCAGGGTTGTTGTGGGAATAAAATGAGATTATACTTGGAAAGCACTATATGAATGTTTTTGTTGTTCAGTTGTTTCCAACTCTTTATGACCTCATTTGGGTTTTGTTGGCAAAGATACTAGAATGGTTTGCCATTTCCTTCTCCATCTTCTTTTACAGATGAGGAAATGAGGCAAATAGGATTAAGCAACTTACCTGGGGTCATATGGCTAGTAAGTGTCTGAGGGCAGATTTGAACTCAGGAAAGTGAATCTTCCTGGTTTAAGGTCCAGCACACCATCCACTGCACCACCTAGCTGTCCTGCTAGCTATTATCATTATACTCTTAGGGAGTTGGCTGGAACACTAAGATTAGTGATTTGCTCAGAACTGCACAGTTAGAGTGCGTTAGAGGTAAGAATTAAACACAGATTTTCCTGATTCAGAGGCTACTACTGAATGCTGAGTAGTTAACCATTACTGCTGTTGTTGCATTCGTCTTTCGTTGCTGAAGAAGACCATGCCATCAGAGAAATGATGACATGACTTGCACAAGTGAGAGAGATCTGTGCAAGGTCACCAGCCTCACTTTTTCCTTCTGAGCCATCTGAATCCAATCACCAGATATTCATCAGGATGACTGGAGATGGCCTAGGATGCAATGGGAGACCTTGGCCCTCTTAGGCCAAGGTCTATTCAGGTACTCACTTAGGTGAGGTAACGCCCATTCAGTGAATAGACCTGTTTAAGAAGTGGTCAGGAGATGGCCCCTTAAATGAGGTAAAAAAAACAAAAACAAAAACAAAAAACTACATCAGGCTGAGAGGGAAACAGCAACAGTTACTATTTATAATCACTCTTAAGCCATCAGGGTTCAGGAAACAGCCTTTGGGCAGGGGCCTAGTATTCTCCAATCTATGGGCTTCTATGGGCTTCAGAGTGCAGTAGGTTTAAGGTTTTGGGAAAGGGAAGGGAAGGGAAGGGAAAGGAAGGGAAGGGAAGGGAAGGGAAGGGAATATAGCCAGTAAACCCCAAGTTATCATTAGCACTTGTAAAATAAGACCCTTCCTTCTTCTCATCTCCCTTGACTTCTAGAATAATTTAAAATAAATTGTTTAAATTCTGCTGAATTTTCCATACTTTTTTATTAGAGCACTAGCAAAACTGCATTTAGAAAAAGGGAAAGAAAGAAAGAGGAAAGAAAGGAAGGAAGGAAGAGAAAGAAAGAAAGAAAGAGAAAAAGAAAGAGAAGGAAGGAAGGCAGGAATAAGTATTGATAAAATAGGGATAGCTGCTTTTAAAAATCTGGTTTTACTTTTTCCACTGGAGGCTTCATCCATTTTTACATGCCTATGAAATGAAATTTCCACTTGAAAACTATTATAGAAATTTTATTCAGGAGCAATATTTTAAATTAATATTTGAAATTAGCTAAATGTCCATGATTAGCCTACTGCTGTTATACAATGCTGTCTCCTTCACACTGTTGTTCTTATGCATGAGCTTGACTGAAAAACAAAGGCATATCACCATGCAGGTAATTCATATAAAATGCTTTGTGAATCTTAAAATGCTAAATAAATAGGAGCTCTCAGTGTCATCATCCTTTTGGTCTCCAACGACTGTTTGGCCTACCATCTATTAAATGTATTTTTAAAAGATCATTACATTCATAGAGATCCATTTTTTTCAACTAATTTAGGGCTTTTTAGTGAAATGAACTTAGGAGTGGGCATAAAGTTTCCATAGCATACAGTTGCTTCCCTCGTGGGGTGTATAGTCTAGATAATAAAGACCCAGGCACTCTCTCAGCCCAAACTCATGCATTTTCCTTAGTATCCTTTTGGAGCCTAGTGTATGGTTCTGGAATGCTGGCTCAGATAGAAAACTTAAGAACAAATCTGATTAGTGGGAATTGACAACTGAGATCTCTCTAGGCCAGAGGGCCTTAACCTTGTTAATGTCATAGACCCCTTTAGCAGTCAGTGAAGCCTATGTACTCCTCAGAATAATGTTTTAAATGCATAAAATTAAATACATAGAATTACAGGCCAATTATTTTGAAATATGATTATTAAGATATATATTTTTTAAAGTTCACAGACTCCTGGTTAAGAATCCTGCTCTAGCAAGATTTGCAGTAAATCTTAGCATCCTTGCTCATTTGCTACCCAGTTATGCCATGGACAGAAAAGGACTACTTGCTTTATTCCAACCTAGAATTCAGTCTTCATTCACCCAGCACAAAATGGGTTCTGACAGCTGATATTTGGACTCCTATTCCCAGAAAGGGATGTATGCCTGTCTACATAGAAATTTTCCCCCCCTTTCTGTGCACTATTAATCTATTTCATAAATATACAACCAATGATCCTCCCTGGTTACATTTCTCTCAACTGAATCTTAGTCACCCAAGGGTTTAAACCTCAAAAAAACTATTTCAGCAAGGTGACACAGCAGATCATAACTGCTCCTTTATAGCTGTTCCCAGCTGTGTCATTCCAGCATAGTTATCTGTTTCCCTCTAGATCCCTAACTTTTATATCAGGAAGGGCCCAAATGTTGTTGTTGATCTTTTGTTTTTGAAGAGGACATCATGAAGATAATGTCTTGACTTGTGTGTGAGTTGGATTTAAGTGACACAAAGCTGTGCAAAGTCATCAGACTCACTTTCTCCTCCAGAGTCATTGGAGTACAGTGGCAAGACACAAGTCAAGATAACTGGTTATGCCCTCCAAGCATATCCATCTCCACCAATAAATATAATGCAAAAATAAGGCATCATGAGGATATTGAGGTCCAAATCATAGATATGGAATATCTGTGATAGAATAAGGTTCTTATATGGTATAAGGTCCAAGAAGGCAAAGGTTGATACTAACTGGGAGCATCAGATTATCAGATATAGCCATAGACATGGTGGTGTTTGTTGAGTTCAACTCACCCCTTTGGATTTATACAACCTTAGCCTGGAAATGAGCTAGACTTCCCTGTCCTTTTCCTCATAAGGCTTCATTCTTACGCATTTATATTAGATGTTCCCTTGACACAGCTACTAGATGACTGGCAAAATCTTGATAGTTCCATTGACAACATGCCATTATCCCCAAACACTTTTTTTGTAAGACAGATAAGTGACCAAACTGAGTTTGAATCCTGACTCAGACACTTACTCTGAGACTGAGGAAGTCACTCAATTTTCTTCAGCTTGTTTCCTCATAGGTAAAATATCGATGATATCACCTGCCTCATGGGTTTGTCTTGAGGATCAAAGGAGGTGATACAGGCACACTTCATCAACTTGAAGGAAGCATTTATGTTTTAGCCATTATTTATACTGTGGTTGTTATTATTACTAAGACCTAGAAAATTCATGGGTATAGGGATGACACATAAGAAGTCCTAAACTTGGGCTACCAAATGAAAGATTATCACAGCAGAGAATAGTGAAAAGAAAACTGGATTTGGTATCAAGACCTAGCACAATGTCTAGCACATATTAACTACTTAAGAGATGCCTATTGATTGATTAGTAGATAATACTCAAGTCCTGCCTTTTCCACTTACTAATTGTACAACCTACAGCAAGTCGCTCAATCACTCTGCTTTTCACTTTTTTTCTCTGTAAAATAAAGAAGTTGGGAGAGATGATCCCTAAAGGCTCTTACAGTTCTAAATTTCATTATCCTATTGTTCAGAAAATGAAAAAAAAAAACCATGGATTTACCAAGAAGCCTTACCATTGGGTTGGGTATCAAATGAGTATCATGCCAAGGTTACATTGAGTATACTCCCCAAAGTATATAGATCAAAACCTAAATTAATCAAAGGAAGTCACAATAAGGACATTGCATGTGAGTATAGAGAATGTTCTTATTTTGCCAGAACAAGAACAAAAAGTAACATTAGGTAGCAAAGACCCATAGGGTGTACGTAGCTAATGGGAAAGAATAACTAAGACTATTGTACGTATATGAAGAAAATGACTGATATCAATAATTAAGGTAATGTTCCTTCTATATCCTCCTCACTTCATGTATTCAATAAAAAAGTGGATGAATCAATCAATCAACATATATATGTGTGTGTACATGCATGATACACATATATACATGTATATAATTAAATTATAATAATTATTATATATTATATTATACTAATTATAACAGTATCTGAAAGATATTGGGAAATTGCATTTTATATATATATATACATATATATATACATATTCACAAATATAAATTGAAATTATAATGGAACAGGGAAATATGATTTGCTTTGAGGAAATTTATATTACAGTCAGTCTCTCAGTCTCTCAGAAATAAGCAAAATTCATCCTTAAAGGCAAAGTACCTCCCATGAATGTTATGGGAGAGTCTTTAATAAATACAATCACAGAGAGAACTTTGTTCAGCGCTTCTGTAGTTATGAATATCAAGCAAATTATAAGACAGGAAAATATCTGCTTGACGAAAGGACTCATCATTGTCATGGAGAATATCTTGTGTAAAATTCAAACCGGAGAGGAATTCCTCTGCATTGATGGTAAGCCTCTCCCCCCAATTTCTATTTGAGCATGACATTGTGATCATTGCAAGCTTCAGGATACTGGAATGGCTTATCAATGAAATCTATAGATGGGAAGAAGAGATTGGCATAATGGTAAATGTAGGGAAAATGATTACTATTGAGTTAATTTATTAGTATATGTGTCTTAGACAGACACTGAAGGTGGAAAAGAAGCTGGGCCTAGGACTGAATGGCGTGGGAGTAGGCTAAATCATCTTATTTAAAGAGCAGAATTTTCAAAGATTCCAAGCTGCTCCCTGATATAAAGAAGGAAAAAAAAAACTCACCTTTTAACACTGATATTCTCCCAGTGATTCATTATGGTCATGGATCATGGAATACTGAGATTCTGAATCATGAGACAACATGGGATAGTGGAATAAATGGAATACAATAAAATCCCCATGTGCGTCTTGGGAGATAGACTTCTGAGTATTTTTTAAAATCTTGAGTTGCTTTGAATGGAATTTCTCATTCTCTCTCTTCCTGTTGGGTTTTGTTAGGGATATTCAGAAATGCTTATGATTTATGTCAATGTAGTTTACATTCTGAAACTTTGTTGAATTTACTAATTTCAATCAATTCTTAGTTGACTCTTGTGTTCTCTAAATCCTAAATCACTAAATCATACTATCTGCAAAAAGAAAAAAAAAAGAGAGAGAGAGAGATAGTTTTCTTCAATTTTTTGCCATGTTTATTCTCTCAATTTATTTTTCTTATCTTATTATCATAGCCTAGCACTATGATAAATAAAAATGGTGATAAAGGACATCTTTACTTTACTCCTGATCTTTTTGAATAGGCTTCTAACCTGTTTCTAGTATATAAAATGTTTGCTCTTCTTTAAATAGATACTTTTTGCCATATTAATGAGAAGTACACTTATTCTTAAGATTTTTAGTGTTTTTAATAGAAGCAGGCATTGGATTTTGTCAAAAGTCTTTTCAGATTGCATTGATATGTAATTTTAAAAATTATTTTGTTGTTAATATGATTAATTATATGTTAATATGATCTATTATATTCATAGCTTTTCTTATGTTGAACCAATCCTACATTTCTAGCATAAATCCAACCTAACAGAGTCTGACTATTGTGATATGCTTCCATGGTCTCTTTAGTAATATTGTACTTAATATTTTTGCTTCAATGTTTTTTATGATTGATCCATGATTTTATTTATCTGATTTCTCTCTTCCTAGTTTAGATATCAAGATAATATTTATATAATTGAAACAGTTTGGAAAGTTCCTTTTTTTTACTTATTTTTGTAAATAACTTATGTAATTTTGGAATTAATTATTCTTTGAATGGGTAGTAGAATTTGCTTGTAAATCCATCTTTTTTTCTTTTGGTTTGGGATTTGATTTATATTTGTCTGTCTGAAATGTGTTTATGGAGAGTGTGCCATTCTTATAGTTTTACAATATAGTTCTCTCTATACCTCACTTAACTTTTCCTTTAAGGATTTATATCATTCAGTGCATATATGTTTACTGGTGATAGGAATTAGTTTTCTATTGCACCTTTCAACATAATGTAGTGACTTTCTGTTTATCTCTTTAAACCAAGTTTTTCTAAATTTGCTATTGCCTTGTCTAAGATAATGATTACTGTCACTGACTTTTTTATTTCAGCAGATTCAAAATAGATTTTACTTTAGCCTCTTATTCTAACTCTAAGTGAGTCTTTATGGTTCAAGGATCTTTTTTGAAAACATATACATATAGCTCTCTATATAGATACGTGTATATCCACATGCATATATACATACTGTATATGTATGTATGTATGTATGCATGCATGCATGTGTGCATGTGTGGTTCAAATTTGCTTTCTAATGCATTCTGCAACTCTTTTCCATTTTATGGGTGAATAATTATCCCATTCACAATTAGGATTTTTAATTGTGCATTTATTTTCTCTTGTGTTGCATTTATCTCCTTTATGTTGTTCTCTTGTGCTTTTTCTTCTCTTTGCTTCTTTCCTCTTTTTTTTTTAACAAAGAAGAGGGGAGTGGTAAATGAGCACTAGAGTACTCTAGTCTTAATGTAATCTACTTCTCTTCCCCTTCCCCTCTTTTCCTCACCCAGAGCCCAATCACATGTTCTTACTACTTCTTCTTTCCTTCCCCCTTTCAAAATTCCCCTCTGTGGTTAGACATTATTTTGCTTATGACTAATCTTTCCCTCAATCCACATTCCTTCTTACCACCCCCTCATCCTTTCCCTCTTATTTCCTTGTTTAGTAAAATATAGTTCTGTACTCAATTATGTGTTTGTGTCATTCTCTTGTTTCACCAGTGCTGCCTACTTCCCCCACCTCTTTCTCCTTTTGGGGGGAAGGAGTTATCTACATAAGCCATCTGACTATGTGACTATGTGAGATAATTTTCCCTATTTTTCCTCTCCTTTTTTCCTGAGTATACTTCCTTTTACCATTTCTTTTCTCTTTTCTTTTAAGATAATAAAGAAATAGCAAAATCACTCACAGGCTCGCTGTCTTACGTGACTCCCTCCGTGACCTCCAATGATACGAAGGGACACATCATATTTCAATATCAGAACATTTATTCTTGTTTAGTTCTTAATGATTGCTCACTTGTAATTAACCTTTTGGAAGGAATTTTGTCCTTTGCCTGTTTCTGGTTTGTGTTCTCTTTGGTTTTGCTACTCCTTTCTCTGGGTACTGATTGCTGTGTTCTTCAAGGATCTCAGGGGAAGCTCAGGGTGGGAGCCTGAGAGCTTTTAGGACAACAGGAAAGGTATAAACCAAGGGAAAGTCTGATTGCAGTCCTCCTGGTCCGAACTTCTCAACCTCATAATCTGAGTTTAGATCTAAGCAACCAAACTATCATCTTGACCCTGGTAGGTCCTCCAGTAGACTGCTACTGACTCTAACTATTCTCAGCTGGCTGGAAACTTGCTGCATAGGTTCAGAGTGACAGAATTGTAGATTTCTCCTTGGTTTGAGCTCATTGCCTTTGGTATTCCACTCCACGCTTCAGACTAGATTCAGAGTTAGAGGCTGAAACTCAGGAAAGCTTAGAAATTACCCAAAGTCACATAGAAAATAGTGAGTCACAGAGTCAGGATATGAATCCAACTGACTCCAGGTAGTGTCATCCCTAACTTACAAAGAGACTCCAGAAACCTTCTCTTGAATTCTAATATATTTGGCACAAAGTTATAATTATTCTAATATATCTGGCACAAAAATTATAATGATTCTAATATATTTGGCATAGAAATCATAATGATTCTTATCATTTCAAAAAACTAATCTTCCTGATAATTAGTTAGAAAGATAGAACATTAAAAATATTATTCTTCAGAGACTTTTAGTATTTCCTAAATCGCAGATGTATAGAATCATTGGAAGAATATTGTTTTTCAAAAATAGGCCTTAGTTTCATGGAGATGTTTGGAATCATTACAGCTTTATACAATTTCCTAAAGACTAGAATTCCAGCCCATTCTTCTGTTCCTCTTCGACTCCAGGCCCACATTATTGTCCCTTACCGGTGCCTGCCCAATGTATTTGTGCTGATGAACAGGTGCAATGCAGAATTAATGCTGAGGGTCATCCAAAGGGCATTGTAGAGATGGAGAAGCATGTGGTGGGTGTGAGCAGGCTGCTGCATGTTATAAAGGAAGAGCTTCCCAGAAGTGGCTTAAAGGATTTCAGCAGAGATATCTATGACAGAAAAAAGGAAGTCAGATGGTCATGCATTAGGAACTAGGGATAATGAATGGGCAATCCAAATGCTACATTGCAATCCATGCAGTGTCCCAGAGATCTAGAAGGCCTGCGTCAATACAGGGGACGCTTGTGGAGGATTAATGAGAAGACATAGACAAGAGTATAAAAAGTCAGCAGGTATGGATGAATAGCGATGGTTGGAGAGAATACCCATGTTGTTGAGATTATAGACTCATGACTCATCAAATTATAAGGACTGTCACTTGACAACAGTTGTGAGTCAAGCAAGAAATTTCAAGGAACTGAGCAATGTCTACCAAAGAACTCAACACTCTGAATTCTGCAAAGTATCCAATCATTACCTTGACTATGGTTTTATCCAAATGTGAGTCCACCATGTGTGATCTGAAGGTAATGAACAGGAAGCTAGTCTTCATTGCATAATAAGTTTTCACACAGCTTCATCTTTACAAACCAGAATATGCCATGCAATTTTAGTTACATTTGAGTGAAATACCCTAGTCATGATTCATGAAAACATTTCATTAACTGATTATAGATCTTGTCTCTTCAGTGGAAGAACTGAGAAGTGCACTTCTGACCTAAAAATCTTACTGTAGCAATTGAGTGACATACTGAGTGTTACAATTCCCTGTTTAATTGCCAGGGAAAAGCACTCAGAAAGTGACATTCCTTTCCTACCAGACATCCGCCACATATTAAATAAGATGATTTCCATAGTCATGTTGGGGAATACAGGAATCTTTCTGGACTTTCCCATTGGGCTTTTAAAATATGGGCATCTACAAAAGAAAAAATAGTTTATGCTTAACTGGTAACATGCAAAAAAGAGAGATCATTATAATTTGGCATTGAAAAGGGTTTTCAACTGAGTTAAATCCTAATAAGAGGAGACATTTCCTTGCCAGAGATCCAAAATGCAAAATAAATTACATAGGCTTTCACATTTGCATGAAAAAGTTAGGTACTATGCTTAGCTGATATAAGCTCAGCTCCATCCTGTTTAAAGGTGATCACATTATGCAAATGTAAAATAGCCCTGGGTTATTGATATAGTCAATACTTGGCTGTGGTGTCAGCAGAAAGATACTACGTTAACACCTCCGGATGAATATGGAATTGTGCCCGGTTTGACTCATAAAAATAACTCATTTATTTAGTACTTTAGATTTTAAAGCTTTCCCTCACAAAAGCTCTGTGAGATAGGTCATGGAAGCAATATTACAATTATGCTCATTTTACAGATGAGGAAACTGAGGCCCAGAGAGATGAGGTGACTTGTTCAGAGTCATATAGCTAGTAAATATAGAATCAGATCTCACACTCATGGACTATCATTTACCTTTCTTTGTATTCCCAGTGTTTAGCGCAGTGCCTGGCACACAGTAGGCACGTAATAAATGGTTTCCAATGCAATGTTCTTTCTACAACCCTTCTTATGAGAACTGGTTAGAGGCCACCAGCTTCAAAGTGATCTGATGAACCCATGATAATCCCAATGTAGGAAATGTAGTAATATACTATGATCAATACAATACTATAAATAATATTTTATTATATATTATTATGCAATATTATATATAAGAAATATAATAAGTAAAATAATATGCCCCTTCAAAAATTGAGAACAGAGGTTACATCTTGACTTTAGGAATCCTTGCTTTCTGTTAATGGCATTAAGCAAAGCATCTCCTTTGCATTAGGCTAACCAACCGGTTTTTGGTTTGACCTCTGACCATTCACTCTGTTGCTATGAAGAGGTTTGTTTAAACTCTGGATCCCTGCTGACAGGATTAGACATGTTTGCCTTGGGAAACTGGGTTTGGCACCCAGTTTCAATCAATGGTCAGTCACTATTTGAATACCCACTAGAAAAAGAGCTGCATTAAATGCCAAGGGAAAATACAGAGAAAGAAGAGACATGGTCCCTTTCTTCAATAACTTCCTTTCTCATAGCTGATATGAAATAAATTGAGGGAAATGACACCTCATACTTTAAAAGCCACACCCACCCAAATGTAATTGAAAGTCCATGCAACTGTTAAGTTAATGGAATATGTCTTTTTCCTACAACACATTGGATTTCCTATGGCAACTTCATCTAACCTGATGTAGGAAATGTCTATTCCTTCTTCAAACCAAACTGTATTCATTCCTTCCAAATGTTATTCCATCAATATTTGATTTACTGTATGTGCCACTGTTATAGGCACTTCAGAAGGTACAGAGGGGGCATGAAGAATATACAGCTCCTACCCATAAGAAATTTGAATATATGCATAGGAAAATTTATAACAGAATAAATGTCTTAGGATTTAGAGATAAAAGAAACCTTCCAGTTCATCAGTTTCTATCTCTTCCATTGTACAGATGAGAAAAAGAAGCCTGGAAAAATGAAATGACTTGCTGGGGGCAGGGGGGTCCATACAAGTAATAAGTTGTTAATCTAAGACTCTAACTCAGATCTTTGGACTTCAGTGTTCTTTCAATTATAGTTTAATATATGATCAAGATCTAAATGACACATCTAGCTAATAAATGATTTAGAAGTTTAGCGGGAAAAATAAGCTATAATAAAATAGAAAGAGAATAATGGCCACTCTTGATGATGGCAATCATGAAAACTACTTTATGAAGATGGCAGCAAGTTGTATCAGAGATTGGAGGAGGAAAAGACAAGGAAGGGATGACCTTTTCCTTTGGGTTCTTGCCTATGGTCTACAACTGTACCCATGTCTCCTCCATTTGACCCTACCATATACTCAGGATATAGTACTAGGTTTCTTCTCCCTTTTACAGCTAAGACTCAAGAAAGAGTCCATTATAATCATTGCTTCTATTTCTCTCATTTTGTTTTCAATCTTTTGCAAAATTGCCTTTTCCTTTTTCTTCCTCCCATTTCTTCCTCCTTTCCTCCCTTTCTTTCTCTAGCAAATGTTTTATTTATATCTTTTGTTTTTATTTTTATTTCATAGCTACTTCTGGGGACATCTGCTCACCCCAAGATCAAAGTCTACCTTGTAACAACAACATAAAAATCAAATCAAAAATCAATTAAGAAAAAGTACCCGATACAGTGACTTATCTAAATGTAAAATATTCTTACAAACTCAATATGACCAAAATAAAAGTCTCTATTTTCTTTACTCACTCCCAGACCCACCATTGTCTGAACTTTCCAGTTTCTATTGGGAGGGTGTCATCAAGATTCTGGTCACTGAGGTTCAAAAATTTACAGTCCTTCTTAGCTCTTACCTCTCCCTGACTATCCTTTTACCGAGCTGGAAGCAAATGCAGGCTCTTAAGCATTCGCAATTTTCTCTAACCTGTATCTATCACCCAAGACTGAGAATACTAACTTCTTGACTTCAGAATGGAAAAACATTGATAGGTAACCTCAGTCAAACTTAGCTCAAGCTAAGTCTTCTTTACATATGTGGCTTGGTCTAGAATCCCTACTAAGCAACAATCCATAACCCTGAAAGGGTGGATCCCACAGTTTTAGCAAAAATAGTGATCTGTATAAAGGAAACTTTCAGTGCTAACCACTGCATCCTTAGAATTCAGAGTGTCAGGGGTCAGGGGAACCATGTGGGGCAGCTGGGGATGTTTAGAACTAATTAGGGACTGCTAACTTCTCCCAATATTCTTTAATAAAGTCTTTGTAATCAAATCAACTATGAGTATGCTTTGTGTATCAGACCATAATAATTTCTTTGATCCTAATTTCAGAGCAAGATAATTGAAGGCAACTAGGGCTTTCATTTCTTCATTAGACTTAAAAGTAATATTCCTGTCCACCTAAAATAATTGTTTCAAGAGTGGAGAAAAGGGCAGAAAAAAAGTTAACTGAAATAACAACAGGTTGGTTCTATCAGGAAGCATGGTCATTTACTTCATTTATTTCCTTCAGGCATTATTTTATTTATTTAGTGGATTGACTTGGAGTGAGGAAGGCCTGAGGTCAGAGCCTGCATTTAGTCACTGTATTACTCTGGGAAAGTCTTTGAATCTGATTTCCCTCATCTATAAAATGATGGGGATTGAGTTTGATGGCCTTCACATTTTACAGCTCCAAATATATTATTCTTTGAGATGCATATGGAATAGAAGTGAAGAAGTAGCCTATAACTCCAAATTGTATTGAATGATGGATAAAGAAAAAAAATCTAGAATGGGACCATTGAGAGAGGTAGCCCCAGCTCCCTACAGAGAAATCCATCAGTCCCTAAAATTTATCCGAATTTTCCCTTTTCCTCTCCCTAGGAATTAAGAGTTCTTACCCAGCTTAAGGGGTTAGGGGTGGGGAAAGTGGCTGTACAAGGAACTAGGAAGGAAAAAACAAACAGGTTCTTGGCTTTGAGTCTGGGAAAAAACAGGAGGGGAAAGGGAGTAATTGTTTCAGGGTCTGAATAGTCCAGTGGTGAGAACCTGAAAAACCAATTCTGAATGCAAAAGAGAAAGTCAAAGATAAAAAAATTCCCTTTCCTCCCTCTCTTATCTCTTGGATAAAAGCTATAAAACCCTGGAGGTGAAAGAGTACCTAATAAAACTAGAATGGAAAAAAGGAAGTTTCAGTGAGAAATTTAGCACAATATTCTGGTTAGTATTGGAGTCAGATTTGAACAGAGTAATTTGTTTGTTTTTCCCTGCCTTTTTCTATGGCCTGACTGGTAAGAGAAGTGGAAGATGGGGAAAAAGTCTCATGTTCCTGATATTTGTTGGTGAGTGTAAAAAAAATTGATGAGTTTGTCAAATATTATAATAGGAAAGAAATTGGGCTTTGAAGTGCCTATTCATATTTTTCTCTGTCATGGATTTTTCTGTATGCCCCTATCTCAGACTGTTAAATTGAAAACTGGTGTTTAAATATAGCTCCATATCAGATATATGGGCTGCTGGGAGGTATAATTTTCCCAACCTGAGGGAGAGGCTAAAGAATCATTCTAGAAATAGGGGAGTATGGGAATGTGGGAGCTCCATTGAGAGGGGCAGGGTGTGTGAATGTATGCCAGCTGTAGGAAGTAATTGCAAGTAAAAGATGCTGGGGACATGATTAACTCGAATCAAGAACAGATGGAGCCTTGCCTGCTTACTCTTCCACTTAAAGAAGGATCTGCCTGGACTGAACTTGCTGTTTGCCTGAATGTGCCAAGCTCATGGCACTTCTGGGACCCAGTGACTTTATCTACTATCCACTCCCTTCTCCTCTCAATTCCTCATCCAGCCTGGTGAACTCATATCACTTACCACTTTGGAAGCTCCTTCTTCTTCAAGCCATGCATAATTGCTGCTTATACCTTTATAATGGATTTGGTCTCCAGATAAAGATAAACTGACTTTGTTACTGATGAAAGAGTAGGTAAAAAGAAAAAATGGTGGCTAGTGAAGATTTTTTTTTCAGGCTGTATTGTAGAACAGAGAGGCTAGTTTCTGCTTATTAGTTACGGAAAGAAGCAGATTTCTTCCCTAGTCTAGGGGCTCTGAAACTACTGAATTCTATGAATATTCTGGATAATAGGAAGTGGAAGAGCAAATGTGCATCCATGGGACCAATTTCTGTAGACTTTAAAAGAAAATAGTGAGCTATTGATGTCTCTAGTGCTTTCTAGGAGCTGCAAGACTTATTTGGACCTACGTGCATCCAGGATGTGTGTTCTCTTTCTCTCTCCCTGTCTCTGTCTCTCTGTGTGGGTCTCTCAGTCTCTCTGTCTCTGTCCATCTGTCTCTCTGCCTTGGTTGCTCTGATTTATTGCTTTATTATTACTCCATACAATCTTTAGCTAATGCAGAAGTAAAATAACTTTGTAATCAGAAAGTGAGCAGTTATGAGATAGAGCATTGAGCCTGTACTACTTATGGAAGTATAAATTTAAATGAAATGGTTTGACCTAAGATATGAAAATACACTGCCCTCATGACTAATGATTTGGAAACTTGGCATTGTGCAAAAATTGTTTTGTTGTTGTTATTGTTACTGGATTTTTAAAAAACTTAAGCCAAAGGAAAATGTTAAATAGTAAAGTCAAGGATAAGTCAGGGAGTAGATTGTTATGGAAATAGGGTATGGCCCAGGAGCCATGACGTTTTCCACTAGCCCATAATGTCACTCAGGTCTGCAAATATTCCTGGTACTTGATCTCAAAGTAGAGAAGTGCTTTAATTAAATCCCTGGGGATCAGGATATGCCCAGAGCCAGAGGTGTCATGTCAGCTGCTATGACTGCTCAAGTCTATCTAAAGACTGTTAAGTTTCCCCTATCCCTGAGTATGCTTCACTAAAACCTATGCAAACCAAATAAGCACCAGGACACAATGCGTATTGGGTCACAGTAACTCAGACCAAGACAACTGGTATGAATGATAAAATTACTGGCTGTCTGCCAAGACACTCTTCCATCCAATCAATGGCCAAGTTGTGCCTACTCAGTGTTTAGTAGAACATCTTTCACACCCATCCCCTTTTCCCCACTCACATAAATATTAACCTAGGTCAGGCCCTAATTGTGTTTCACCTGGAATATTGAAATAATCTACCCACTCCACCTCACCTACTCTTTACAAGTACCAAATTAGTATTCCTAAAATACATATCTGACCTTCGATCAAAAGCCCCCTAATCCCTCAAAGGCAGGGGAATCTCAATCTGAGGTTCATAAGCTGGTTTGTTTAATATTTGGGCAACAATTTTAATATATTTAGTTTCTTTTCTAATCCTATGTATTTTATTTTCTGGGTAGAAACATTGTTCTGAGAACTGGTCCATAGTCTGCCAGACAGCCAAAGGGTTCCAGGAGACAAAAGGTTAAGAAAAATAAAAATAAGAATGAGGAAAAATAAATACAAATAAATTTTATATATATATATATATACATATATAAAATAAATTAAAAACAAGAAAAAAAAGACTAAGAAGTTCTGCTTTAGCATAAAAATCACCGTTTAAAGCTCCTCACAATACAGGTCTCATCTGCCTCCCTAGGCATTTCATAATATTCTATTTTTTGTACTATATGCTACAACCAAAATGATGAGCTAAAGCTTCCTTGAGCATCTCCTGCCTGCATGCTTTTAGACTGTCTGACCTCCAATGCCTTCTTTCCTTCTGTCTAAAATCCCACCTTCTACAGGAAATCTTCCCCAGTCCTTCTTGACCCTTCTCAGGGGGGCAGAGCCAAGATGACAGAGAAAAGGCAGGGACTTGCCTGGGATGTCCCAAATTTCCCCTACAAACAATTTTAAATAACACCTCAAAACAAATTCTGGAGTGACAGAACTCACAAAAGGACAGGGTGAAAGGATTTCCCAGCCCAAGGCAACTTAAAAGGCAGTCAGGAAAGTTCTGTCATACCAGGGTGAGAGTGGAGTGCAAGTCCAGTATAGGCCATGCCAACACAGCAGAGAGGCTCAGTAGCAACTGAATCAGCTGCATCAGTGATTGCTTCCAGAGCTCTCAGCTGACAGACAAGGAGGACAGAGATTGAGGGATCCCTTTGCTGACGCTGGGGGCAGAACTCTGCTATATTGTCTATGCTTGAATCCAGGTCACAGTATTGGGTAGCAGATCCAGGGGGAGGAGGAGAGTAGCACACCAGAACTTGCAGCCATAAGGGAGGAGGGACACTGGTCATAATTCCAGGGTAGAAAAAGAGCGTTTGTGGTCAACTGCACACCAGAGCACAAGTCAGGAAAGTAGTAACACTGCTCTCCTTAGACCATACCTCCTTGGAAAAACTGAAAATTTGCAGGTCCTTAGAATTATTTCTCATAACCCCTGCACAAAAACCTGAAGCTGGAGATAGTGCATTGTCTACCCTAGAAACATAGCCCAACATAAAATTTAAAGTCAAGAAACAGGCTAGAAAATGAGTGAACAACAGAAAAAAATTCTAACTATAAAAAGTTACTGTGGACAAGGAAGATCAAAACACAGCTAGAAGCAGACAGCAAAGTCAAAACTGCTACATCCAAAGCCTCAAAGACAAATATGAATTGGTTTCAGGCCATGGAAAAGCTCAAAAAAGATTTTAAAAATCAAGTGAGAGAGGTAGAGGAAAAATTGAGAAATGACAATGATGTAAAAAAATCATGAAAAAAGAATCAACAGCATGGGTAAGGAGGCCCCAAAAAGTACTGACAAAAATAACACCTTCAAAAACAGACTAAGCCAAATGGTAAAAGAGGTACAAAAATCAAATGAGGAGAAGAATGTCTTAAAAACCAAATTGGCCAAATGGAAAAAGATATTCAAAAGTTCACTAACAAGAAGAACTCCTTAAAAAGGAGAACTGACCAAATGGAAAAGGGTGGTACAAAAGCTCACTGAAAGAAAATAATTCTTCAAAAATTAAATTGGGCAAGTAGAGGTTAATGTTTTATGAGATATCAAAAAAAAAAACAGTGAAAAGAATGAAAAAATAAATATGCTAAATATCTTGTAAAAAAATTGACCTGGAAAATAGATCCAGAAGAGAGAGTTTAAAAATCAATGCACTACCAGAAAATCATGATTAAAAAAAGAAACTAGACATAATTTTTCAAGAAATTATCAAGGATGGTGTCTGAATACAGATTGAAACATACTTTTTCCCTTTATTTTTCTTCTCATTTTTCTTATGTCTTATGTTTTCTTTCACAACATTATTATTATGGAAATGTTTTGCATGATGACATATGTATAACCTATATGTAATTGCTTGTCTTCTAAATGGGGCAGTGGGGAGGAAAGAAGAGAGAGAATTTGGAACTCAAAAGTTTTAAAAATGAATGCTAAAAATTGTTTTTACGTATAGCTGGGGGAAAATAAAATATGAAGTAAAACAAACAAACAAAAATTTTCAAGAAAAACTGCCCTGATATTCTAGAACCAGAGGATAAAATAGAAATTGAGAGAATCCACTGATCTCTCCCCGAAAGAGATTTCAAAATGAAACTCCTGGGATATTATAGTAGTAGTCAAATTTCAGAACTCCCAGGTCAAGGAGAAAATATTTGCAGGCAACCCAAAAGAAATGCTTCAAATATTGTAGAGTCACAGTTTAAATATCACAAGATTTAACTGTTTCTATATTAAAGGATCGGAAGGTTTGGAATATGGATATTGCAGAGGATAAAAGAACTAGGATTACAACCAAGAATCACCTACCCAGCAAAACTGAGTACAATTCTTCTAGGGAAAAATGGATATTCAGTGAAATATAGGACTTTCAAGCATTCCTGATGAATTCAGATCAGACCTGAATAGAAATTTTGACTTTCAAATACAAAACTCAAGAGAAGCATAAAAAGGTAAACAGGAAAGAGAAATCACAAAGGACTCAATAAGGTTAAACCTTTTACATGGGAAAATGGTAATTGTAACTCCTAAAAACTTCTTATTATTCTCATCATCCTGTAGAAGGAATATACATAGACAGAGGGCATGAGTGTGAGTTGAATATGATAATACACAATTAACTAAAAAAAATAAAATAAAGGAGTGAGAAAGAGAAAGGCACTGAGAGAAAGGGGAAGGTAGAATGGGGTAAATTATCTCACATAAAAGGGGCACTAAAGAGCTTTTACAGTGGAGGAGATGATGAGGGAGGCAGGGGGTGGGGGGGGGAAATGCATGAACCTTACTCTCATCAGAATTGTCTCAAAGGGGGAACAACATACATGCTCATTTTGGTTTAGAAACCTATCTTACACTCCCAGAAAATAAGAGGGGAATGGGATAAGAGAAGGAAGGAGGGATGATTTAAGGGAGGATGGATCGGAGTAGGTAAAAAACAGAAGCAAAACACTTGAGGATGGGCAAGGTAAAAGGAGTAGTATAAACTGTGGGTGGGGGAGTAGGATGGAGGGAAATACACAGTAATCATAACAAAAAAGATTACATCAGGTTTCTCTGATAAAGACCTCATTTTTTAAATATATAGAGATCTGAGTCAAATTTATAAAAATAAAAGTCATTCCTTAATTGATAAATGGTCAAAGGATATGAACAGGCAGTTCTGAGGCAACATAATCAAAGCTATCTATAATCATATGAAAAAATGTTCTAAATCACTATTGACTGAAGAAATGCAAATTAAAACAACTCTGAGCTACCACCCCACACCTATCAAATTGACTAACATGACAGGGAAAAAATGACAAATATGGAAGGGGATGTGGGAAAACTGAGACACTAATGCACTGTTGGCGAAGTTGTATATTGATTCAGTCATTCTATAGAGCAATTTGGAACTGTGCCCACAGGGCTATAAAACTATATATACCCTTTGACCAAGCAATATCACTACTAGGTCTGTATCCCAAAGAGATAAAAACACAAACAAAAAGGAAAAAGATGTGTGTGTGTGTTTGTATGCACACACACACATACACACACACGTGCATACAAACACACACACACACATATATATATATGTACATCTCAGCTCTTTTAGTGGTGGCAAAGAACTGGAAATTGAGAGGATGTCCATCAATTGGGAAATGGATGAACAAGCTGTTGCATACAATTGTGACAAAATACTATTTTTGTTATAAGAAATGATGAGCAGGATGCTCTCAGAAAAGCCTGGAAAGACTTACATGAACAGATGCAGGATGAAATGAGTAGAATCAGGAGGACACTGTGCATGGTAACAGCAATATTATACAATGTTCAACTGTGACTGACTCAACTGTTCTCAGAAATATAATGATCTAACATAATTCTGAAGGACTTACAGTGAATACTTATAATGAAAAATGCTATTTATCTCCAGAGAAATAACTGATAGAGTCTGAATGAAGATCTTTACTTCCTTCCTTCCTTCCTTCTATCCTTTCTTCTTATTATTTGCATTTTCTTTCTCAACATGATTAACATGGAAATATGTTTTGCATGACTGCATACGTATAACCTATATCAAATTGCTTGCTTTGGAACTCAAAATTTTCAAAGATGAATGTTAAAAATTGTATTTTCATATAATTGGGGAAAAAATAAAATATTGATTCATCTAACCACTTGTCAGTCTAGTGCCTTCCAACTGTCAATTACTTCCTATTTATTATGTTATTTATATCTTATTTCAATAGGTCTGTTTGCTTGTTGTCTCCCTGATTAGACTGGGAGCTCCTGGAGGATGGACACTGTCTTTTGCCCCCTCTGAACTTAGAACAGTTTGTATCCTCAGAATTTAACACAGTGCACAAAGTAGGCTCTTAATAAATGTTTGCTGATTGACTAACTGCTCTGCATTTTGAAATCTGTAACTTCCTTCAAGGATTAACTGTGGTGGGTACCCATTGCAAATTCTTTGATGCTAGGTGGTTAGTTTATTAAGCTTAACTGGACAAAATGGTAGGCATGGGAAAGTAAAGCAAGATAGGGGTACAAGTGATATGACCAAAAAGCATCCAAAGGTATCTGTGACTGACTGAATTTGGAGGCTACGAGACAGGGTAGATGGAGTCAAAGATGCCTCAATACTTGAGAAAGAATTATTAATAAAGGAATCCACTCAGATTTGAGGGGTCTCCATTTTGTGGAAGGAACCATACTGGTCAACTTTCCTTTCCCTCCAGACTCCAATCCCGACTTTCATTCCCCTTTGAGTACCTTCATCTGCCCATACCTTCACTTTTCAGCTTCCCATTGGAGTGTAAGTTCGTCAAGGACAAAGACTGTCTTCTTTTTTATATAGTTATATTTCCAGTCCTTAGCACAGTGCCTCGTACATACTTAATATATGTGTGTTGTCTTGCCTGGCTTTGCCTAAACAACATGAATAACAACAAAAATAGCAAGGATTTGTTTTATGAATTAGCTTTAGTAATTGAAATGTACATAGATTAAGAGAGATTCCACTAAATTCAGGCAAAGAGAATAATAAAAAGGAAATTTCAGAAGCCAAATCAAATCTATTATAACAATAAATGTGTTCCAAATAAATGGTCTGAATTCCCTCATTAAATGAAAAAAAATGCAAAAAGAATCCAGGAACAAAGAAACCCCATCATTATGTTCGTTAGGTGAAACACATTTAATTCAAAGAGATATAACTAGATTAAATTAGGTGCAGCTAGTTTTTCTCTCCACAGTACAAAGACTGTGATGTTTTAGCCAGGTTTGTTTGAGGACTTTCCCGTTTTTTTTACACATCTATTGCTTCAATCTGGTATGAATCCTTTGATGCTGACAAAAGTTTGAGCTATAACTGAAGACTTTTCCTACTTTCATTACATTTATTTTAAATTTTTAAAATTTCCTTTGGCATTAGAGGGGATGAAAAGTGCTCAAGAGTGGAGCAGTTGGGATTGACTAAATCAGGAATTATGTAAGATACCAGTCTCTACGTGCCTGGCCTACCCGGACCACTCCACTAGCAATGGACAGGCAGAAAAGAGCAGTAGAAATCTCAGACAGCCCAGTCAGTAAGCCAGCTTCAGTTAAAAGCTAAGTTAAGCAAACAAACTAGGGCAACAAAATGGGGAGGAGAGCTTTTTATGAAGTCAGCTGTTATAAATACTTAGAAACTTCATAGGTCCCTTCCACTGTACAGATCATAATCTCGTGCTGCCTTCTTTTACTGTTTGATTATTATCCAAGTCTTCCACAAATTCTCCTTAAGGGATCTGTCAAATATGGCAGGGGTAAGTGGTAGAGGTAGGGGTGGTGGGGTGCTGCTGTTATAGCTTTTAATAGTTCATGGATAACAGTGCCACACCTAGGCTTCCTCCCTACCTGTGATCCCTTAAACCTGCTAGAATATTGGCCTATTGTTTTTCTCCTTATGTTATGTTAGTCTATATTCATGATCTTATTCTCCTGAGGAACTTCAATAAAGGAAACCCCTCACCAATGGAGAACTACGTCTCTGCAAGCTGTGTGGGACCCTGAGGAGTGAAGTGATTTGCCTAGGGTTACGTTGCCAATACATGCAAGGGGGAGATGGGAGGGAGGAATTTTAGCCTAGGTCTTCCCATCCTTGAGCCAACCCTCTACCCATTTGACAAGAAGGGAAGTGGGAGGTTGGGACCAGAGGCCTCCACTCTGTTCTCCAACAGAGGCGTATGGGGCTAGAAGCATACATATCTGCTCCTTTAACTATTATCCACTTAAGGGATGTGATTGCATTCCATCTAACTTCTGATCACTTTGTCATTTTTGAGGGGAAGCAGGGCCCCAGAATCCAAATCCAAGGCTTGACCCCTTTCCCACCTAATACCAGTTCTACAATGAACACTTACAGCAAACAGTAAAGAACCCATTTATCCAAATCTTAGCAAAACATAAATCAGAGGAAGAATACACAGGAGGATTATATACCAGACAATACAGAGTGAAGGAGCTCTCCCATTGGGAGCAAGATAAGTCAGCTCAACCAAGAAAGAGTGTCTCAGGACTCACCCAAGGGGAAATTCCTCGAAGTCTCTAGAGAGGTAAACTAGAATAGGGCCATGATGAAGACTGACAGCTTCTCTTGTATCTTCCCAGAATGCTGTCCTTCAGAAACCTGAAGTAGTGTCTCTCAATGCTAGAAACCTATTCAATGCTTGAAGAAGATTCTTTCTTGAAAAATACCAAAGGGAGACAACTGAATGGTGAAGCTCTGTTGTCTCTTACCAATTCCACCCAACCCTTCATGTAGGGCAGGCCTTCATCTCTACCAATAAGGAGAGAGTCCACTATCAGTGGACTTTGGGATAGGGGTTATATAGATATACATACATGCATATTACACATATATCCATATATGCGTGTGTATGTGTACAAGCTAAATTTTCCTTATCCCTAGAAAGTGTGTACACACACAGACATACACACATACACACATAAACAGCTATGTTCCCATAAGATATATTTAGATACACATACATCTATATATATGCATACAGGAATGTGTGCATATACATGCATACACAAATACATTTACGTATATGTATATATGTGTATGCATATATGTATGTACACACATATGCTATGTATTTCTCTATACCTTTCAGCTCAAATCTTACCCTTTGCAGGAAGCCTTTCCTGTTCCTCTTCATTGCTAGTACCTTCCTGTATGATTACTTTCTATCATATGCTTACATGCATTCATGCATGCATGTATATGCATGTGCACACACATACATATTTTGTTGTTTAGTCATTCAGTCCTGTCTGACTCTTGGTGATCCTGTATGGGGTTTTCCTGGCAAAGATACTGGAGTGCTTTGTCACTTTCTTCTCCAGGGGATTAAGGCAAACAGAGGTTAAGTGACTTGCCCAGGGTCAAACAGCTAGTAAAGTGTCTATGACGAGATTTGAACTCAAGTCTTCTGATTCCAGGTCCAGCACTCTGATCATGGAGTCACCTAGGTGCCTTGTGTATGTGTGTGTGGTGTGTGTGTGTGTGTTGTGTGTGTGTGTATCTAGATATTTCTTACTTGAACATAGTTGTTTGTGTGTTATCATATCTCATTAGAATGTGAGACTTTTGAGGATAGGGACCATATTTGTGCCTTTCTTTGTATCCTCAGCAGTTAGCACAATGTGAGAGGTATGTAGCAGACGCTTAATAAATGCTTGTTGACATACTGTTTACTGACTAGCACCTGGTAAGCATTTAGTGAATGCTTGATGACTACATAATTGGTCTCCTGCCGGTTTTACTGCATAAACAGAAAGGAGACCACATAAGACCAAAAGGTGTGATTTATCTGTTATGTGGGTCAGCATCACCAAATAATTCATTAACTAGTGGCAATCCAGTTGATATTGAGTGTCTCGCTACTTCTGCTGGGCTTGTTCTCAAACAATGATATGTTTCGAGGACTCTACTCAAGCCTTTTTAGCTTGGTTGGACCTGCAGTAGTTTGGATTTTGCTGGCTAAGCCTTTGAGGCTTCAGTGTGACCCACTTAGGATGAGACAACAGAACAGGAAATACTTTTCCTTTAATAAATAGATAAGAACAAACTGTTACTAGCTATCACATTCAATAAATATTTCTTAAGTACCTAATGTGTGCTAAGGCATTATGCTAGAAATTTTTTAAAAAATGTAAAAGATAGTCCCTACTCTTGAGGAGTTCACAATCTAATGAAGGAGGTTAACATGCAAACAACCATATACAAACAAGCTAAAGTGATCTACAATGGAAAGGCACTAGAGTTAAGAGGGATTGGGAAAAGCTTCCTGTACCAGATGGGACATATACAGGAACAGTGGAGGTGAAGAGGGAGAGCACTGCATGCACTGGGGCAGCCAGAGAAAAATATCCCAGAATCAAGAGATGGTTTGTCTTATTTAAAGAATAACAAGGTCAGCGTCACAGAATACATGGTGAGGTGTAAAGTGTAAGAACATAGAAAGAAGGCTTTGTCGTAGGGTAGGGAGCTCTGAGTAGGAAGTCCTTTGAGCACCAGACAGAGAATTTTAGATTTGTCCCTCGAGGTAATAAACTGGAGTTTATTGAGCGATAGGGTGACATGGTCAGACTCTTGCTGAAGAAAGATCATTTTGACAGTTGAGTAGAAGATGGACTGGACTAGGCGAGACTTGTGGCAGGCAGACCAATTAGCAGGCTATTGCAATATTTCACATGTAAAGGGATAAAAGTCAGCTTATACCAGGCTGGTGGCAATGTCAGAGGAATGCCAGAGGAAAGAAAGGGCATGTGTGAGAGATGTTACAAGGGTAAAATTTATGAGCCTTGGCAACATACTAGATATGCAAGGGGTGTGGAGAGGGGAGTCAAAGATGACACCCAGATGGTGAGCCTGAAGGACAGGGAGGATGGTGTTGCCCTCTACAGTAACAGGGAAGGCAGGAGATAGGTAGAATTTAGGTGGAAAAAAATGAGTTGCATTTTGGACATATTGAGTTTAAGATATTATATCATCAAGGCAATACCCACAGCAGCAGCTGTGAATATGCCAGTGTATTTCCAGGTTGAATCACAAGATAAAATAGACTGTCTTCATTGAAGATGTAATCAAGATATTTATTTATATACCAGAAAGCCAAATCCATCATAGTAACCAAGAAATCTATATACACTGTCACTGAAGGGAACACTGCCATCCCTAAGCCTTTCTGCCATTAGGCCATCCCACAAACAGGCTCCCCTAAGCAAAATGCCCTTCTCTCATCCACTCTAGCTGTTCTCTATCTCTCTACCTGCTTTCTCCCTCTTTCTAGTTCCAACTGACACCAACTTCCTTTTCTGCTCCACAGGACTTAGACTTATGTGATTCAAACTTCCATGTGACTCAAGCGGGTCACCTAGGTCTATTAACGAATGGGAAAGATCTCCCCATTCCATTAACAATACATTAATAATACTGATGTCCACTGGATCTTTGAGGTGTCTGAAAGATATTTGGGGATGGAAGGTTGGAGGTCAGTAAAGAGATTAGGGCTGGATAAGTAGATTTGCAAATTATCAACACAGCGATGATAATTGAATCCACAGGAGCTAATGAGATCACCAAGGGAGAAAAGAAGAGGGCCCAGGAGAGAGCCCTGTGGGACACCCATGGTTACTAGGCATGAGGCAGATGAAGATCTATTAAAAGAGTTTTGGAAGGAGCCAGGAGAGGACAATGTCACAAAAGCCTCGAGAGAAGTGTCCAGGAAAAGAGAGTGATTATCAAAAATTAGCAAAAGCTATCGAGAGGTCAAGAAGAATGAAGATGGAGAAAAGCCTATTAAATTTGGCAACTAAACAATCGTTAGTAACTTTGGGCAGGACAGCTTCTATTGAATGATGAGGACAGAAGCCAGACTGTATAGTGTTAAAAGAGTGAAAGGAAAGACGATGCACTTATGGTGGATGGTCTTCTCAAGGACTTCAGCCACCAAAGGTAGGAGAGATATGAGACTATGGTTAGCAGGAATGAACGCATTTTTGGTAAAAGTTGCTCCCAACAGATACAAGGATACTTGATAAAAGTTTATTCTCTTAAATTTTAAAAGTGTTTCTCCTACATCATTGCTAATCCTTATTAAAGTAAAAATTTCTAGTAACAATAGTGTGGCACAATGGAAAGAGTGTTAAAATTGGCATAGGGCGAATTTCAGTTCTGATTCCTCCACTTTGCAGCTGGGTGATCTTGAATGTTCCTCAGCCTCTTAGAGCCTCTGTTTCTTCACCTGTAAAAAAGGAGTAATATTACCTATCCTATCTCACAGTGTTACAATAGGGGTTAAATCAGATGTATATGAAAGCTTTTCACAAACTCTAAATCCTTATATAAAAGTAAAGCATGTCAATAAAGGGTTTGCTTTCCTTTATCTGTAGCCCACTTCCTTATCTCATTTAATTCCAAATTTCACCTTGAGAAGTCCAAAGGAATGAAGTTTTTTCTCTACTTTTTTATTACAAGACTGTGAGCTCTCTGAGAGGAGGGACTCTATCTTTCAAACTTTATATATTACCCCTAATAACTAGCACAGTGCTCAGCAAACAACAGCCTCTTAGTACACATTTATTGATCTAATTTATTTATTGAATCATAGAAAGATGGATTGTCAGAATGATATCAGAATTTCTCTGATAAATGGAAAAAGGTCTTTGTGGAAAAAACAGAACTGGGGATTAAATGTGAAACATAACTTATTTGAAGAGCCCAGAAAACCTAAGTGCCAGCAATTAAATATTGAGACTGGTTATTACATATAATAAATTATTTGGCACAGGCTATTTGCTTTAAAATTCATTCCTCAAGGGCTGTATTTATCACTCCAGAAAGCGTATATCCAGGTCAAGAAGAGATATTGGATAACAGAAAGTAAGTTACACTAATTAGAATATCTTGCTGAATTTGTGATTATTAGGAAATGTTAGCCATTATTTTAAAATATATTTTTGCATTAATCAGAAATTCAATAATTATTTTTCAACCTTCATTATTAATAGTGATTCTCTTGCGGTAGCATTAACTTTAATTTTTTTCCTTTGATTTTAGTTTATTTCAAAGGGTTATTCCAATAGCCACATTCATTTAAGGAGAAATGAAACTAGCTGATGCAAGGGCCAGGGATTGCAGGGAATCCACATATATGGTCCCTATATATAGGGACAGGTGGTACCTGCAGGAGCGTCTTAGTCCTACCACCTCTCCCCATAGCCATGGAACCTGGTGATAGCCTCCAAGTGCTTGAAACTGTTTTTCAAGTTATCTAGAGTTGCTTTGAGCCTGTCCACTAAATCTAACATACCTTCTGTCTCTCTTTAAATTAATTCAATTCAACATTTTATTAAGTGCCTTGTATGTCTTCTAGATGGTCCAGTGGATAGAGCACAGAGCCTAGAGTCAGGAAAACTCATTTTCTTGAGTTTAAATGTGACCTCAGACACTTACTAGCTGTGGGCAAGTCACTTAACCCTGTTTGCCTCAGTTCCTTTTTTGTAATGTGGAGAAGGAAATGACAAACCACTCCAATATCTTTGCCAAGAAAACCCCAAATGGGGTCATGAAGAGTCAAACACAACTGAAATACCACTGAACAACAACAGTAACATGTGCTCTTATGCTGGGATCATAAAAATAAAGATGAAAAAATCCAAGCAGCTTACATTCAATAGGTAAAGAAATAGCATTTACATAGATAAATGCAAAATACATATATACATATGCACACACATATATGTATATATGTATACATATGCACAGATACACACATATGTACATATATGTATATATACATACAATTTCAGGGAGGCACTAATGTGGGGAAAATCAGGAAGATCTCTTATAGAAGTGTCCATTGGAGGAAGGTTTATTGAATTGATCCTTGAAAGAAGGCAGAGATAAAAATGGAGAACATTCCAGGGATGAGAGTCAACCTATGCAAAGGTCCAGAGATGAGAGGTGGAATAGTGTATATGGAGAACAACAAACAGGTCAGTTTGGTTGGAAAATGAAATGGTTGATCCACTTTAATACACAGATTAAGGTGTAATCAGCCTACAAAGATATGTTGGAGTCAAAAATGTGAAGAGCTTCACCTGCTAAATAGGATATTTAACTTTATTCTAGAAATAATAGGGAGCCAATGAAGCTTCTTCAACAGGGAAAGGCATGATCAGAGCAATGGTTTAGGATCATCAGTTTGGTGGCTATGTGGAAAATGATTTGGAATGGGATATAAATATGAAGATACCAAGACAACTAGTGGGATAGTACAGATTAGAGGGGATGAGGGGATGAATCAGGGTGATTGTGGTATAAAGGAAGAGAAGTGAATGGATATGAAAGACATAGAGGTAGACTAGACTAGACTTGGCAATCAATTGGATATGGGTGGTAAATGATAGTAAAGGATCAAGGATGATTCCTGGGTTGAATTGAATTGATCATTGGCTCAGGCTATCAGGACAATCCATGGCATGAAATAAAATTTTCTTCAATGCGGAGTCAACCTAGTGAGCATAACTTAAGCCAGACGAGTTAATGTCATCTCCCACCACTTTCTTCTACAGGCAGAGTAGAGATTGCCCACCATTTTGGAAGAATTCTAAGAGATAAAAAGAGACATTGTACAAATGATGACTTATTGATACAAGCACAGGGGATGTCAAGCCCATTCTTTATCTATTGTCTGTTCTATCTGTTGTTTGATACAATTCAATTCAAAACAATTATTAGACACACAACTCTTCTAGGCAGCTGATCAAAATGATTGCACAGATAAAGAAATGGAAAGGCCATCAGAGGCCATTAGTTCAGCCCCCTCATTTTACAGATGGACAAACTGAGGCTCAAGGAGGTTATATGACTTATAATACAAGATCACATGGGTACTAATTAGCAGAGGCAGAGTTTGAACCCAAAATCATTGACTCCAAAGGACTTTCTGCTGTATCATGAGATAACATCCCTGCTCTTCAGATGCTTACAATCTATTTGGGAAAATACAAGAGGAACAAAAATAATTACAACACAAATTAGAATAGGATTAGTATGTCAGTGCACAGGTAGACATGCTATACATAATACGTGAGGAAGGAGAAACCCTTTCTGGTTGGGACCAAGAAAGACTTCAAGGAGGGGATACCACCTGATCTGGACCAAGGAGAATCAGAAGGATTTCAGGATGTAGATGTGGGCAGAGGGTAATGGGTACATGCCACACAGAGGGGACTGACTGAGCAAACCCAGAAGGAATTAAGAAAACCCTCTAGTCTCTTCTGCCTATTGCATCTTCTGCTTCTACTTGGAGCCCAGCAACTGTATAAAACTGAGGAGTCAGCGATCTTACTAAAAACATCCCAATTAAAGCTGAATTCATTTTCCAGGAGTATACATTTATTGGGCAGTTAGAAAGCACTCATTACTCACTGGGGGTTTTATCTTTAAATTATAGCACATTAACTGTGACAATCTAAGATGCTATTTGGTTTTGATTTGTTAAAAATCAAATGAGATACAAGAAACCTGAGGTCCCCCACGCTAGCCTTTCGGCTGGACTGCATCTAAATAGTCCAAAAACATGTGCTAGTTTATCCTATTGTTCTTAAAGATTTCCAAAGAAAGAAGTTCCCAGATTGCCCCAATAAGCTATTACTAAACTTAATAACCTTTCTATCACTTCTTATAATTAAAATTTACTTTTATATAGGACCTTATGATTTTCTTCTGAAAAAGTGACTTATATAGGTACTTTAAAACAATTTTTTTGAGGCAGATAATGATTTTTTTCTTTGCCTATTTTTTTTTTATTGATGAGGAATTGAGGTTTAGCAAGGTTACGTACTTGGTCAATGAAAACCACACAGCAATGAAAAACACCAGCAGAGCCCATACTCAAACCCAGGACTTCCGATTTCAAGTTCAATGTTTTTTCCACAGTATAATTGTATCTAACTTATAGACTCAGGCTATTAAAGCCATAAGATACCTTAGAGATCACCTGCTCTTTCCTGAAAAAAGCACAAAATGGGGGTAATAAACAGCTGAACACTACTGAAAAGACCCTCCACCAACAAAAACTCTTACTTCTCGCTCCGCTGGCTCCTCAATAACCTATGTTGCCTGGATCAGAAACCAAGCCCCCAAAAGAGTTAACACTTTTATCCCCAGATCTCCCACCTCAGGGCCTTGATATCTAGGTTCACCAATCTGCCTCAGTGGCCAATTTCAGTTAGCCAGGTTCCAGTCATGCCTTATTTCATTATCCAGCCATTATTTCACTACCCATATTTAAGTCACCTCACCCCTCCCTCCTTCCAGTTCTGGAAGTATAATTAAATCAATCCTGTCGTTGTTCTTAGAGAGAGTGTATCAATGTACTCCTCTATGGCTCCACTGTCCATCCCAGTAACTTCCCAAACCAAAATATTCTTCTCTGGCCATCACTCCCTTATTTTTGTTCTCAGGTCATCACTCTCCCTGTTAGATAAAGCATTTAATTTTTTTCCCAATTCATTCATTCATACTCTGGTATCCTCATTTAAATATAACTTGAATCCTGAAAGTAGAGTAGTTCTTCTAAAAGCAAGATGGTGACAACTACTGCCAACATCCCTGAGAGGGCACCTGTGCCTCTACCACTTTGAGACTGCCTATAAGGAGAAAGAAGACAAGGTCCGGGCCTTTGGTTTGGTGCTTGCTAAACTGGCCTGAAACGCAGATTGGGTTAGAAACAGTAAAAGCAAGAAGCTCAAGTGAGACTTCATTTTGGCAGAGCAAAAAGGTCTGAGGAATTTAGCCAATTAGGTATCTTTTTTTGTGTGTGTTTTTGTTTGCCTGTGCAATAGCTGTAGGGAATGTCCTATACATTGGGCTGTGCTAGAAGCTGCTGGATGTCTTTGGAACATAATATACGAGAGTGTTGAGTAGTAACGATTCAGTGCCAAAATATAAATGGCAACTCTGTCCTTGACAGCACGTTCCCCATTCTCTTAGATCCGCCTGTGTCAGAATTCACAGCTGGTAAACAGGTTACTAAAAGAGGGGAAGCTCTCAACTTTCACCAGCTATCGAATCTGCTATAAATCTTCCCACCCCACCACTACCTCCACCACAGTCTTTTGGAAGACAAGAGACCTCTAGGTTATGGCACATCTGAAAAACTAAACTCCACAAAATGATCACCCAATTTAGCAATATAAAAAGATATTTCATGGAGACCATGAAGCATAGTGTGTCTGGGATGTGGAAGTAGGAGGGATACTTCCTCAAAGAACCAGTGACAATCAGGAAGATTCTCATTTCTGCGTATCTATCAAGGCTTCTCAAAGACCGGATCACCCAGAAAAGATTCACTAAGATCTGCCTCTGTATCACCAAGGAGAAGGTTAATTTCTCAGCATTGATTCATTAGGGACTTATACTTTTTGAAGCTTCCATGATACTAAGGAATATAATATTTGGAATGGTGAGAAAAGCCTTGGACTCTCACTCCCTGGGATGAGGGAGATCTAGGATCAAATTTCTGCCACTATGCTACCTCTGCAACTATAAACACTTCACTTTACTTTTCTGTGCCTCAGTTTCCACAACTTTCACATGGAGACAATAAGACCTATATCACCTTCCTCACAGATTTGTTGTTAGAATCAAATGAAGCAATTTAAATGAAATGCTCTGCAAACTGTAAAGTACCATATAAGTGTCTGTGCTGATGACAGCAGCAATGATAATGATGATAAAGCTTGGACAAGTGATTTAGTCTCATTAAACTTCTATATTCTAATATGTAAAATTGGTTTGTTCTAGCTTAGAAATTCTCTGATTCTACGTGCATTCCTACTGGCTAATTTATGGTCTGTCACTTAGTGAAGTAGAGCAGTGACATCTGAGAAGTTCTGCGGAAAACAAGAGCATTCAGGAAGGACCCAGGGGGGAGTGTGGTGTTTGACCCAAGCTGCATCAGTAATTCCTCTGCCTCATGTTCCATTTAAAATATTAGCCTGGAGACCTCTAAGTTAGAGGTGCTGGAACAATCATGCTTATTGACATTTTTATCTTACACACTCTGCAAAGCTAATTCATAGCTGAAAATGACTAAATATTATTCTCAATCTATTCTCTCTTTTGATCTTTTAAACAAAATTGAAACCTGGCTGTAACATGTCATCTCCAGGGAAGTTGTGTGCATGTGACAGACACTGATGTGTGTGTATTTGGGCTTTATAGCTGCATAGTCCCACTAATGTAATTGAATCTAAAGTTAGAATGCATTTGTTAAGTGTGAAATTCACGAATGCACATGTTCCCAAAAGAAAGTGAAGTTCTAGCCATAGTCAAACCACAGGTTAAGACCAAGAAAGTGGATGGTTAGTTTCAAAGCCAGTGGTTAAAGAAGCTACCTTCAATTGTTCAGTAAGTGTTTTAAGTGTCCACCATATGCACTGTCCTATGCAAGGGGTGCTACAAAGATAATTGAGACAGAGTCTCTGCCCTCACAGAGCTTGCAGTTTGGTAGAGATAGACTAAATGTGTTTATGCATATGTGTGTGTGTGAGTGTGCTTATGTATGTTTATGTATATGTATATAAGTGTATTTGCACACACATATACACATATGGTAAGTATATAAACATAATATAATTTATATTTCCATTACATATACATATATGCATATATGTATATATAAATAAGAAATAGTATGTGTATATATTAGAGGGAGATAGAATAAATATGTCTATGGATATGTATATTTCTGTCTATCTGTGGATATCTAGAGATAGATATCTAGATAGATATAGATATCAAGAGATAGATTTCTTCTATCTCCCTCAAACATGTATATATGTGTATTAATGTGTGTTCTATCTTCCTTCGTCTATCTATACACACAAAAACACGCATATGCAATATATGTGCATCTGTACACATGAATCTATCCCCCTACCAAGATGTATACATACATGTATGTGTGTATATACTATAATGTATATGTATATGTGTACTATACTATATACTATATATGCCATGTACTATAATGTATATATGTGTACTATAATACATACACATATAATATAAACACACAGCTATATGTAGGTATACTCTAGATATGTAATTATATATGTATGCTTATATAGTTATGTATGCATACATATACATATCATGTATGTATAAAATATAAATTAGAATATAATTACAAAAGAGGAATATAAAATGCTATGAGGTCAAATGAGAGATAACGTAACTAAGGAGATCTAGAAAGGTTTAATGAAGGAAATGAATTTAAGGTTGGACCTTGAATAATGACGAAGAAGTACACAGGCAGAGAAGGAAGCATTCATTCCAGGTTTAGGCAGTAGCTTGAGTAACAGTGCAGAGGTGGGCAACCTCTGGATATTTTCAAGGGATGGCAAATGATTCAGTATGGAAGAAATTAAGAATGTGCCAAGGGAAGAAGTATGAAATGAGACTGGAAAAAAATTGGCAGTGCAGTTCAGTGGATGTAGATAGAATCAGAAGACCTGGCTTTGAGTTCTGGCTTTACCATTAACTACCCCTGTGACCTGCAATTCTCTTAACTTTTCTGAACCTCATTTTCCTCAGTTGAAAAATGAAGGGGTTGGATTTAATCATTTCTGAGGTCCCTTCCAACTTAAAATCTATGATCTCATGAATGGCTTTGAGTCCCAGTTAAAAGAATTTGGATTTTATTCAGTAAGCAATATGGATAGCTTATATTCAAATACTATTTTATGCTTTATAAATTATATTGTGATTACTACAATATCTTCAACTCTTGAAATGTTTGGAGTAATGGAGGGCAAACTTATTATGTCTGTATACCAGGAGGACTTGTCTGAGAGCATTGTACAAAAAAAAACCCCAACATAATCATAACACATTTACATAGCACCTCGCATTTTATGAAGTGCTGCAATTCACATCCAGGGTCTTTGTGCTATATCACCATGAGAAAAGGATCTGGGAAATTGAAAGATTTTATCCTGTAGAATGATCCTGAAGTTCTTTCTTGCCTTTGTGCATCTGTTCTCATTGTTTCTTGTAGGTATGGAGTGTTTGTTGTGTTTGTATTAGTTGTATATGTATGAACAGCAGTTCCCATGTGTCTATCCCTATTATTACGGTACAAAATCACATATGTGCAGACAAAAACAGACTCATAACCCCAAAGATTGGAAACGTGGCTTACAAGTGTGAATCATAGTCCCTGCAACCCCAAGCCTAGCATTGGAGAAGGCCAATATGCATGAGGAGGAGGAGAGAAAATCGTGGTCCTGGAAGCAGAAATAATACCTAGGCAAGGCAACTGAAGGGGAGGTAATTGAGGCTAGGAGACATTGAGAAGACTTCATGGACTGGACTATAAAATAATTAGCCAAAAATACAGGACAGCTTGTGTTCATCCTTTGTTGCCAAAGAAGATCATGCCATCAGAGAAATGATGACATGACTTGCACTTACTTTGTTTTGAGGGAGGGAGGGAGGGCTGTGCAGGTCACCAGCCTCACTTCTCCTCCAGAGCCATCTGAATCCAGTGACCAGATATTTATCAGGATGACTGGAGATGACCCAGGATGCACTGGGAGACCTTGGGCCCTGTAGGCCAAGGTCTATTCAGGTACTTCCTTAGGGTGAGGTAACACTCTTTCATTGAATAGGCCTCTTTAAGAAGTAGCCAGTGCATGACCCCTTTAATGAGGCAAAGAAAAATAACTACATCAAGCTGGGAGGGAAACAGCAACAGTTACTACTGATAATCACTCTAAAGCCAGGAGGGTCCAGAAGAGCCCTTAGGCAGGGATCCATTGGCATCCCAGCTTCAGAGTGCAGTAGGTTTAAGGTTACATGACAGCTACTAGTGCAGTGCATAGAATACCAGGCCTGGAGTCAGCAAGACTGAATTCAAATCTGGGCTCAGACACCTACTAGATATGTGAGCCTGGTCAAGTCACTTAACCCTATTTGCCTCAGTTTCTTCATCTGTAAAATGAGTCAGAGAAGGAAATGGCAAATCACTCCTATCTTTGCCAAGAAAACCCCAAATGGGATCACAAAGAGTCATGCATTGCTGAAGAACAAAAGCCAAAAATACCCACTAGAAAGGAAAAATTAGTATAGAAAGGGATTGAGATAGGGATGTATGTGTGGACACAAAGCCCCAAAACACATTTGCCACATTCCTTTATATAACTTGGACTGTATAACATAGACTACATCTATGGGATGTAGAGGAATAGAATAGCAGCACGTTATTCAAATTCAGCCATAGGTATCTCCTAAGTTGTTTTCTTTTTCTCTTTAAAAAATATTTTTGGTAAAGAGAATTTACTTTTATCTAGTTTCCTCTCTTCAAAATAAAGTCCCACTCTTTCTTAAGTATTCAAAAAATATTTATTGATTACTTCCTCTGTGCCTAACATTATGTTTGGTACTAGGTAGCACAAAAGTGGTGTAAGACACAATCCCTGCCAATGGGGAGGTCACAGCTGAGTTGGGGAGTGATGATAAAACATTTAGTGAGAGAGTCAAATTCTTAAGCAAACTGCCTTGGTCAGACCATTTCTGAATCTTTCAGGCTGGGCACTTTATTTTAGGAAGGACACTGACAGACTGTTTCCTGGGGAGTGTGACCATGACAGTGAGGGGACTAGAGCCCTTGACATATACAGATCTATTAAAAGGACCAGGGATATTTAGCTCAGAGAGGATGTGGTGGGTATAAGAGGTGAAAAAAGATGAGAAATATTCAGGAATCTGAAGAGTTGTCATGTGCAAGACAGATTAGACTTGTTTTCTTTGGCCCCAGGAGGCAGAACTAGCAATAGGTAGAAGACAGAGAGAAACAGAATTCAGCTTAATGTATCTTCCAAACAACTGGAGGTATTTGAAAGGGGGTTGTGCTGTCTCAGGATGCAGCATATTTTCTATCATTGGAAGTCTTCAAATGGACACTGGATGATTACTTGTCAGAGACATTGCTGAAAGGATTTATGTTCAAATGGTAGATCGTCTCTGATGGCTCTTCCAACTCTGATATCCTGTGGCTCTGCGAAGATAGTGTTATATATGTGTAACATGTATATTGTCTTCTGTATAAGAGCATTATAGATTGACATTATGAAATACTGAGTTTTTTAATAAAGATAGAGATAAGCTGATATGTGTGTAGGAAGAAAGAACAAGGAGAAAAGTCACCAAGGCTTCAATTCCCAAGATGCTTAGGAGAAATTCCTTAGACATTTTCAAAAACATTATATGTCTGGAAATAGGATAGGATCAATTAAAGCTCTTAGAGAGAAGAGACCATACCATAAGTCTCAAGTTCACCGTCAGGAAATTGAACCAGAGGAGGGAGTAGAATCAAGAAGGTAGAGTATAGGTATCAATCAACCAAACACCCCTCCAACAACTTTAAAATAGCTCTTCAAATGAAATTCTGGAGTTACAGAACCAATGAAAGGTCAAGGTGAGACTTTTTCCAACCCAAGAAAACTTAGTGGGGGGGCACTAGGAGAGGTATATAACAGCAGGTTAGGGGTGGCCCAGAGTATACACAGTGACAATACCAGTGATGAGCTTTAGAGGCTGCCATGACAGTGGCAGCAACAGTTTCAGGAGTTCTCAACCCAGAGACAGTAAGGAGGTTAGACAACTGGTCAGAAAGAGATTACAGGAGACTCTTTGCTGGTGCTGGGTACAACTGACATGGATTAGCAACTCTATTGCTCATATTCAGTTTGGGTTGCCATTCTGGGTCACAGGTAGAGATGAGTACTTGTGGTTGGGTCACAAAGCAGCAGGCATCCCAGGCACAATTCCAAAGCAGAGAAGAGCACTAGTGCTTGTGGCTGCAGGAGAACAGGGGTCCTGCCTGGGTAAAGACTACAGATAACATGTCTCAGATAACACTGTCTTAGAAGCATCTAAAACTTACAGACTCCCAGAGCTAGCAATGAAAACATCAGCATGATAAAGCCTGAAGCTTGGGACATTGTCTCCCCACCCCTAGGTGAGGAGATCCAAACTTTAACGTAAAATTCAAAATCAAGAAATAGTTTGGGAAAATAAACAAGCAACAACAACAAAGAACATGACCTTAAAAAGCTACTACATTGGCTGGGAAGACCAAGATACAAACTCAAGAGAACAACAATGTGAAAACAGCTACAGGCAAAATCTCAAAGAAAAAAATGCTAATTGGACACAAGTCCAACAACAATTCTTTGAAAGTTAAAGAAAGAGATGAGTAGTAGAGGAAAAATTAGGAAAATTAATAAGAATGATGCAAGAAAATTATAAAAAGGAAATTAAAAGCCATGCAAAAGACACACAAAAAATGCTGAAGAGAATTATATCTTAAAAAACAGAATTGACTTAATGATAAAAGAGGCATAAAAGGTCATTGAAGAAAATAACTCCTTAAATAGCAGAATAGGCTAAATGGAAGAAAAAACAAAGAGGTACAAAAGCTCACTGAAGAAAATAATTCCTTAAAAATTAAAATTGGGCAAGTGGAAGCTATCCCTTCATGAAACATTAAGAAACAATTTTTTAAAAAGTCAAAAGAATAAAAAATAGAAGAAAATGTGAAATCTCATTAGAAAAAAAAAAACTGACCTGGAAAACAAATCAAGGAGAGGTGATGTAAGAATTATTGGACTACCTGAAAGCCATGATCAAAGAAAAAGCCTAGACATCATATTTCACGAAACTACCAAGGGAAAACTGCCCCAATATCTTGGATCCAGAAAAATGATAGAAAGTTAAAAGAATTTTCCAATCACCTCCTCAAATGAAAACTCCTAGAAATATTAGCGTAAAATTCCAGAAGCCCTAGGTCAAAGAGAAAATATTGCAAGGAGCCAGAAAGAAATGATTCAAGTATTGTGAAGTCACAGCCAGGATCACACAAGCCTTAGTGACTTTCACGGTAAAGGAGCAGAGGGCTTGGAATATGATATTCTGGAAGGCAAAGGAGCTAGGATTACAACCATGAACTACCTACTTAGCAAAACTGAGTATACTCCTTCAGGGGGGAAATAAATATTTAATGAAATAGAAGGACTTTCAAGCACTCTTGATTTAAAAAAAAAATCAAAAAACTCCAGAGCTGAATAGAAAAATTTAGCATTCAAACACAAGACTCAAGTAAAAAACTGAGTCAAATTTATGAAACTAAGAGCCATTCTCCAACTGATAGTCAAAGGATATGAATAGGCAGTTTTCAGAAGAAAAAAATCAAGGATATCTAGTCATGAAAAAATGCCCCAAATCATTTATTGAGCAGAGAAATGAAAATTAAAACAGCTCACACCTATCAGAAATGATAAGTGCTAGAGGAGATAAGGGAAAACAGGTATAATAGCGAACTGTTGGTAGAGTGGTGAACTGGTCCAACTCTTCTGGAGGACCATTTGGAACTATACCCAAAAGGCTATAAAATGTGCGTACCCTTTGACCCAGCAATACCACTACTAGGTCTATATCCTAAATAGATCAAAGAGAAAGGAAAGGGGCCTATATGTATAAAGTATGTTAATTGTAGCTCTTTTTGCAGTAGCAAAGAATTGGAAATTATGGTGATGCTCACCAACTGGGGAATGGATGGACAAATTTATGGCATATGATTGTGATGGGGTACTATTGTGCTATAAGAAATGTCAATAAGAGTGATTCAGAAAAACATGAGAAGACTATTATGAACTGATGCAAAATGAAGTGAGCAGAACCAGGAGTACATTGTACAAAATAACAGCAATATGGATGATCCACTATGAAAAACTTAATTATTCTGATCAATTCAATGATCCTTGACAATTCCAAATAACTCACGATGACAAATACTACCCACCTCTAGAGAGAGAACTGATATACTCTGAGGGCAAATTGAAATATAATTTTCTCACTTTATTTTTCTTACTTTTTAATGATATGGCTAACATGGAAATATGTTTTACATGATTTCACATGTGTAATTAATATCATCCCACTTGCTTTCTCAGTAGGTGTGTGAGAGGCAGGAGGTAGGGAAAGAACTGGGAACTTGAAAATTTTTTAAAAAGAATATTAAAAATAAATAAATATTTTTTAAAAGTGAAAGAAAAAAAAGAAATTCAACCAGGGGACAGAATCTTGCTGTGAAATTTTACTACCTGAGCAAAATTTGATGTCGAAGTACAATATATATCACTTCTTGAGAACCACTGCATATAAGTAGTTGAAAGATTGGACAATATGCTTAGTCTACCAGAATAGACCCAGAGAATAACTGGGGTCCTGCAAAGAGAATATATATCTCAATCATCTTTTGACTATAAAAGAGTCAGATTCCTTGGATACCTACCTAAAGAACAAGAGTAATGCAGAATTGGAGAAATTGACTCTGAGAAGGACCCATCCGTTATTTTCAGACAATTGGCACTAAAGGATGGTCCATGTTGAAAGCATCTGGATCACAATTCATCTAATAAGGAAATGGCATATTGGTACTCTCTTGAGGACTGAAGATTGCCTAGACAGAATTGAAAGTGTTGAATCCACAGGCTACATCTTTCCCACCTAAAAATTCTGCTATCTTGACCTTAAGGAAATGGAAGCTGCCTAAAGAGCCTGATAGCAATTGTTAATCTGCTTTACCCATGGACTCAGGATTGAGACTGGAAACCAGAGTAACTGAGGATTCCAAAGCCTCATAGTTGACTGTAGGTTGAAAGAGAAATTCTAAGACTAATTGGCAATTTACGAGACAGACATATGATTCTCCAGGGGTAATAGATGGTTATATATACAGTGAAATTATTCCCATTAATGAATTTTATGTAACCTTAATAGGTACCATTACATGTCTTTTATGTATGATATACTTATGATCATTTTCTTTGATTGCATTACATACATAAGGTATTTTTGATGCATGGCTAGAATTGTCCCAGTATGCCAGGAGAGATTTGTAGGATCTGCATTTTTTTTTCCTGAAGAGAGAACATAGGGAGAATGATCTGGAAGACTTCATTCTAGGTCCCAAGATACTTGAGGATGACCAGACACAATTTATGAGAACAAATTTCTTGAATTCCATTTCTGAAAATGCTGTATGTTGAAGGCAAAGCAAAGCAGCAAACATTTCTTAAGCTCTTAGGATTTGGCAAGATCTATACTCAGCACTGCAGATAAAAATGCAAGCAAAAAAAAAAAATGCCAATCTCTGCCCTCAAGGAGCTTTTATTCTAATGAGAAAAGACAACACAAATTGGAAACTTTAAAGAGAATAGTGCGACTTACCTAGGTGGACGCATGATGTAAAAGTCTGGGAAGTCAAAAGCAGAGCAGGGAAGGGAATAAAGGCTGGTCAGCCTTATCCCCTCTCCAGAATGGAGGTCCTGGAAGGAACTCATCAGTGAGAGAAGGGGGCTGGCATGACAGATGTGAGGAGGCCCCAAGTTCAGAGGAATGTTCCAGGGTAAGACTGCAACTGAGGCATAGTATTAGTCTGGAAATTCAGAGTAGCTAGAAAAGTGAAATGGATGTGTAGCATCACCTGGCCAAAACTCCTATTGTTATGCAGTATTCTGAAGGGGGGCTAGGCTTAAAAATGTGAGTTTATAAGAGGGAGACGTGAGAGTGAGCAGAGGAATGGGCCAACTGTCTGCTGTAATTGGAATGAGGATAGAAATGGTGCCATTCTGAGCTTAGTGCCTGCCATGGTGGTCCTATACCAAGGATTCTGACCTGAGAGTCAAGAAATCAGAAATTGTCTAGCCTGGCCCAAGGGCCTTCCACAGAACTCCATGAGACTTTTTACCACATAGCAAGGAATTCTGAAAGGCTCATATTGCCCTCCTGGTATCCAGGGGGAGATGGAAACATAATCCCTCTGTAGCCAGCAAGGCTGGACTCATTTGTATCTGAAGGCAGAAAATAATCCTCCTACCTCCAGGTTCTTTCTGGTTATGCACATTCTTTTGTGAAAGTTTTAATTAGTTGCTTTTGTTATGAAATTGATGGCTCCTGTCATGACAGTACAATGTGTTGTATCAGCACTGATTCAGGTCATGATTTACATAACTGACTACCCAAAATGACCAAACTGAACTTAAGAAAAATAGCAAGGAGATCCAGAACCAGAGTTTCCAGATACTTAGGGAACAGTTATTATATAATATTGTGCTAATTATGTTGTGCAGACAATAAGTACAGAAGGAATAAAGACACTGATCTACATGGACTAATGTTGGAAGAAAAAGTGTCATCAGTAAGGTAAGTCTTGAACTGAAGTTTTAAAAAGCTTTAGTATGTGGTTGGGGAGTTGGAAAAGGGAGGAAACTGAGGTCAAGGAGAAAGAATATGAACCAGAGAGGAACAAGAGAAAGGCACAGAGGGAAGAGAGAAAATGGTCTATATTTCAACTGGAGCAGAACTTAAATATAGAAAAAGGTGTCTTCTAAAGTAAGTTTTAATCACAATGATATGATGAATTTTTGATGTTTCTCATCATGTAATTAAGCCCCAAAGTGTGTAAGTTCCCCTTAAAATGTTTATGAGCAACTTAAAACTCCTAAGGCTTTGATTAGGAGTGTTAGAGGGTGTGTAACTAGATAGCAAGATGACCAAGAGTTAATTCAAAAACTTCTAAGACCTCTTCAAAAACTAAAACTCTGCTTAAGCAAAAATGTACATAAATATTTCATTTAATCAGATACCTTTGTTGTTTAATCTACTAGGGAAACTGACAGAAAAAAAATTTACCCTCAAAACATTCCTGAGACAGAAGAGGCTTCTTGCAGATCACCTAAGTCAAAATTCCTTCAAGAAAGGGGTATAAGGTTAAAATCTGACCAATAAAGTACTGAGTTCCCCATCTCTTATTTATCAAAGGAGAGGATTTATCTCTAAAGAGCAGTCACTTCAATTCAGGCTTCAATAAAATGATCTGTTCTAGAACATTAGACCTGAGCAAAAGAAAATCTTCAAGTATTCTAGAACAGCTTTTATGAATTTCCCACTCTCTCTATATTTTTATTAATCTTTTAAATGATCAAGTAGGAACCAATGATAATTTTGGTTTCTGAATTTATTTCCTAACTCTTTGAAATCTTCATGATTAATTTGGATTTTCTTTCAAGGACATTTTTGAAGAGAAAATACTTCAGCATTCATGAAGGCCCCTGGAAATTTGATTGGTTGTTGTCCTTCATGCTTGAAGAGGATTTAAATAACATCATGATATTGGGGTCAAGGTATAGTATGTCCAGCTGTGGCTAATTAAACCAATGCAAGCTTGGAAGGCTCTACCATAGGTCAGCCACAAATAGTCCCTATGAATATTTGGAATGGAGATTTCTTTAAATCTGTGAATCTCATTTTTTTTTTTGAGCTACTACAATTCTGCTTTGCTCATAGAGCATCTAAACATACTGAGCAAACTTCATGATTGTTTTGCATTGCTTTATTTTGGTCAGGACCTGCTATTTCATCGAAATAGGGAAATCACAGTGAAGAAACTCCCTCCAGCATTTCAGAGAAACTAAGAGGGAGAGGTGAGGAAGATGAGCATTCCAGAAATAGAGGACATGAAGAGAGAGAGTACAAAGATGGGAGATGGCATGTCATGTTAAGGAGCTACAAGTAGACCAGTGTAGCTGTCTCATAAGTATACAAAGGAGAGTAAAGATTGAGAAAATTAGAAAGGTAGGAACGGTCCAGGTTATGAAGAGTGCAAATGCCAAAGAGATGAGTTCATATTTGATCCTAGAAATAATAGGAAGTCACTGAATCTATAGTTTAGGATAATCATTTTGGCAGCTGAGTGGAGGATGGATCAGAGAGGGAAAGGCAATCTACCAGCAGGTTCTTGCAAGAGGCCAGGCAAGAGATGATACTGGGTGCATGCAGGTGGTGGTTGCATAAGTGAAGGTAGAAATGGCAGACTTGACAACAGATTGGATATACAGAGTAAATTCAAATGAAGAATTAAGGACATTGCTGAGGTTAAAAGCTTAAGTAACTGGGAAGATATTGGTGTACACACTAGTAATATGAAAGTTGGGGAGAGATTGCATTGGAGAAGAGGATGGTAGGGAAGATAATGAGTTCTATCTTGGATTTAGTGAGTTTGGATACCTAGTGGACATCCAATTCAAAAGGTCCAAAGGCAGGAATGTTGCTCAGGAATGCTGTGAGGGCGAGGAATCCTCTACATAGAGGTGGTTTAACCCATGAATGCTGAGGAGAAATCACAAAATTTGAGAATTTAAAGGGACCAAGATGACCACTTAGTCCAATATGTGCACAAAAAGATTCTTAACTACTAGGTACACCTCAAAAGTGCTTGCCCAGTCTCTGCTTGAAGATCTCCAAAGGACTGGAGCTCTCTACTTCCTGAAGAAGGTCATTCCTTTATTGGGGTTCTAGTTGTAAAAAAGTTGGATCTTTGTGGTTTTTTCCTGACATCAGGTTTAAATTTGCCTTCTTATATTTTTTTTTGTAAATAGTATTTTATTTTTTCCAATGACAGGTAAAGGTAGTTTTCAACATTCATTATTTATAAGATTATGAGTGCCAGATTTTTCTCCCTTCCTTCCCACTCCTCCCTTTCCCCAAAGCAGCAAACAATCTGATATAGGGTATACTTGTGCAATCATGTTAAACATATTTCCACATTAGTCATGTTGGGAAATAAGAAACAGAACAAAAGGGAAAGCACGTGCACACACACACAACCAAAGAAAGTGAAGATAGTAGGCTTTGATCTGCATTCAGACTCCATCAGTTCTATCTCTGGACCTTAGCACTTTCCTTCATGAATTTTTGGTAATTGTCCTGGATCATTGTGTTTCTGAGAAGAGATAAGTCTATCACTGTTGATCATTGCACAATGTTGTTATTACTGTGTACAATGCTCTCCTTGTTCTACTCACTTCACTCAGCATCAGTTCAGGTAAGTCTTTCCAGATTGTTCTGAAATTTGCCTTCTCATCATTAAATTTGCCTTTTTTGTAACTTCCAGCTACTCACTCCTTCAGGCTAAACAGAACAAACTTAATCCCTCCTTCATATGACATCCTAAAAAATAACTGAAAACAGTTGTCATAGGTACCCCCAAATCTTCTGTTTTTCAAGATAATTATGCCCATTTTCTTAAAGTGATCTCTGTACCTCATGAAGTCAAGGTCCTTTGCCATTCTGGTTTGCTTTCCTCTAGACACTGTTAATCAATATCTCTCTTAAATTATAGTGCCCAAAGTTGAACACAATACTTCAGAAAAGGTGTGACAAGGACAGAGTTTAGTGGGATTATCACTTTCCTATTTCTGGAATCTGAGGGAGGTAGGTGGTGTAGTAGATAGAGTGCTAGACCTAGAGTCAGGAAGACCTGAGTTCAAGACACTTACTAGATGTGCATCCCTGGGCAAGTCACTTAACCCTGTTTGTCTCAGTTCCTTATCTTCAAAATGAGCTAAATAAGAAAACAGCAAAACCACTCTAGTATTTCTTGGCAAGAAAACCCCAAATGGGGTCAAAGAAAATTGAACACAACTGAAAAACGATTAAACAAAATTCCTGAAATCTATTTCCCTTTTAATTTAGCTCAAGCTAACATTACCTTTTTTTGGCTTCCACATCACACAACTGACTCATTTTGAGCTTGTAGCTCTTTTTCAGATCTTTTCAGATCTTTTTCAGAACAACTGCTGTCTAACTATGCTTCCACTTATACTTGTGAAGTTGATTTTTTTGTACCCAAGTACAAGACTTTACATTTACCTCTACTGAATGTCATCACAAGATTCAACCTAGTGATGTAGCCTACTGAGCTACTTTTGGATCCTGACTCTATGGTGCAACGTGGTAGTTATCCTGCCCAGCTTTGTGCCATCAGCAAAGTTGATGAACATGCAATCTACACAAGTACAGATTCCTGGGGTATTCCACTGGTACCTTCCACCAAGGTGACATTGATCTATTAATAACAACTCTTTGAATATGGCCCTCCATCTAATTCTAGATTCAGATTCTATTATTGTATAATCTATATCTTTCCATCTTCTCCTGAAGATTAGTATGATATCCTTTATCAAAAGCATCTTAAAATTTAGGTAAACTCACTTCATCTTCTAACTTAATAATCCTGTCAAAAAAAGGAAGGTGATTAGTTTGGCATGATCTGTTATTGATGAAGCCATGCAGTTTCTTTTTTTTAATGCAGTTTCTTTATAATCACCATTTCCCTTTCTAGGTGTTTGACAACATCTACTTAATGACTTTTTATAGAATTTCTCTAGCAATCAAAGTGAGGCTCAGGGGCCTATTTTTTAGGGTATTTTAGACTTCATTTTCTTTAAAATCAGGATATTTGCTGTTTTCCAGTCATGTGGGACCTTTTCTGTTTTCCATGATCTTTCAGATATTAATAACAGTGGCTCAGCAATCGCAGCTGCCAGTTCTTTTGACTTGAGGATATAGTTCTTTTGGGCAGGTAACTTGAATTCATCAAAGGGAATTAGGCTCTCTTTTGCTATCTCCTTACTTATTTTGAGTATTAATTCTATTTTAATCATTTCTCTTCTATAATTTCTACTGTAAATGTCATTCTTCTTTGCAGAAAAATATAAAAAGGTAAGATTTAAGCAGCCCTGCCTTCTCTCTTTTCAGTTATCATCATCCTATCCATCACAAGCAAAGGTTATATCACTTCTTTTATCTTCCTTTATTTCCCCACTATTTTTGTTGTTCTTTAGTTGATTAGTTGCATCCAACTCTTCATAAAATCCCACTTGGGGTTTTCTTGGCAAAGATACTGGAGTGATTTGCCATTTCCTTCTCCAGTTCATTTTGCAGATGAAGAAACTAAGGTAAACAAGGTTAAGGGACCTGCCTAAGGTCACACAGCTAGCAAGTGTCCAAGGCTAGATTTGAACTCATATCTTCCTGACTCCAGGGCTAATACTCTATCCACTGTGCCAACTACTTGCTTCCTTCATTGGACTCAGCCAGTTCAGAGATTTAGCATTCTTATCACTGTACAGGACCCCGACAGATCCTTATATCCATCCTCAGTCATCTGGTCTTATTTCCATTTTCTGTACATTTCTTTTTTTTTTTTTTAATGGCTACTTGTCCTCGAGATTCCCATCAGTTCCACCCTCAGCAAATTGTTTCTTCCTGTTAGCATGAATTAGACTGAAAATATAATTTCCTTTTATTGGTTCCTTCACCTTTTGAAGGATGAAATTTCCATTAAGGGAAATCAGGGAATTATTAACTGTTCTGTTTTTTGGCAGAAAACTCCAAAAAATTTCTGGATAGCTGAAGTTCCTGATCACTACTAAATCATATCTTTCTGCCAGGTCTGTAATTCTTTCCCCAAGCTTCTCATCTACTTTCTTTATTTGTCCAGGTGGTCTGTAGTATTTTGACCTTCACCCAAATAATATCCATCATGTTTCCTTCCCCTGGTTCCTGGATTTCCTTTCATGATTATACCTTTTTAATGTACAGTGCTTCTCACTTTTGCCTTTTCTATTTCTTTTTAATAAGGAATACGCATCTAAAGCTGTAGACCAGTCATAGGATTCATTCCATAAAGCCTCAGTGATACCTCTGAAGTCAAATTTGCCCTCTTGAATTAGAGTCTTGAGTTTTTCTTTATTGTGGATTCAAAGAGCCTAGATTCTGCTGCAGATCTAGAGATCCAAAGAAGTGAAAAAGTCTCTCCTTCAAGCTGACATTCTTTCACAGATATGCAGATATGCAAATTTCACCATATGTAGATAGAAGTATATACATAGTAAACAAAATATAATGTGGGACACAAGACATTAGCAGTTGTGGCCACCAGCAAAAGCTTCATGCAAAAGGTGGTACCTAAGCTAAGCCTTTGCATACTGCAATTTGGAAGAGGCAGAAATGAAGAAGGTATGCATTTCAGGCACGTTGGGGCATCATCCAGTATAAAGACACAGAAGATAAGTTATGGAGCTTCATAGGAGAGGAAAAGCAAGATAGCCAATCTGGCCGAAAGACATTCTACAAAGATTAGGATTGTGACTCCAATGTGGCATTTTTGGTTGAGATGCTCATCAGGCATTTAAAGATTCAGGTCTGGAACTTAGCAGAGAGGAATACAGATGTAAATGTGGTTGTCATGTAAATAAATATGATCATGGAACCCAAGGGTGTGGATAAAAACTAAAAGAGAGAATGTAGAAATAAGGGGAAAAAAGACAAGTGGGCACAGCAGTACGAACACAATGCATATTGTAATTACACAACTTTTATAAAGTAAATCTACATCATTGAATTAGACAACCTCAGAACAGTATACACTTTGATGCTCACACTCTATCTCCGAACAATTTATTTGCATTAGAAGAGAACCATGGTGCTAGCAGCTAAATTCCATTTTCAGTACAGACACCCAGCTCTCATTTCATATAATAAGTGGACAAAAGCTCTGTCTGGATATAAACCCCAGGGCTTTCTCCTATACCCTACTCTGAATCATGTCATCTCAAAGATATCAGATAAAGAATTGAACTGAAAAATAGGTGTCTGGTTGCAAAACTTTATGATTGCTGTCAGTTATCATGATGAGTCGTTTTAGTTGGGGAGACCATTAGAATGCTCCTGAGAAATCCTCTGGCTGCCTGGACAGCAGTTTTATTTATTTTGTTTTGGTAAGAGCATGCACTAGTCTAGGAGCAACCATTTCCACTCGTTAAGAAGAAAAACCATTTGTCACTTGAAATAGGATCACAAAATGGTAGTCTCTATTGCTTCAGCCACTTGACTAGTTTTTGGGTGGCTGGTGAAAACAGAGTTCAGTGTTTAATCTTGTCATTCATAGCATGATTTAAAGAATGAATTTATGAAAAATAATTCAGTAAGTAGATAATTGATTAAGAGAAGCAGTCTCTACCTTTCATCAGTTTGCATTCTAATAAATGGAAACAATACACACAGGAGTGTGGTTTCTAGGGAAGGGAGCTTTGGATTGGGAAATCATAGGGTTAGAAAATTTGCATTTAATAAATGGAGACAACACATTTAGGGGGGGTGGCATGGCCGGTCGCAGGAATAGTGAGTGAAGCCTCTGAGCAATCCACTGACCTGCTTTTTTTCCAGAAACGACATAGTGTTAATTTGATTACTCTTCTCAAAACAAGAGATGAGATGCAGGTGGTTGGGGTCAGAGTTCTTATGGGTGGCATGAGAGAGAGATTTGTACCATGAAGTACAAGTGATTAGAGGTGTTTCTGTGTTTAAACTGTAGGTGAAGGGCTCAATTACCCCTTCCATTAAGGAACAACACTAACCATTTGCTCTTCCTTCCATTTCTCTTTTCCCTCCTTGTTGTTTCCAAAAAAGTGAGTTTTGCTAATACTTAATGTCCATTTTTGGAAGCAATTTGTTTAAAAAAAAAACTAGTTATAAAGTATAAGAACAAAACATAACCTCTTCAGTGCTCACCCATCACTTCCTAAAGTATGAAACTCTTTTCCTGGAATTTAAAACGCTACTGTTTTTCTGACACTGGACCCTTTGTCCACCTTAAGAAATTACAAGCTCCTTTTAGGCAAGATCTGTCTTATTTTGTCTTTGTGACCCTAGCACCTGTTTGGGTGCTTTGCATACAGTCAAGATTCAATTAATAAGAACATGTGGAATTAAATCAAATGTATGGAGATAAATCAAATGTGCAGAAATAGGATTGGAAGCATTTACTTATAGTTTGACTTTGTTACTTTTTCTAATAGAAAAAAGTAGTGATTTTTTGACATTCATTGACTTTGTTACTTTTTTGACACTCATTGGGACCAAGACCACGTTCCATCATCCTTATTATCAAAGAATTATAACTTGCCTAAGTCTTCAGTTTTCAGGATCTAGCAAGCTAAGATATGGACAAATATGTAAAAGGAACACGTAAGAGAATCAAGTCAATGAATCAATACTTGAATTCAAATTACTGCACATTATCTGTTATCTATTGAAGCAGCTAGATGTCCCAGTGGATAGGCCTAAAATAAGGAAGCCCTGAGTTCAAATTTGCCCCAGACTCTTAGCTGTGTGATTTTGGGGCAAGTGACTCAACCTCTGTTTGTATCGGTGGAAGCTAGGTTGCTCAGTAAATAGGGTACTCAGCCTGGAGTCAGGAAAACCTGAGTTCAAATCTGGCTTCAGACACTTATTAGCTATATGAACTTGGGCAAGTGACAACTTCTGTTTGTTTTAATCCACTGAAGAAGGAAATAGCAAACCACTCAAATATTTTTGTCCTATGTACAGTATGGTCTGTGGGGTCACAAAGAGTCAGACATGACTGAATGAGAAAACATTAACAAAATATTGTCTATATCATATCAAAATCAAACTGAAAGGCAGTGTGTTATAGAGGACAGTTGGGTTCACTTCTGGCTCTAACGCAGACCAACTATACAGAACTTGGAAAGTCAGAGCTCTGTAAGGCTCAGTTCTCAGAGCAAGGGAATAATCTCTATGAGTAGAGGGAGCTTCCTCATGCGAACATTCTTTGTTGGAGAGTTGTAGGAAAAAAAATATTCACATTAATACACTGTTAGTATAGCTGTGAAACTTTCCGATGATATTGCTAAGCAATTTGTAATTATGTTAATAAAATGATTAAAATGCCCATATTCTTTGACACAGGGCAACCCATTGCTAGGCATTTACTGTAAGGAGGTCAGACAGAAATGCCCCACGTAAACCAAAACATTTATATCATTGCTCAGTCATTTCAGTTGTGGCCAATTCTTCATGATCCCATTTAGGGTTTTCTTGGCAAAGATACTGGAGTGTTTTGCCATTTCCTTCTCCAGCTCATTTTGCAAATGAGGAAACTGCGGTAAACAGGATCAAAGGACTTGCCCAGGATCATACAGTTAGTATCTGAGGTTAGATTTGAACTCAGGTCTTTCTGACTCCAAGCCCAACACTCTATCCACTGTTCCACCTAGCTATATGGCCAATATACAGGATCAAAGATTAGGAGCTTGTAAGGCACATCAAAGACCATCTTGTTCAACCCTCTTCATTTTAAAGAAACAAAACTCAGCAACTTTCCCAACACTACAGAGGCATAATTTTAGGTGGTGGAAATGAGATGTCAATCAATCAATTGAAAAATAAGAATTTATTAAATACCTACTATGTGGCAGGCATTGTGCTAAGCTGGGACTCCTGAATGCAGATCCAATACGCTTTCCCTTGTGCCATACTGACTCTCAGCAAGTCTCCATTATGGGCAAATCTATGGAGAAAAGCTTTGTGCTAGGTACTAATAAGATAAGATATATGTGTGAATGATTGAGACAACAGATTAGCGTGGCCTTTTAATCTTTTTTTTAAGCATCCTTATTAAAACAACAGTAAACAGCTGGATAAAACAGATAATATAATATATTTCGACATAAAGGCCTTTTTAGCATGAAAATTCTGAGTATGATTCTATTAACACTTGACATGTTTGGGTGTTATCTTGGTCACAAATCCTTAAATTGTCCTTTATCATTTTATTTTTAAACCGTAATCTTCTTTATAGCTCCTGATTACAATGCTATATAATTTAACCTGAATCTTAGCTTGGTGTCAAAACTCTCTTAGGATTTTTGTTGGATTTTCTTTTGTTTTTTTATCATTCCAGGCTTCAAGCTAGTTTGACTCTCCAAGCTTCTCTCTAAAGCTATAACTAGCAGTTTGAACAATTCAATTAGGGGAGGGAGTCGACCCTGGGACACCTCTAAGAAGCTGTTAGAAAGGCTATTGCCCCAGTGCCAGGGAGGTGATTAGTAGGGTGGGATTGGCTCACCCAAGGCGCAGCACCACAGGGGGGAGAAACAACCATCTGGTAGCTTCACATTTTCAACTAATTAATTATTCTTGATAACCAGATGCTAACTTTAGCTGTTGTGAAGCTGCAGAAGGAGTACAAGTATTGCCAGTACCTATTAAATTCTAGTACCTCTAAGGTAAAGTCTCTTGCCCCATTCTATTTCAGCTTCTGTTCATGGTATTTGTTTCAGGCAAGGCAGTAGTTTCGCCTTAGGTAGACCATTGTGTTAAGCAAAAAGAAAGGTATTAGCTTGATTCCCATTCACCCCCAAAGATCTCATTGGTCACTTTACATTCTATCTTTTTTTTACTTTTTATTTTGGTCTTCCCATGGGAAATGCAAAGCTTTTATGTCTAACTTTGCTGTTCTGCCTCTTTTTTCAGTCATGTCTGACTCTTCATGACCCCATCTGGGGTTTTCCTGGCAAAGATACTAGCATGGTTTGCCATTTCCTTCTCCAGCTCATTTTACAGATGAGGAAACTGAGGCAAACAGAGGCTTGCTTACAGCTAGTAAGTGTCTGAGGCCAGATTTGAACTCAGGAAGATGAGATTTCAAGGCCACTGTTCTATCCACTTCGCCACCTTGCTAAGGAAATATCAGAAGCTATGACCCTTTTCTAACTTTAGGAAATTTCTTGCTAATTTAGCTGGGAATGTTAATTTATTTATTTAAGAGCACAACACTCACCTCCTCTTAATCTTTTATGGGAGATATTTGTTCCTGGTGCTTTTCCTTCCTTTTGAGACCTTTCTTATTTTCCAGCAAATTCCACTGCCCTAACCCTGCCCCCAACTCCCAGCTATCCTGCATCAGTTGCTATGTATTTATATTTTCTGTCTCAGGCTGGGAACTACCTACTTGATTTGTGGGAAAAGTTAAGGTTACCCATTAAACATTTTGTGGTTAATTTTCTTTGGCAACTTTTTTTTTTTTACGTCCTGTCATTCAGTTTAAGTAAAAGTAATTTACAGAACAACATTTTGAAAGATGAATTTATTTGGCTACTTTGAACAGAGAATTAAACTTTCATCATAGTCTTGGCTGAATTCACAAAACAAATTAAGGGTGGAGATTGAAGTACCAAAAGTCATTTTCAGTTAATCAAATCAAATGAGTACTTACACAAGTCATGCCAACTTGCTTTTACTTCTAGAAAACACAGCACTAGAGAGATAGGATGTTGTTCATCTGTACTAGATTTGAGCTTAAACAGCCAAAGATGACTCTTAAGTGAAATCTGTAAATGTGCCCAGAGGCAAACACATCACCTCTATTACAGCATCCAATAGGAACAGGGCCCTAGGCAATTGCCAGCTCCCAAGGATGTTATATTAATAGGACCAAAATAGTAACACCATCTTTCCACATGAGACTTCACCTCCTCTTTCCCTTCCTCCTCCCAACCCCCAGCTAAAAATGTAGCTTCCAACTTAGGGATCAGATTGATTCTCTCACCAAAAAAAAAAAAAAAATACAAAAACCCAAAACCCTATTTATTCACCTAATGGTTAAGGGCTTACTATGCATTTGTCCAAGTGCTTTGTTCTTTCCGACAGAAGCCAATATGTACAGGGGGTGTCACTCTCCAATTTGTCTCTCTCTTAGGTTATATTTTATTATTTTTTTTATGTCTTTGGTCCTTTTTTTCCCTCCACCCATGCCTTGAGGAAGTCTAGTATCATGGGGAAAAAAAAGGCAAAACCTAAAAAAAGAATATTGAGATTAGACTCAAAAGACCAGGATTGAATTTTTTTCCTCTGACATTTACTAGTGGTATGACCCAAGTTAGGTCACTTCACCTCTCTGGGCTTTATTTTCTTTTCAGGGCTAGTTTAAATGATAACTAAATTTCCTGATAGAGTTAGAAGGGACTTTGGAGGTCACTGAGGCCAATGCCATCATTTGACATAAGAGGAAAATGACCTCAGGGAGGAAACTAACCAAAAGAAGTTGTGTCTTGTCCAATGTCACACAAGTAGTCAGTCAGTTAACAAGCATTTATTAAGTGCTTACTATATGCGAGGTACTGGTGTTAAACCTGGAGGATAAAAGGAAAGGCAGAAACAACTCTAATGAGAGACAACAAGCAAAAAAATGTATATGCAACACTTACAGTTAAAAGGGGAGGCACTAATAGTGGATGGAGTTAGGGATGCCAAGAAAGGCTTCCAGAAGAAGATAATATTTTTACCAATCAATCAATCAATATTTATTAAGCACCCACTATATGCCAGGCACTGTGCTAGCTGAGCCTTGAAAGAAATCAGTGGGTATAAATGAGGAGGGAGAACCTTAATAGCACTGGAGATGGCCAATAAAAAAAAAAAGAGCTGACAACTAGAATATCATGTTAGAGGAATAAGAAGGTCAATGCTGCTATATTGTAAAGCAGTGGTATCAAACTCAAGTAGAACAGGATCTCTGAAACTTCAAATTAACACTATCTAGGTTGTATTTTGTTTTGATTTATTTTGCTAAGTATTTCCCAATTATATCAGTCTAGTTCTTTTTAAAAATAAATTTATTATTTTTTTATTTATTAAAAAATTCAGTTCTGAATTTTCTCCCTCCTCCATGTATTAAGAAGTCAAACATTATGATATCAATTACATTTGTGAAATAATGCAGAACATATTTCCACATTAGACATATTTTTCTTGCAAAAAACAAGAACAATAAGATAAAAAAAAATGATACTTCAACTTGCCCCCAGAGTTCATCAGTTATTTCTCTGAAAGTGGATAACATTTTTTCATCATTAGTCCCTCAGAATTATCTTTACTTACTGTATTGATCTATGTAGCTAAGTCTTTCACAGTTGATCTTCCTTACAATATTGCTGTTACTGTATACAGTGTTTTCCTGATTCTGTTGACTTTGCTTTGCATCAGTTTGTATAAGTCTTCCCAGGTTTTTCTGAAACAATCCTACTCATCATTTCTTATAGCACAATAGTATTCTATCATAATTATATATCACAACTTGCCCCAGTTGATGGGCATCTCCTCAATTTCCAATTCTTTGCTACCACGAAAAAGAGTGATTATATAATATTTCTGTGCATAATATTTGCATACATAACTTATTTTCCTTTTTCTTTGATATCTTTGGGACACAGATTTAATAGTGCCATTATTGAGTCACAGTTTTATAGCTCTTTGGGCATAATTCCAAATTTTTCTCCAGAATGTTTGGACCAGTTCACAACTCCACCAACAATATATTAATGAGTCTATTTTATCAGAATAGCTAATCTGATAAATGTGAGATGGTACCTCAGAATTGTTTCAATTTGCATTTCTCTAATTAATAGTGATTTAAAACATTTTTACATGACCATGGGCAGTTTTGATTTATTTTCTTCTGGAAACTTCCTGTTCATATTCTTTAATCACTTATCAACTGGGGAATGGTTCTTATTCTTATAAATTTGACTCAGTTCCCTATATATTTGAGAAATGAGGCCTTTATCAGAGAAATTTGATGCAAAATTTTTCCCAGTGTTCTGCTTTCCTTCTAATTTTGGCTCCATTGGTTTTGTTTATGCAAAAAACTTAATTGCATGCAATCAAAATTATCCATTTTATTTCCCACGAACCTCTCTAATTTTTGTTTGGTCATATATTCATCCCTTATCCATATATTTGACAGGTAAAATCTTCTGTACTCCTCTCATTTGTTTATGATATCACCCTTTATGTCTAAATCATGTACTCATTTTGACCTTATCTTGGGACATAGTATAAGATACTGATCTAAGTGTAGTTTCTACCAAACCGCTTTCCAATTTATGATATTTGTTTATGATATCACCCTTTATGTCTAAATCATGTACCCATTTTGACCTTATCTTGGAATATAGTATGAGATGTTGATCTATGTGTAGTTTCTGCCAAACTGCTTTCTAGTTTTCCCAGCAATTTTGGTCAAATAGTGAGCTTTTGCCCCCAAAACTTGGATCCTTGGGTTTATCAAACACTAGATTTCTGTGTTCATTTAACTACTCTGTTTTGTATACCTAATCCATTTCACTGATGCACCACTCTGTTTCTTAGCCAGTACCACATTATTTTCATGATTACTGCTTTGTAAAATAGCTTGAAATCTAGTATTGCTGGGTCACTTTGCTTCATATTTTTCTATTGATTCCTTGATATTCTTGACCTTTAGTTTTTCCAGATGAATATTGTTACTATTTTTCCTGACTATCAAATAGTTCTTTGGTAGTTTGATTGATATGGTACTGAACAAGTAAATTAATTTAGGTAGAATTGTCATTTTTATTGTATTGTCTCAGCCTGAACAAGCCTAAATGAGCTCCCTAAGAAAAAATGTCTAGGGCCCGAATTCTACCAAACATTTAAGGAACAATTGATTCTAATACTATATAAACTATTTTGGAAAAAGAACAGATAAGAAAGAATCCTACGAAATTCTTTATATGCCACAAATATGGTTTTGATACCTAAACCAGGAAGAGCAAAAACAGAGAAGGAAACCATAGACCAATTTCCCCAATGAATATTGATGTAAAAAATTTAAATAAAGTACTATCAAGGATATTGCAGCAATACTATCACCATACACTATGACTAGATGGGATTTATACCAGAAATGCACTGTTGCTCTTATATTAGGAAAATTGTAAGTATAACTGAGCATATCAATAACAAAAACTATAAAAATCCTACAGTTATCTTAATAGATGCAAAAAAAGCTTTTGACAAAATACAACACTTGTTTCTGTTGTAAAAACTACAATACATGTAACAAAATGGAACTTTCCTTTAATCTAATTCTAGCAGCACTTTTGATTAGAAGGAAAGTAGATGGAAGGGAGTAAAGAGTCAGAAGGCTGGGAAGCATTCCCTAATTGATAAATGATCAAAGGATAGGAATAGGCAGTTTTCAGAGGAATAAATTAAAGCTATCTATAGTCACATGAAAAAATGCTCTAAATCACTATTGATTAGAGAAATGCAAACCAGACAACTCTGAGGTACCATATCACATCTATTAGATTGGCTAACATGGCAAAACAGGAAAATGATAAATGTTGGAGAAGATGTGGGAAAATCTGAACACTAATGCATTGTTGGTGGAGTTGTGAACTGATCCATCCACTCTGGGGAGCAATTTGTAACTATGCATACCCTTTGACCCAGCAGTACCATTTCTAGGTCTGTATCGCAAAGAGATCATAACAATGGGAAAAGAACCCACATGTATGAAAATAATTATAGCAGATCTTTTTGTGATGACCAAGAATTGGAAATTGACGTGATGCCCATAATTGGAGAATGGCTGAACAAGTTGTGGTATATGAATGTAATGGAATATTATTATTTCATAAGGGATGATGAACAAGTGAACTTCAGAAAAACATGGAAAAATTTACATGAACTGAGTGAAGTGAGCAGAACCAGGAGAACATTGGACACAGAAACATGAACACTGTGCAATGACCAGCTTTGATAAACTTAGCTCTTCTCAGAAACGTAAGGATCTAAAAAAGCTCCAAAAGACTCATAGTGGAAAATGCTATGCACATCCAGAGAAAGAACTATAGAGTCTGGATGCAGATTGAAGTAGACCATTTTCTTTTTTCTTCTTTCTCATAATTTTTTCCTTTGGAATTCTTCTTTACAACATGACTAATGTGGAAATATGTTTGATATATGATTGTACACAAATAGCCTATATCAGATTGCACACTGTCTTGGGGAGGGGGGAAGTGAGGAAGGGGAAGAAAATTCAGAACCATTCAGAAGTGAATGCTGAAAACTAAAAACAAACATATTTTTTTTTAAAAAAAGAAGAAGACTGGGAAGGTCAGAAGGAAGGGTTTTAAATCTCATAGCATTTTATATTTAATTCAAAGGGGGCCACTGGCCAGACCTTCACTTTAGGAAAATCACTTTAGCAGTTGAATGGGGAATGGATCCAATGGGAAGAGATGTGATATATGGAGAAAATCAGAAAGCTTTTGGCATGAAGTGGTAAGGGTCTATACCTACATGATGACTGTGTGGGGAGAAGGAGGCATAAGCTAGACACATTATGGTATAAATAACAAAATGGGGCAATAGATTTGATTTCTGGAATGAGAATGAGGAGTCTAGGATGATCCCAAAGACCATGTGAATAGGAGAAGGCGGCGGGGGGGGGGGGGGGGGAGGGGAATGACAATAATTGGGAAGAAGGGAGAATGGGGGGCAGGAAATAATGAGTTCTGTCCTGGACAAGTTGAACTTGAAATGTCTACAAGGCATTCAGTTTGAGAGGTCCAAAAGGCAGTTGGTGATGAGACAAACTCAAGAGAGGGATTAGCACTAGATATACAGTTCTGTAATTGAACTTTGGGAAGCTGAAATTACCAGTCAAATTAATATAAAACAAAATTCTTAACCTTTTTTGTGTCATGGACCCCTTTGCCAGTCTGGAAAAGTGTATGGACCCCTTCTCAGAATAATGTTTTTAAATATATAAAATAAAATACTAAGGATTACAAAGTAAGAAAAAGTTATATCAAAAATAATTTCATGTATATATATATGTATATGTACATATATATACATATATATATATATATATATACATATATATACTTTAAAAATTCAGTTAAGAATCCCTTGAGTAGTAAAAGGGAAGGGAAGGGCAGGGGCCTAGGACAGAGCCTTAGGGAACAACCATGCTTAGTAGGCATGACCTGGATGAAGAGCTAACAAATGAGACTGAAAGAAATGGTCAGATATATAGAAGAAGAATCAGGAGAAAAAAGTTTCCTGAAAACACAGAGAGAAGTGAATATCTAAGAAGATAGGGTGATTGGCAGAGTTGGAGGTTTCAGACAGTTCAAGATGGATGAGGGCTGAGAAAAAGGTCATTAGATCTGATAATTAAGAGACCATTGGTAACTTTGGAGAGAATAGTCTTAATTGAATAAAAGTAACTAAGAAGCAAAATTGTAGAAGGTTTAGAAGCAAGTGGGAGGAGAGGTTGTGAAAGCACTGAGTATAAATAGCATTCTTAAGGATTTTAGTCAAAAATGGAAGAGATTAAGGACAGTAATAATTGAGTATGGTTAGATCAAGTGAAGGTGTTTTAAGGATGGAGGAGACATGGGGATGTTTATAGGCACCAGGGAAGTTACTGATAGGGAGAGAATGAAGACCATTGAGACAGGAATGTTGACAGAGGGAAGATCTACCAGAAAAGATAGAAAAGGAGGGGATCTAGGGTGCAGGTCAAGGAATTTGTCCAGGCAAGAAGGTCCTCAGTTCTTTCAGTGAAACCAGGTCCTCAGCAGATATAGCAGCAGGAAGGGATTCCATGGCCAGCTTGTAAAAGGATGAAAGGTTTTGGAACAGACTACAGTGAGTATAATAGCAAATGAGGTGCAGAGATATAGAAAAATGATCTTGTTGTTAAGGTCCAATTGAAATTATGTAAGAAAATTTATAGTAGAACCAGTGAATATAACTGTTCAATAATACATGAATAAGAATGGAAGAGGCAGATGGAGAGAATAATCCAAGGCTGAAATTTGGCAAGATATCATCAGAGATGGGCTGCTAGGTGGCACAGTGGATAGAGCACTGGGCCTGGAGTCAGGAAGACCTGAGTTCAAATTTAGCCTCAGACACTTACTCACACAGCTGTGTGATCCTGAGCAAGTTGCTTAACTCTGCCTCAGTTTCCTCATCTGTAAAATGGACCAAAGAAGGAATTAGCAAACCACTCCAGTATCTTTGCCAAGAAAATCCAAAATGAGGTCATAAAGAGTTGGGCATGATGGAAAAAATGACTCAAGAAACAAACAAATGATCAGATATAGGACAAGGGAACATGCAACTAGGGTGTAATCGATTATATAGAACCAAACTGTTTCAGAGGGATGTTGACATAGGGAATAGAGGAGAGTAAAATCAGGGCAGGAGAGATGATCAAAGAACTTTAGAGCAGATGTAGCAGAGGCCACAGTGAGGATAAAGAACAGGATTAGGAGTCACAAGGCAGAGAGAAAAATGAAATAAGGGAGTATGATCAGATAAAGGAATTTTAAAGGTCATTAATGCAGAAACAGTACATTTGTAGGTGTTGGCAAGATCAAGGGTGTGGTTTACTTTATGTGTTAGCTGAGGGAAAATGGAGTGGATCATTGGAGTAACAACCAGAAGATAAAGGGAGAGAGAAAAGCAAATGCTTAAGATGAAAGCAAATTTGTTCATTCTGGAACATTTCAGAGAGTACAGTGGAAAGGGGGAGTAAATCTGGAGTGGAACATTAGTGAGATGGTACGGTTGAGTGGGCAGTGGGGAATGGGGTTGATCCTTCTATATTTGGAAGTTCAGAATCCCATAGATGGGAAAAGTGTATGAGTATATGAGTATGAGTATGAGAGTATGAGTATATGTTAACCATTAAGAAAAGAGTCCAGGTATTGAGGGAGGCAGATGATTAAGCACTTTGAGGCCACTCTGAGTTCCAGACTCTGTGCAGGTTGGGGATGCTGTATTCTATGAGTCCCAAAAGGCCCAGCTCAGAATATGCAGGAGCAGGTAAAGTTATGACCTGAAGGAGTCTAGAAAGAAAGCTGGAGATGGCCATTGGAGGTAAGTTTGATCCTAGAATGGCTTCCAGACCACTAGAAAAGGCTCTGGTTGGGAGCCCAGATACAGGTGGCCTGAATTCTGCAGCTATTGCAAGGCTCATTTGGGAAGCCCTTCAGCCAAGAGGCCAGAGACAGTTAGCCTGAAACCACCACTGGGGCTGAAAGCTGGAACCCTAAGAAGCCCTAAAATGAAGACAGAAACCACAGGCAGAATTGGAACACAGGCCCTCTGATTTTGAGCTAGTGTTCTTTACATTGTGCCAAAAGACCTTATCAAAAACGTTTGTCATAAAATCTTTGACCCTTGGTTTCCTCATCAGTAAAATACAGCAAATGACACTTTCACTACCCTACCCACAAAGTTGCTGGAAGGATAGCAAAGCTTTTGCAAAACTCGAGGCAGTCTATTCATATGAGATTTTATTTCAGCAGTACTGATAGAGTTGGACTCTGAAGCTCATGCCTGTCAGACTTGTGGGACATTGGGTTGGTTTGCCTGCCACATTGGTATTTCCCATAGTATCTGCAACATGATTTTATAGAAACCACAACTACCCAGTCAAAACCACAAGCTCGAAAACATCCAGAGGCTGAGCCTGTGTCTCTCAAGTCCTGGGAATTCTCTAGTGTCAAGTTTTTCTTTTTCTTTACAGCACTGATCTTTTCTTTCCTAGATAACTTGGAATCATAGAATCACAGAGTTGGAAAGAGCCTCAGAAGTCATTTACTATAACCCACTACACTATCTTCCTTGATATATAGCCCATCAGAACAAAAATATCTGGAGGGACCTACATTGGTGAATTATGAGAACTTCCCTCAGGTTTTTTTCTCTTTTATTTATATGTCTGTATGAACAGACACTTGAATCTCCACATCCCAGGTTTGCTATGAAGCCCTTAACAGAAGAATGGTGATGTGTGTGTGTGGGTGGGTGTGTGTGTGTGTGTGAGAGAGAGAGAGAGAGAGAGAGAGAGAGAGAGAGAGAGAGAGAGAGAGAGAGAGAGAGAGAGAGAGAGGAAGGGAAGGAGGGAGGGGAGAGAGAAAAAGAGAGAGAGAGAGAGAGCAAGAGAGAGAGCGAGAGCAAGAGAGCGAGAGCGAGAATGTATACCTGCAGAGTTCTTCATAGGAAAAATTCAGAAGGCAATTTTGCTTTTGCTATCTTTTTGCTCCCTTTGGATCCTTCCCTTTTGCAAGTAGACTCTCTACAAGTATGTGTAATAAGAGAAATAGGATGCTTGTCCTCTCCCATGGGCTACATGATCACAGCTCTAGATTCATGAAGGTGCTAGATTATTACCTGAAGGAGTCCTTCCCTAAAGAAAGAGGTTGGTATCTTTTTTTCTACTGACTCTTTCCAACCACCCACCCCCTCCCTCACTCTGGAGAAAAATCACTTAAAACTAAGACTCCAATTATCTGGTAAAAATTGCTTAAAACTAAGATATGGCTCATGTCTAGAGTCACCCCCAAAAAGCAGTAAATGGTATTCTATGTAAAATGTTGATCAGGTGTGAATTATTTATTTCTTCTACCCAAGAGAACACAAAAGACTTATAAATATGCATTAATGAAAACAAAGCATCATTCAATAATCTATACTCTTAAAATGATTTCTAGGAGGTTGATACTTAAAAACACTAAAACAGGACATTCAGTGGCATTGTACGAGTATCATTTTCAACACTGTCATACCCGAAGTGGCCAAGGTAACTCCTCTCAACTCTGCCCATGGTCCATGGAATGGAACGGCTCCTTTTGTTAGATGCTACCGTTCAGTTATGGTCAGAACATTTCCATCTGAGCAGACAGATACTTATGTGGTATTGTAGAAAGAGTGCTATATCTCTCTGCACTGAGTATGAGGCGACCCAGATTCAAATCCGAATTCTGATTTTTATCAATCATTGGGCAGATTACTCCACCATCTGAACCTGTTTCTTCATCTGCAAAATGAGCAGACTGAATGAGTTGAACTAGGTTCCTTCCTGTTTTAACATTCTCTGACATCTCTCAGCTGATATACTCATGCATATATTCAATTTGAACCATTAAAAGTCCTCAAAAGTTTAAGGAATTAAGCAATAATAATTAACTTCAGTTTCCAAAGTACTTTTCTCACAGCAACCCTGTGAAAGTAGATATAGTGCAAGTATAACTATGCCCACTTTACAAGTGAAGGAACTGAGGTTCAAAGTTGTTACTTTTCCAAGGTTACACAATCTGTAAATAACAACACCTAGATTAGAATTTTGGAATGACACACTGGTGCTGATAGGGCTGATATTGTAGGGGCAGATGGACCTACTCATATCATACTGCCTTATGTAGGCAGTCACATATTCCCTCTAATAACAGCTTCCTTGTTCTGCACTGAGCTGATTTTGTGTGAGAAAGAGCTGCTCACCTCTTCACTAGAATGGAAGATGTTAACTCATTCCTTGCAATCTGTATACTTTCCATTTGGATTTCGCCTGGCTATGCTTTGAACATGATGGGGAGACGAAACTTACTTTGAGTCATTATGTCAATATCTCAGGGTTAGCTGACACTTTAAAATCTTAAGTGTTCTCCTATTATCTTGCATGTCCTGGTTTTAATTTTTACATAACTAAGGCTTTTTTTTTCTCTTTTACTATAACGTGGAACACAGTACTCATTTTGGACATTGAGTTCAATAACAGATTTAAGTCTATGAGTCCTATTATAGTGGTTGTCACTGTAGGTGACTGTCCTGAAGGATTGTGCTCTCCCTGCCTCCAACAATCTCATGACCACCTCTAGCTGGCAGCCATTCTCTTTTCCATCATCCACTGCTATAGTTCAGATCATTTCTTCTTTCTTTTTTCTTTACATTTTCCCTTCATTTTTTATTCTGCTTTATTCTCATGTTCTCTTTTTTCTTTGATTCTTTTATGCTTTCTGGACCCTTTGGTTTTGTTCCTCTCTACCCAGCTTCTGTCCTTGTTATGTGTTCCAATTTCAAATCATCAGGAACACAAGTTACCTTCTCTCTCCTTCCCTCCCTCCCAAACACACCACAAAGGAAGGGTGAAAAAGACAAGCTTGTCCCTGGCTAAGTGAAATCTCACTCACGCAGTCAGTCAGTGGGTTTGTTTTTCAACACCAGCTGAAACAAACGCTGGACATAGTATCTTAATGAGAGAATTTCTGATAGAAATGGAAAGTACATGTTTGGGAGACATAGACATAGACACAAAAGATATGGTGATGCCCCCATAGCTTAATAATGCCCACCTTGGATGTTTGGACACGATCACAACATTCATTTTTCTTAAAAGTACTAGACCTTGTCCTTGACACGTGTGCCATTTGATCTATATATTAATTTTTGCATGTCTCATACTTACAAAAGATGTCTTTTCACTCCTTGCATTAACAAGCAGTGAGAGGTTCAAAGAGCTGAAGTCAGAACCGCACTTCAACGAAATCGCCTCCAGGAAGACAGCACCAGCAGTGAAAATTCCTGCTACTTCTGAGCAGGTCGTATCTACCCAGATCTGTCTATTTTCTTTCTTTTCTTTATGAGCTAAGATATATACAACAACACCATATATACCACATGTAAACCAAGTGATGCTGAGAAATATACATGCATATACACAGTATACATGCATATACTACAGGATTAAAATCTAACAATAACTTTTTGATTCAATCCTTAAAGGAATTTTTTTCAGATGTAGAGTTAACTCTCAAACATCTATTCTGCCACTTATTCCTTTCATTCTCACCAGTTATTGGTAATCATTATCATCACCATCATTATCATCATTATGATAGGCATTGACATAGCTCTTTTTAAACATCATCTCATTTAATCTTCTCAATAAGTTAGGTAGGTTTCTACGCCCAGTGATGCAGGTGAATGCCGGTATTATTACCCCACTTTAAAGATGAGAAAACTGATATTCAGAGAAGCAATATGGCTTGCCTATGATCACTTAGACAGCTAGTAAATATTTGGGTTAGGATGCAAACCCAGCACTTTTTATTATATGAGAAAGGTAGGTTTTGTTTTCCTAATAAACACACTCATTTACTGCTTTTATCCCAAGGAAAGTTTGAAACAGTCAGTCACATTTAGGGAAGCAACTACAGTGCTTTTGCTTCAATCTGAAAGTTGAGAGTGTCTACCTAAAGCATGAATTGAATTGCAATAAGAGTTCATAGAGTATCAAGATTAATAAAGGTGAAAAGTTTCTTAGCTTCTCTGAGTAAATTCTTCACAGTGTGGTTTCATTTTTTCTCTTAGAATGAATTTCCAAAATATCAGACATATAAACCAAATGTAAATGATTTTGGTTGAAAGATATACTATAGTTTCCTTTCTTTGGCATGGAGAATATAGGATGTCTTAAAATGATATAATTAGCCTGATGACATCCCAAGAAGTGTTTTTGAAAGTTATCAGTAATGGAATGCAATATAAAAGTAAATGGTACGTATATTATATATATATATACATATAAAAGATACCTCATCTGTATTATGACACTGACATTTCCTTTCACTCACGATGAGAACCAAGATAATGCCAGTGGTGTTTTATCCTTTCTTGCCTATGAACTCAATGAATTCACAAAGATAAATGTCATAAACAGAGATCAGCAATCATATAATATATATTACCAAGGATTTCATTTTTATTTTGCTGGAGGATTTCTTCTCTAATATTTTTTCAAATAACTATAAAATTTTGAGGGTTTTTAGTTCAGCTTTTCAAATAAAATAGTATTTTTTATTTTATCCTCTTATAATTCTTTCCATTCTCTACCTGCCACTCTTTTTTCGCACCTACACATTTTTTTCCTAGAGCTGTATCTCTATCCATTACATATTAAACCTGGTTTCAATGTTCCTTGGTTTTTTATCTTTCTTTAGAATATGGAATAACACATTGGTATTGATAGGGCTAATATATAGTGCCTGGTACATAACATGCACTTAATAAATCCTTTTTGAGTGATTTTTATTTTTGCCTAACCATCAAACATATGAGATCACTGATTAGAGTCCACTGGAATTTATGGTTGATACAAGAAAGAGAGTTCTAGGAGAAGATTAACTAATAAAATTATAGATTTTTAGGGACAGTTGAAACAAATCTTATAATTATTCCAGTGAACTTTCTTCCCATTGCAATATTTCCTTCTTCAGGGGTCCTTAACCTTTGGCAGTTTGGTGAAGACTATAAACCCTTTCTCAGAATAATTTTTAAAATATTTTATTTTTACCCAAATACATGTAAAAACAATTTCTAACACTTTTTTTAAAGTTTTGAGTTCCAAATTCTACCCCTCTCTCTCCCTTCCCTTTCCCCTCCCTGAGATGGCAAGTAATCTGATATAGGTTATACATGTATAATAATGTAAAACCTTTTCCTACAGAATAATGTTGTTAAATGCATAAAATAAAATACAAAGGACACCAATTCTGTTGAAATACTGTCTCCAGATAGGAATATTGCGATCACGTGTTGTAGCAGTGAGTCTAATACCAACAATAATTTCAAAGTAGTAATGATTATAAATTATATTTTGAAAAATTTGTAACAAATGTAATATGATATGAAAATATCTGATTTCTTTTTTTAAACTTAATTTATTTTTCAGTTTTCAACAATCACTTCCATAAGTTTTAAATTTTTCCACCTCCTTCCCCTCTCCTCCCTGAGATGACATGCAATCTTATATGGCTTCTACATTTATATTCTTACCTAACACACTTTCACATTAATCATGTTGTATAGAAGAATTAAAACAAATGGGAGAAACCATGAGAAAAAAACAAACCAAAAGAAAACACAGCACAAGAGAAAATAGCCTGCTTCATTCTGCGTTCTGAATCCATAGTTCTTTCTCTGGATGTGGATGACATTTCGCCTCAAGAGTCCTTTGAGAATGTTTTAGGTGTTTGCTTTGCTAGGAAGAGCTACGTCTATCAGAAACAGTCCTTGCACACTGTGGCTATAACCATGTATAGTGTTCCCTGGTTCTGCTTATTTCACTCAGCATCAATTCATGTCTTTCCAGGTTTTTCTGAAGTCCTACTGTTCGTCATTTCTTATAGCCCAACTTGTTCAGCCATTTCCCCAATTGATTGCATGTGTGTGTTTGTCCTTCATTGCTGAAGAAGACCATGCCATCAGAGAAATAATGACATGACTTGCACTTGACTTTGTTTTGAGTGAGGGAGGGCTGTGCGGGTCACCAGCCTCACTTCTCCTCCAGAGCCATCTGAATCCAGTGACCAAATACTGGATGACTGGAGATGACCCAGGATGAAGCAATTGGAGTTAAATGACTTGCCCAAGGTCACACAGCTAGTGAGTGTCAAGTGCCTGAGGTGAGATTTGAACTCAGGTTCTCCTGACTCCTGCACTCTATCCACTGCACCACCTAGCTGCCCCCCTAGAAGCTGTATTGCTGGGTCAAAGAGCATGCACATTTTTGTAGCCCTTTGGGCATAATTCTGAATTGCTCTCCAGAATGGTTGGATAAGCTCACAGCTCCACCAACAATGAATTAGTGTTACAACTCTCCCACATCTTCTCCAACATTTATCATCTTCCTGTTTTTTCATGTTAGCCAATCTGACAGGTGTGGTGTGGTACCTCATCATTGTTTTGATTTGCATCTCTCTCATCAGTAGTGATTTAGAGCAGAAAATACCTTTGATTTCTATTGGTGAAAAAAGCACAAGTATTATCAATACTATTGAGGCTTATTTCCTCCACTCATAATATTAAATTTCAGTTCAAAGTTAATGAAAATAAACTATAACATAACAAGTCCATGCAACCTATCCATTGATTCTTTGGCAGTCCACAGATACCAGGTTAAAAAGCCTTGCTGTATATGGTCTGGTGTAAGAATTATTGGGCCTGAATTCAGGACTCCCAATATCTGATACCAACTCTGCAAATAACTAGCTTTTAGACCCTGAGCAAGGCATCAAAACCGAAAAATCTCAACTGGAAGGCACCTCAGAGGTCACCTGGTCAAACTGTTCACTGAAGAAGAGTCCTCTCTGCCTGACAAGTGGTCATTCAGCCTTTGCCTGAAGACTTTCATTAAAAGGAAGTCCTCTGCTTCTTGAGGGAACTCATTCTGGTCTTGGAAAGCTTTTAATGTTAAGAAGTTTTCCCTTACACCAAGCCTAAATCTACCTCTCTGCAACTTGAACCCATTGGTCTTATCCTAGTTTTAACTTCTGGGACCAAGCAAAACAAATATAATCCCTCTTCTTTGTTGGTGTCCTTCATTCTTTTTTTCGTTCAATTTTAAATTAAATTTTATTCTTTTCAGCCACCAAAAATCTATTTTCTCTATTTTCCCTCCCTCCCACATCTCCTCTCTCATTCCCACCCTCCACTGAAGAGAAAAAGAAATGCCTCATAGCAAACATGCAGAGTCAAGCAAAATAAATTTCCATGTTGGCCATGCCCCAAAACTAAAGGTTTCATTCTGTACCTTGAGTTCATGGCCTCTCAGTCAGGAAGAGGGTAGTAGGCATCCTCATCAGGTTTCTAGAGTCATAATTGGTCATTGTGTTGACCATAGTCCTGGAGTCTTTCAAAGTTGTTTCTCTTTACAGTATTTCAGCAACTATTTATTAAGTTGGTTTTTGTCCTTTGTTCTCGAAGAGAACCAAATGACATCACTATGATAAAGTCAAGTTTCAGTGTGTCCCACTGTGGTTGATCAGATCAATATGAGCTCAGAATGCTCTACCATAGATTGGGCACAGATAGTCCAAGTGAACATTTGGGGTGGATACTCTAAATTTACACATCCTACATTTCCTTTGAGCTGTTTCAATTCTACATAGCTCACAGAGCTAAGCACCTTCTCTGATGTGGGCACACCATGCTGAGCAATCCTGTGCCAGTGTCTCCCATGTCACACAATCAATTCCAAAGTTCTTAAAAGAGACCTTGAGAGTGTCCTTGTATGGCTAGTGTCCTTCATTCTTGAAGAGGACCAAAATGACATCCCTGTGTTGGAGTCAGTGACTACTTCCAACTGTGGCTGATCAGATCAACGTGAGCTCAGAAGGCTATATCACAGGTCGGGCATAAATAATCCATATGAACATTTGGAGTGGACATGTCTAAATTTGTGTATCTCACATTTCTTTTTAACTACTGAAATTCTACTTCCCTCATAAAGCACAGAGCTTTCTTTGATGCAGGCATGCCATGTTGGGTGGTCCTGTGCCAGTGTTTCCCATATCTCATAATCAATTCCAAAGTTCTTCAGAGAGATCTTAAAAGTGTCCTTGTATTGCTTCTCCTGACCACCATGTGAATGCCTCCCTTGCATATTAAGCATTCAAACACTTAATGATAGCTATCATGCCCAACATCTCATGTCTTTTCTAGGTTAAACATCTCCTAGGTGCTATAACTGCACCTAGGGAAGAGGTTTTGATGAAACAAGTGAGGCTCAGTCACCTATGGTCAATATGGTTCTCACGGAACCACAATCCCGTCTTAAGATCATGGTGGCTCCAACATCAATAGTCATTGAATTTTCATTGCACTTACTTTTAGTAACTAGAAGACAGTAGACTAATTTGAATATACTAGACATGCCTGGTTTGGACTCTTTTTATAATCCGCACCTTCCTATACTTACCTCTCCCCACCTCACTGACACAGTGAGAGATGATCTGAACAGGTAAGCAGTTAGCATTAGACAAGTGCAGTATTAAGGTCCATATCTCAGAAGGCAGTGTAACAGCAACCACCCTAGCACACTGAGGATGGCTTGCTAGCACAGGTTCTTCGATCTGCTTTAAAAAGGAAAGACAGCTTCAAAGGGGTTAACAATCCTTTTTTAATTAAACATATATGTCATTTACTACTTTGGGGGAAAGGTTAACACCTCAAATGTGGAGAAAATAAAAACAGAGAAAATACAAGTAGAGAAATTAGCACAAATATGAACAGACAGGGCTCCAACTGTCTGACAAAATAATACAACCACCTACATACAATACCAGAAGTAGTAGCACCAACAAATAGTGGGGGAAGAGGCGAGGGGTCTTAACAAATGGCTACTCAAGAGTCCCATCCAGAGGATCCAAGAAGTCCTTCTCATAAGCAAAACCCCCAAAACAAAATGCCAACCTCCCAATATATATACAACAAGGATTTGGCTCCTGATTGACTCAGAGTCAGTAGGCCCTCAACCTATGTAACACAGGACAACTGTGAATCATCAGGGTTCAAAGGAGATCAATTCTTCAGATGTTTTCAATGAGCCTGGGAAACTGAATTATACCACAAAATCCCACTGTGCTTGTTCTTTCAGGCAGAAAGAGCATGGCATCACTGCATTCTTACAGCAGGCAAGAGGAGAAAGTCCAAACAAACAAGTGTCAGGAAGTTTTGAGCAGTAGCAACCTGGACACAAGAACTGGGCTCCAGGTTACAAACTTGGGCCTTGCGGATATAAGTGAGAATCCCTACATACTCTTCAGCTTTAAGATAAGGAATAACCCATCAAGCTTGACAAGAGGTTTTTTTCATTTTACTACTTTGCTGTGGTCTTGCCTTCCAGTTCCCTCTTAAAGGTCCTTCAGCTAGAACACTGCTATCTCTGCCACTCTCATTTTTTTCTCCATGGTAACAGGTAACTAAGCAGAACGAGGTACCAGGTTACTGAAATAGGCATTAAAAGATGCAGAGGGGAGGAGATGTAGTAGCAGGAATCAAGGCAAGAGTCCAGCTATTGGAACCAGAGTTCTGGGTAAGAATAGAAGCTGCAGTAAGGTTGACTCTCCACATGTTCTACAATTCAGTGACACTGGTCTCCTTGTCATTCCTTGCACATGACAGTCAATCTCCCAACTCCAGGCCTTTTCACTGGCTGCCCTCTATGCCTGGAATTCTCTTCTTCCTCATTCTCCTCTTTCCAGTTTCCTTCAAATATCACATAAAGTCCCATTTTCTAAAAGGTGAAAACTTCTAAAAGAAGTCTTTCCCAGTCTTCCTCAATCTTAGTGCCTTCCCTCTGAAGTTATCTCCAACTTCTTCTTTGTATATCTTGCTGTTAGATAGTTATTTGCATGAGTTCCTTGAGAGCAGGGACTATTATTTTTTTGTCTTTTTTAATACCCCCAGCATATAGCACTGTGCCAGGAATATAGTAAGCATTTAACGAATGTTCATTGAAGTATAATGGAACCTATGCTTATACCCCACAGGACTGCTAGGATGTCCAAATGAGAATATACAGATACATATATGTATATATGTATGTACATTTAATATATAATAAATATACACATATATGTATATATACATTGATCAAGTGAGATAATGAGAAATATATCACATACATATAATATACATTACTTTAAAATTTACAAATTTTAATATATATCACTTTGTAAATTTAAAAATGTTCATTGACTTGACACTGCTGAACTATAGAGCCAGGGATCAGATTACTCTAAGAGCAAGGACAGGAATGAACTTTCAGTTGGGAAGTGACTGGTCCCAGCCTATTGGTTCCCAGGGTAGTGAGTTAGTAGCCCTTTAAAAAATAAGGCAGGGTGGGACTCTTAGGTTTATGAGATTAACTCCCACAGATGTCTATAATTCATTTCTATATTGCTAACTAGATAACTTCTCATATTTTATCAACATAGACTCAGACTTATTATCTGCTTTATGATCCTGCTACCTCATTTTATTTCCACTTTACCTTGTTGACTCACTACTGACCTCATCTGCCTACCCTGATCTCAGGCCCCCTTTGTTTGTGACTCAGATTTGCCTTTGATTGATGACCCTTCTGGCTTCATCAGATTGAGCCAGTTTCACGGGTATTACACTTATTTCCTCTTTCCTTCCCATGATATCTCCAAATCACTGCTGTGTATAGTTGATTTTAGTGGCTTGAGGGGAGAGTCTGCTTTCGTTCTGACCCCTGTAATCCCTGAATGTTCTCCTCTATTTATAGGATTATAAAATCATCTATCTGGGACTGGATCATAGGAGCAAACATTGAAAGCTTGAAAAAACTTAAGACACTCTCAAGTCCAAACCTTTCAATAGGTCAGAGAGGTTAAGGTTCTTGGTCAGGGTCACAGAGCTAGGCAGTTACAAAGATGGGTTCAAACCAGGTGCCATGACCCCAAATCTAGTAGACCACAGCTGCCTGCTGCTAACTCTGCCTGATTTGAGACCACTAGTGATTCAGCTCAAGATCCAGCTATGAACATTGGAGGATGTAAGGGCAAGGAGCAGTATGGATCATTCTAGAATCATCCATGATTTCCATGCAGTCTAGTGGGATAGACAATGCTCCTACCATATCCCTTTTATTCTTCCTTTACTTTATCATCAGGAAAATCCATTTCATCATACCCTCAGGCTTCTGAATAAAAAAAATGCTATTTATGCTGCTCTTTCTGTTAGCTCAATCAATAAACAAGCATTTATTAAACACCTACTTTGTCTCAGGCATTGTGCTAGAAGCTGAGTATAAAAACAAAACTGAAACTGTCTCTTCATTCAAGAAACTTATATTCTATTGAGAGAAACGATACGTGGCCATATCATCAATCAATTTAGTAAGAGTAAAATGCTATTATGTATGAAGACAGATGACACTACATAGGAAATAGTTTATGATTGGCTTAGAGAATCAGACATGCCCTTAGGCCTTGCTATGTATTACATAGCAAGATAGTTTGGAATCATTTATTCCAGCAACACTGAAAGGAATAGTGGTCGAATCAATGGTGAAGGACTCTTGAGAGACAATTACCTTTCAGGAAAAAAGGGTAAATTTTTTTCTCCTCCCATCCCCACACTGACTAGGTGGTAACCTCATGAACTTAGAAAAGTCAGAGATCAGGAATTCCTATTAGTAGCAGCACATCCAGGGCATCAGTGACTAATGACAATGTTCATACTGAAAGCTAGGAGAAATACTGAGAACAAACTAGAAACACTGAAGAAAGCCTAGCTACAGGACTCTATGAGGATGCAGACCCTCAGAGGTCAGCAGAAAACTATATCTAAGAATACTTCGAGGACTCCATGAAGGGAGTTTACCCTTTGGTTATTTATACTGTCTAATTTGAACCCACTCTCCCCAGTGACCTCCTGTATACAAGAAGAGAGGGGTCTTGGGTTTTAAGGAAATATTTCTGCAACAACTATCCTTGCTATACCTGTTTGTAAATACCATTTCTAAAAGCTAATCAACAATAGCTGATAATCAGTGGAGAGCACACTGGAGGGGGTTCATGAATGATAGTATTAAAAACCTACCCCTGCTAAGCATGGTGAAGTACATATATGACCTCATTTATCAGGGAAGCTGAGCCTAGCGGGTCTCTTGAACTTGGGAGTTAAAAGTTACAGTGGGCTATGCTGATCAGGTGTCCAAATTAAGTTCAGCATCAATGTGGTAAGCATCTGGTATTGAATCAAATCTTCCTTACTGATTAGTGGTGGGATCAGATTGAGTCACCCTTGCACTTTCAGCCTTTGTAAGAGAGAGAGTTTGTCTTTAAAAACAATAAAAACCTCCAAAAGCAGCTTCTCAGGGTTACCCCTAGAACCTGAGGGAAAAGAGTAGTCAACTGTTTCTGGATACCTAGTCTCCAATTCAACTGGAGATTGAAAAATTGGCTTTAGAGAGAATACTCCACAAATAAGTAAATACAAAGTAGTTTCAGAGGGAGAACTAGTAGCTGGAGGGATCAGGAAAGATTTTACATACGTGGCAGCACTGAACATGCATTTTGAAGGGAGGCAGAGATTCTAATAGGTGCACTTCAGGCACCAGACTTGTGCAAAGAGAAAGATGAGCCGTTACATACAAGGCATAGAAAATAGAGCACTTTAACTAGAATGTAGAGTACATGAATGGAAGTAATGTATAATAATCCTAGAAGAGGAGGCTAGAATCCACTCATGAAGATCTTCAATGGTCAAACTGAGTTTTTACTTTTTAAAATTAATTTATTTACTGTTAATTTTCAACATTCATTTCCATAAGTTTTAAATTTTCTTCCCTTCTCTCCCCTCCCTCCTCTCCAAGATGGCATTCAATCTGATATAGGCTCTATATTTTACATTCCTATTAAATATATTTTCACCTTAGTCAAGTTATATAGTTTCGACTTTTTTCTTTTTTAACAAAGTAGATCCTTCCATTGCTATTTTCCAGTTGTGAATTCTGCCCCACCCAGTCTCACTGATCTGTTTCCATCATGGTTTCAGCATGTTAGGAGGCTCTTAATGTGATAAATACTAGTCCACACCGTTTTATCTTATCAGCTACTTGGAAAGGAGTATATGCTAGTGAACTACCACTACCTTCATTGGATAAACACTTGTCAGGTTATTATTAGGTTCTGGGGAATATAGAGATTAAAAAGATACATGATCCTTTCCCTGAAGGAGCTTACATTATAATAGATGTGATATGACCTGTGTAGAAATAAGTATATTGCAAGGAAGGGCATGCTGGAGATATCTAGAAAATAGACTTCAAAAAAAGCAAATGTGATAATTCATGTGACTGAATTGAGGAGGTAAGTTTTCTATAGTTACAAATAAGATCTTCTTGATTAGAAACTGGTATGTCCCACAACAAAGAAAGGTATCTTCACAACATGGAATCAATGACCATATCATGGAATAGGGGTTTATAAGTGATTCAAAAAGGACTAGCGTCTCTAGTATGAGGGCCTAATGAGTCCTTTTCAGGGCTGCTCATCACCTTTAGCATCCACCTATCACCCAATTCTCACCTATGGTTCCAAGAAACTGTAGCATACACAATGGCCACACCCCAGTAAACCTTCTCAGCAGATGGACTAACCCAGATTGAAGATAACTGAAGGGCCTCAAACTCATTGGTAAGTTAGGGAGATGTCTACTCAAAGCATGTGAAAACTTTCCCTAGTAGAATGGGTGCATCAGAACAATTTGTTCCAACAGTCATGAAGTCAGCAAAAGCAGGTGTCATGGAATGCTTAGAGCTTAGTCAGACATTAAAGATGCCAAGGTCATCCAATGCACCCAAGCCATCACCAGTCATCCTGACTTTCGTCTTGCCACTGGACTTCAATGACTCCGAAAGAGAGAATGAGACTGATGACTTTGTCCAACTCTGTCTCACATAAATCCAGTTCATTCTAGAATCAAGACATCACCCCATGATGTCAGTGGACCTCTTTGGAAAGAAAGAATGAACAACAATAACTTCTAGTATAGCTCTGAGTGTAAAGGACACAATTTTGCCTCCAATCCTAGGATCAACCTATAGAGATTCTAGGGAGGAAGAAAGAATAATTTCAGCCAGTCTATCTTACATATGACATGACTATATGAAAGTTGTGTTCGAGATACATAAAAGATGCATCTAACAGACATCTTCTTTCTGTCCCTTGGTCTGGAGTGCGGCTCCTTTGTTCTCTGGCTTGCAGCCAGACTCACATCTCTGTGCAATTCTCTGAATCTGGCTCCCAGTCAGGTCAGAAGTTGTAGCTTATGCTCTCATATTTTCTCTCTTCCAAACCATCAGCTGGAACAGGCCAATTATTTGTCTTACTCTCCTTCCCCCTGCTTAGTAGATCTGTTATAGGAGCAGGCTATACTTTTTAAAAAGAAGTGTTATTGATTTTTGTTTGTTTTACATTATTTTAATTTTTGAACATACACTGCCCTAGCCTCCAATAACCCTCCCTTGTAAAAAAGATAGTTAAGGACCACAAACCAACACATTGACCATGTGGAAGTAGTAAGGAGATGTGGCTAGGGTGCTGAGCATGGAGTCTATAAGCCCCGGGTTCAATCCCAACTCTGACATTCAGCAGCATCATCCCAGAAACGTTACTTAACTGCCCTCCTCCTCCTCACTTTCCAGCTCCTCTGCTTGCCTTTGAATTCTAGCCAAAATCCTACCCTCAGTAGGTATTTAGCCTATGTATATATACATACACATATATAATATATATATATGTATATACACTAGCCTTTCTCAATCCTTCCTAATTTCCTTTATGAACTATTTTCTAATTCTCCTGTGTATAGATTGTAAATATCTGTTCGCTTGTCTTCCTTATTAGAAAGTGAACTTCTCAAGGGCAAGGATTTTCTTTTGCCTTTATTTGTACTGTGTTTGCTTGACACAGTGCCTGACACGTAGTAAGAGCTTAATAAAATGACTGACCGATTAACATTTCCTCATCTATGCAATGTGGATAATAATTGCCATGGCAGGACAGAATAACGGAGAGAGGGCCAGTCTTGGAGTCTCAAAAACATGGTTCCATCTCAGCTCTGACACTTATTAGATTGGTGACATGTGTGCCATTGGCAACTCCCTAGGATTTACATGTTGTGTGAGTTAGTGTGCTGCATTGGAAAGAACCCTAAATTTGGATTCAGAATATTTTGGCTCAAATCAAATCCCTGACACTTGTTCCCTGTGAATAAGTTGCAACCTCTCTGGGCTTCAGTTCAATCAGCTGTAAAATAAGAGAGTCGAACGGAAAGACTTTTAAAGAACCCTCCACTCCCCTCTTCTAAATCTATGATGGTATCATCCTATGTCTGGCACCATACTCCTCATTCTGCACCTCTGGTCCATTAACCCTTCACTGAGAGAAGAGAGGTAGATTTTAATCTCTATCCTCTGGCAGGTTGCACTTCCTCTTCCTCCTTCTTGCATTGCCAGGAAGCCCCATCTCTTTTCCCTCCTTCCTTTAGGAAGTAATGGAGGGACCTTTGAGCACCCAGGGCACCAGCCGCAGACAGACCTCTTCCTCTCCAGGGTAGTAGCTTTAATAACACACTCCCTTCTCCTGACCCTATAGCCTTTACATATTACCATGCTCCTTTTTTTCTTCCTTCTCTCCCCAATTTTCATTGTCTCACCATATAGCTTAAGATTTCTAGACTTGGCACCTGGAATTGAGATCTGGGTAATAATAACAGCAGCAATTTTAGTAGAAGCAGTAATATTTATATAGTGCTCATTATGTATCAGGCACTCTGCTTACTATTTACACTTATTATTTCCTATCAATCTTCACAACAACCCTGGTAGGTAGATGTTAGTGTTGTCTCCATTTTACAGATGAAGAAACTGAGGCAAGCAGACGTCAGATGGCTTGTCCATAGTCACAATTTATGGTATTTATTTTGTGTATGTATACCTTAAAGATCGGTATTATTTTATATTTTTAAGTTAAGGCACAATTTTATAAGTATATGTGTAATATATATATAATATAATAGCATGAAATGCAACATATAACCTTATATATTATATATAATATAGAACATAGTATATTATACAGAATATAAATAATAGTATTAAATATATATAAGTACATATTTACAGCTGAAAATGGACTCTGTGCTTAGATGATTTTGTGATCTCATTGATTTGGATACTAGTTCCCATAGAGCAGTCCCATGGTGACCCATCCACACCTTCCCATCCTCCATGACTCTTATCCATATCCTCCTATGACTCCTCTAAAAGGGGTCCATCCATCACACCTGAGGATAAGCTGGAGAGTATACAGAAGAGAAGTGGAATGGTGAAGGGGCTGGAGTCCATGTCATCTAAGAATCAGTCAAAAGGACTGGGGATATTTAGTCCAGAGAAGAGATGGTTCATAGGAATATAGCAGCTGCTTTTAAGTATTTGAAAGGTTATTATGTGGGAAATGGATTAGATTTATTCTGTTTGGCCCCCAAAGCAGAACTGAGGGCCATGTGTGGAGGTATCAAGAAGAGAAATTTAGGCTTACTTAAAGTCAAGAATCATTTCCTAATAATTAGAACAAGGTTGGAGAACCTGTGGCCTCAAGGTCACATGTGGCCCTTGCAGTACTTGAGAGCCTAAAGGGTCACATCTGGCCTCGAGGTCTCAAGTTCCCCACCACTGCCTTGTTGTTTTGCTCGTCTTTTGTTTTCAAAGAAGACCATAACATCAGAGAAATGATGACATGACTTGCACTTGACTTTGTTTTGAATGAGGGAGGGCCATCTGGATCCAGTGCTTTCCCAAAGTAGAATGGGACACCTCAAGAAAGGGTGGGTTTTCCCTTAATAGAATTCTTCATGTAGATTCTGCAAGGTCATTTGTCAAGCATGTCATACTAGGGCTGCCTTTTAATTGTGGGCTTGAATTAATTATGGGTTAGAATTGATGGCCCCTGCACTCCCTTCTAATTCTCAAATTCTTGGACTCTTTGTAATTCTCCAATATCAGCATGACACGTTGCAGAATGTGCTAAATTTAGAGTCACAGAAGACCTTAGTTCAATCATACCTCTGATACTTATTAGCTAGCCATGGATAATACTTGGTCTCTCTGATCCTCAGTTTCCTCATCTGTAAAATGGGAATATTAACACCTGTAGCAGTTATGCCAAAGACTAGTCCCTCCCTCCAGATAAGCTTCAGCTGCAAATAGCTGCTGTCACTGCTGCCAACAGTGATGGTGATGTTTATGGCTTAACATATACATTGTGCCTTAAGGCACAAAGCAAACAATTGTATATGTTATTTCATTTGCTGACCTTTGAATGTAATGGAAGAGGCACAGTAAAGAATGTGGACATAAGTAGAGAGCATCTGATATGCTATCAAGGACGAAAATAAAGGAGATGAACAATGAAAAAAGAAAAGTCCAGAAGGACGTGAACTGCAATGCTGGATATACATCTATAGAAGGCTCTCTGCTAAAATAAGAGCAGCTGAGAAATTGCCTTGACTTTCTTCATTTACAGGGATGTGTCATATTGCCTGACCCAAATGGGTGCTCTCTAGTGTGACTTATAGTACCCACAATTACAAGGCTAAGTAGACCTAAGATACTCTTATTTAAGGAAAATCTCTAGGACATCAGAATCCCCAGGGTCTTGTGCCCAGGTACAGAGATTTACATCAGGAGGCATGAACTTAGAAAAAGGAGAAAAGAGAAGAAGGAATTTTTTTTAAAGAAACAAGAAGCCACATGGGAAGAGGTATTGAGTATCCCTGAGGATCCCTGACCAGAGCTGAGTTCAACCAGTAGCATATTATGTCATGGGAAAAAGTCTACTGAGCATAAAGCATAAACTCAGAACATACAGACTCAAGAAACAGTAAAGGATGAGGCAGTCAGGTATAGAAAGAGAGGATTGAACTAAGAATAAGAGAACTTCTTTAGATCTGGGATTTACTACTCTCTACTTGGGGCATCTAGCTGGTACAGTGAACAGAGAACTGGGCCTGAAGTCAGGAAAATCTAAGTTCAAATCTGGCCTCACATACTAGCTGTGTGACCCTAGGCAAGTCACAGAACCCCATACAATTCAGTTTCCTCATCTGTAAAATGAGCTGCAGAAGAAAATAGCAAAACGTCCCAATATCTTTGCCAAGAAAACCTCAAATGGGGTCATGAAGAGTTGGATATGATAGAAATGACTGAACAGTGCTCCCTACCTATGTAACCTTGGGCAAGCATTTAATCTCCCTAGGACTCAGTTTCCTAATTTGTAAAATGAGAGAATTAGACTGGATGACTTTTGAGATTCCTTCTACCTTTAGATCTACAATCCTTTAATTCCATGTACAGGGAGGATTTCTGCCCTCTGTTATCTCTGGAAGCTGAGCATCAACCAATTCCTGTCAAAACAGGCTGCTTCAGTTTGGCTTTCTATTCAGAGATGCTAGGAAAGATCACAGGAATTTCCTTTCCATATGGCTTCTTACTTCTTTCTAGAACTGCATTGATCAAATAGAAGCTGGGCCCACTGGGGCTGAAGTTCTGGGCCCCTCCCTGTTTTATACTCAGGGACAGGGTTTAGACTAGATCTAGTCCTTACAGAGCCTCGACTCTGGTGAGAGGGGTGCTCCCTCTTCTCTTGCTTGTTTTCTCATTAAGCCCCCTCCCTCATTCCCCAGGGAAACAATTTAGCTTATGGCTCACATATAGGGGTTTTCCAAAAGGGGGGAGAGGAATAAAAATGTACACAGCAGATGATATAAATCAGATGCAGCACAGGTTATTTATTCCTACTCACAAAAAGGAACGCTAAGCATAAACAAATGTGCTGAACTGAAGATCTGAACAGAATTCAGTAACAACTTATAATTATGGTTACAGTCTGCTGAGTGAGGTCATATTTAAGCCTTATCAGTACATAAAGCAGTTTTGCAAGGCTGCTAATCATCCATTTTACCTTTCTCCTTCACTGAACACTGTCCTTTTAATTCTACTGATCAATCAGCTAGGCATAGGCCAGTCTTCTTATTGTCAGTGACTGACCTCTCTGATAGAAAAGCTTCAATAACCAGTCACCAGTAGAAGTTGAATAGGCCTAAGGGGTCATCTCAAAAAGCATGCACTCAGAGTTCCCCGGGAAACTTTCAAGGACTCCAAGTGACTTCCAGGGACATAGTGACTTGCTGGTTGAGCCTTTGGGGGATAATAAATTTCTCTGCCTGCCATGTTTTATCCCAAGGCTGAAAGGGCTTGGCATTCCAGAGTGATGTGGTGAGCCCCAGGAGGGGTTTCTTGATCTTCCCCAGTCACATGTCAGCGGGTGGGAACAGAGGGCTATACCTTTTAAACGAAGAAACAGCTTCTGGCTCATCACTCTCTCAAGGCGGACAGTTTGAGATTTATCTGAATAACTAGTACATCTTATTTCTTTTTTTGCCTCTCCTTGCCAGGTGGCTCTTCCTCTTTTTTTTTTCCCTTTTCCCATGTTGAACCTCCTGACAAATCTCTGAATCCAAGTACAACAAGCCATGAGATTCTTATATCCTATGGTTTTTCTCCAATGAATCTGTTTCCTTGCCCCATAATTGTGGGACTTAAAGTCATTCTTGCAAGTTCCCATTAACAGTCACATATCCTACCCCCTACTGCATTCCCCAAATGGGTCTTGATTAAAATAAAAAGAATCTGAAGGCTAAAGGAGAAATGATTGGAGAGTTAGTTGATCTAACTTATGATCTGTGATAGTTCATAAGCAGGAAGAGCAGTCTAGTTTCAGAGATAAGAGATTTTTCAAGTGCTAAAAGGAAGAATAGTTAGGTCTTCATAGCATAAGTTTCCACAAGAAAAGTCAGCTAATACGTAGGTATCAGAGAGAGAAGCACAACATCTGGGTTTTCAAAAGCATGGTGGTGGGGGGAAAACAGGGCATGGAAGGACCCTCCTGACCCACTACCTCATTAGCACTTAACAAAAGATGTGGGCCTTCCTGCAAAAGCCTCCCCTAATGTGAGGCCCATTAATGGGCAGGGAAGATCTTTCATTAACATAAATTTCATTAACATTACATGAGGCAACACCATTCAGTAGTTAAAAACTAGGTAAGAATTTTGCCCCTACGAAAGAATCAGTCTGGGAGGGGAAGAACCTCAGAATTTCTGGCCAATTTTCAAGCTGGAGGATATAGGACAAAAATTATTAAAAAGGAGTTAGAATCCACGAAAAGAAGAGAGAGCTGTCCTTAATGAACTCATCAATAGATTTTATTTTTTTTTTTTTTTTTTTATAAATTTTATTTTTTTTATTTAGCTTTTAACATTCATTTTCACAAAATTTTGGGTTACAAATTTTCTCCCCTTTTCTCCCCTCCCCCCCCAAACGCCAAGCATTCTAATTGCCCCTATGACCAATCTGCTCTCTCTTCTATCTTCCCTCTCTGCCCTTGTCTCTGTCTTCTCTTTTGTCCTGTAGGGCCAGATAGCTTTCTATACCCCTTTACCTGTATTTCTTATTTCCTAGTGGTAAGAACATTACAGTTGATCCTAACACTTTGAGTTCCAACTTCTTTAGCTCCCTCCCTCTCCACTCCTTCCCTTTGGAAGGCAAGCAATTCAATATAGGCCAAATCTGTGTAGTTTTGCAAATGACTTCCATAATAGTTGTGTTGTATAGGACTAACTATATTTCCCTCCATCCTATCCTGTCCCCCATTACTTCTATTCTCTTTTGATCCTATCCCTCCCCATGAGTGTTGACCTCAAATTGCACTCTCCTCCCCATGCCCTCCCTTCTATCATCCCCCCCCACTCTGCTTATCCCCTTATCCTCCACTTTCCTGTATTGTAAGATAGGTTTTCATACCAAAATGAGTAGGCATTTTATTCTTTCCTTTAGTGGAATGTGATGAGAGTAGACTTCATGTTTTTCTCTCACCTCCCCTCTTTATCCCTCCACTAATGAGTCTTTTGCTTGCCTCTTTTATGAGAGATAATTTGCCCCATTCAATTCTCCCTTTCTCCTCCCAATATCTTTCTCTCTCACTGCTTGATTTCATTTTTTTTTTAAGATATGATCCCATCCTCTTCAATTCACTCTGTGCACTCTGTCTCTATGTGTGTGTGCGTGTGTGCATGTGTGTGTGTGTGTAATCCCACCCAGTACCCAGATACTGAAATGTTTCAAGAGTTACAAATATTGTCTTTCCATGTAGGAATGTAAACAGTTCAACTTTAGTAAGTCCCTTATGACTTCTCTTTGCTGTTCACCTTTTCATGGTTCTCTTCATTCTTGTGTTTGGAAGTCAAATTTTCTTTTCAGCTCTGGTCTTTTCATCAAGAATGCTTGAAAATCCTCTATTTCATTGAAAGACCAATTTTTCCCCTGAAGTATTATACTCAGTTTTGCTGGGTAGGTGATTCTTGGTTTTAGTCCTAGTTCCTTTGACTTCTGGAATATCCTATTCCATGCCCTTCTATCCCTTAATGTAGAAGCTGCTAGATCTTGTGTTATCCTGATTGTATTTCCACAATACTTGAATTGTTTCTTTCTAGCTGCTTGCAATATTTTCTCTTTCACCTGGGAGTTCTGGAATTTGGCCACAATGTTCCTAGGAGTTTCTCTTTTTGGATCTCTTTCAGGCGGTGTTCTGTGGATTCCTTGAATATTTATTTTGCCCTCTGGTTCTAGAATCTCAGGGCAGTTTTCATTGATAATTTCATGAAAGATGATGTCTAGGCTCTTCTTTTGATCATGGCTTTCAGGTAGTCCCATAATTTTTAAATTGTCTCTCCTGGATCTATTTTCAAGGTCAGTTGTTTTTCCAATGAGATATTTCACATTATCTTCCATTTTTCCATTCCTCTGGCTTTGTTCTGTGATTTCTTGCTTTCTCATAAAGTCCTTAGCCTCCATTTGCTCCATTCTAATTTTGAAAGAACTATTTTCTTCAGTGAGCTTTTGAATCTCCTTTTCCATTTGGCTAATTCTGCTTTTGAAAGCATTCTTCTCCTCATTGGCTTTTTGAACCTCTTTTGCCAATTGAGTTAGGCTAGTTTTCAAGGTGTTATTTTCTTCAACATTTTTTTGGGTCTCCTTTAGCAGGGAGCTGATTTGCTGTTCATGCTTTGACTTCATGTCTCTCATTTCTCTTCCCAGCTTTTCCTCCACCTCTCTAACTTGATTTTCAAAATTCTTTTTGAGCTCTTCCATGGCCTGAGCCCATTGAGTGGGCTGGGACACAGAAGCCTTGATTTCTGTGTCTTTGCCTGATGGTAAGCATTGTTCTTCCTCATCAGAAAGGAAGGGAGGAAATGCCTGTTCACCAAGAAAGTAACCTTCTATAGTCTTATTTCTTTTCCCTTTTCTGGGCATTTTCCCAGCCAGTGACTTGACCTCTGAATATTTTCCTCACACCCACCTCACCTCCTGATCCTCCCAGCCAGTGTTTGGGGTCTGGGATTCAAATGCTGCTTCCAGCCTCAGGGCTTTGGGCGGGGGCAGGGCTGCTATTCAGTGTGAGATTAAATTCAGATGCTCAGGTGAGGGCAGGGCTGCCTCTCAGGCTCAGTTCCCTCAGGGAGTTTATGCACAGACCTTCAACAATGGATCCAGGCACCTGCCTGCTTGGAGAGCCCTGGTCTGCCACTGCCCCTCAGCTTCTGTCTCCCGAGGGGGCCCGAGCCATGGGGGCACCCCACTCCCCCCTCGACCTGCCAAAGGGACTCTCTCACCGACCCCCGTCACCTGTGGGTGGAGGTACTTGTGCGGCCGCTGGAGATCCCGTCCCTGAAGCCCGCTCGGATCTGTTCCTCTCGGTGCCGCGGCCACGGCAGGGCTGTACTCAGCTCCCAGTCCCGGTGCCCAGTCTGCAGCACGAAGGACCTTTTATGAGAGGTTTGCCGGTCTCTCCGGAACAGAAATCTCCCTCGCTCCAAGGTTCTGTGGCCTCTGGGTGCAGAATTCGCCGTGAGTTACTTCTTTGTAGTTGTTCTATGGGTTGTGGGTTTGGAGCTATGTGTATGTCTTTCTACTACGCCATCTTGGCTCCGCCCCCGTGTCATCAATAGATTTTAGACAAACTGTATCCAAGATTGCTGAGATAATATGTGTAGCAGATATAGTCGTTGAGCCATCTTAGTTGATTTTAGAGGGGGAAAAACTATTGAAATGGGAGAAGTGCCTCAAAATTGAAGAATGGCAAATGGCATTGACCTTTATTTTTATAGGAAGAAGGAGTCTCCAAACTCTAAATCAATTGACTGGACAGTGATTTTTGACAATTTCCAGAATACATTATTAAAAAAGAGAGTTTGTAAGTACTTGTAAAGGGAAGAAGTGATTACTATGAGCCAGTATAGGTTCATCAAAAAAGGTCATGCCAATCCTGTCCTTTTGCTGACAGGATTATTAATTCAAGGGAATACTGTAGACATAGCAAATCTAGATTTAATTGAAACTTTGATCAGATTTGCTTATGGCGTTTTCATGGATGGGCTGTAAAGATGTTGGATAAAACAGATAATTTGGAAATGGTCAAATGATATGACATCTTCTGGTGAATTTTTTTAATAGTATTTTTTTCCAGTTACATGCGAAAACAATTTTTAGCATTCATCTTTATAAGATTTTGAGTTGCAAAATTTTCTCCCTCCCTCCCTTCCTTCCCTTCTTCTTAAAATGAAAAGCAATAAGTTTTATACATGTGCTGTCATATTTCCATATTAATCACAGTTGTGAAAAAAAGAAACAGATCACAAAAAACATGAAAAAGAATAAAGTGAAAAAAGTATGCATCTGTCTGTATTCAGCATCTATCAGTTCTTTATCTAAACGTTGAAAGCATTTTCCTTCCTGAGCCCTTTGTACTTGTCCTGGATCAGTGTGTAGCTGAGAAAAGGGGAATCATTCATAGCTGATCATCAGACGATGTGAGCTGATTCTGTGTGTAATGTTTTCCTGGTTCTGTTTATTTCACTTTGCAACAGTTCAGGCAAGTCTTTCAAGGTTTTTATGACATATGCCTACTTATCATGTCTTATAGTGCAATAGTATTCCATTACATCCACACTTTTGTTCAGTCATTCCCCAATTTATGGGTATCCCCTCAGTTCCCGATATTTTACCACCATAAAAAAAGAAATGCTACAAATATTTTTGCTCACGTAGGTCTTTTTCCCTTTTTTATGATCTCTTTGGGATACAGACCTAGTCATGGTACTACTAGATCAAAGGGTATGCACAGTTTGGTTGCCCTTGGGGCAGAGCTCTGAATTGCTTTCCAGAATAGTTGGATCAGTTTGCAACTCCACCAAGAGTACATTAGTGTCCCAATTTTCCCATGTCCTCTCCAACATTTATCATTTTTTTTGTTATATCAGCCAATCTAATAGATGTGAAGTGGTATCTGAGGAGCTGTTTTAATTTGCATTTCTCTAATCAAAAGTGATTTAGACACAGTGCTTCTTAAAGTGTAGGTCTGGACCCCATGCTGGGTCATGAAAAATTTGGCAGCAATGAAAGATTTCTGAACATGCATTGATCAAAAGTTAATTAATAATCAAATGTATAATAAATCTGAGGTATTTCTGGCAGCGATTATCTGTGCTGCCTCATGCAACTTCACTGCAGCCTTGATTCTGAATACAAAGTGCACATACCCTCAAGCCATGCAACTAATTAGCTAATGCTGCTGAAATGCAAGAAGGGGTTGTGAGTGGAAAATGAGGTCTTTATCAGAGACATTTGCTGTAAAGATTCTTTCCCAGCTTTCTATTTTCCTTCTGATCTTAGTTGCATTGCTTTTACTTGTACAAAAGCTTTTTAAATTAATATAACCAAAATTATCTATTTTACATTTTTAATGCTATCTCTTATTTGGTCATGAGTTCTTCCCTTCTCTGTAGATCTGTCACCTCCTTAGTTTCTTTCTTCTTTATTTTTGGGTTGGATTTATCAAGCTCTGAGAGGGGACAGTTGAGGTTCCCCACTAGTATAATTTTGCTGTCTATTCTTCCTGTAATTCACTTAACTTCTTTAAGAATTTGGATGCTATATCACTAAGTGCATACATGATTAGTATTAGTATTACTTCATTGTCTATTGTACCTTTTAGCAAGATGTAGTTTCCTTCCTTATCTTTTTAAATTAGATCTATTTTTGGTTTTGCTTTGTCTGAGATCAGGAATGTTACCTCTGCTTTTTTTTTTTTTGTACTTCAGCTGAAGCATAACAGATTCTGCCCCAGCCCATTATCTTTACTTTGTGTGTGTCTCTCTGCTTCAAGTGTGTTTCTTGTAAACAATATATTATAGGATTCTGGGTTTTGATCTACTCTGCTACCCACTTCCATTTTATGGGAGTGTTCATGCCATTCACATTCATGGTTATGATTAGTACCTGTTATTTCCCTCCATCTCATTCATTGTCCTGTTTCTCCTTTCTCTCCTTTCACTCTTTTCCTCCTCAATAGTGGGGTTTTTTTCTGTCTACTGCTTCCCTGGTCTGCCCTCTCTTCTGTCAGTCCCTCCCCTCTTACTTAATCTTTTTCCCACCTATTTTCCTATTGGGTAAGCCAGATTTCTATATTCACCTGATTGTGTATATTATTCCTTCTTTGAGCCAATACTGCTGAGAGTAAGGTTCAAGCAATGCCCATCACCCACCCTCCCATCTTTCCCTCCAGTGTAATAGATTTTTCGCACCTCTTCATGTGAAATAATTTACCCCATTCTACCCCTCCTTTTCTTCTGCACCTAGTGTATGCCTCTTTCTCATCCTTTAATTATTTTTTATGTCATTCCCCCAAATTCACCTTATATCCCTGGCATCTGTCTATATATACGCATGTGTGTGTGTGTGTGTGTGTGTGTGTGTGTGTATAATATATAAATACACACACATATATTCCTTCTAGCAGTACTATTAGTGTTACAATTATTAAGAAGTACAAGTATCATCTTCCCAAGTAGGAATGTAAATTGTTTAGCTCTATTGAGTCTGTTATGTTTTCTTTTCCCTTTTTCCATTTTTCAGGTTTTTCTTGTGTCTTGATTTAGAGATCAAATTTTTGGTTTAATTCTGATCTTCTTATGAAAACTTTAAATCCTTCTATTTCATTGAATGACCATTTTTCCTCTTGAAGTATGATGCTTAATTTTGCCAGGAGGCAATTCTCGGTTGTAGTCTTAGCTCTTTTGTCTTCTGGAATATCATTTCCATGACTTCTGATCTTTTAATGTTGCAGCTGCTAAGTCCTATGTAATCCTGATTGTGGTACCCCAGTATGTGAATTGTTTCTTTTTGGCCACTTGCAGTATTTTTTCCTTGACCTGACAGTTTGAAGTTTGGGGGGTTTTTTTATGTATATTTTTTGAGGCAGTTGGGGTTAAGTGACTTTCCCAGGGTCATCCAGCTGGTAAGTGTCTGAGGCAAGATTTGAACTCAGGTCTTCCTGACTCCAGGGTGGGTGTTCTGTCCATTACACCACCTCGCTGCCCCTAGTTCTGAGTTTTGGCTATAATGTTCCTTTGAGTTTTTATTTTGAAATCTCTTTCTTGAGGTGATCAGTGGATTCTTTCAATGCCTATTTTACCCTTTGGTTCCAGGATATCAAGGCAGTTTCCTTTGATAATTTCTTGAAAAATACTGTCCAGATTCTCCTTTTGATTATGACTTTCGGAAAGTCTAATGATTCTGACATTGTTTTTGCTGAATTCATTTATACAAAAGTGGAATAGGAAGCTCCCTGTTCCTGAATATCTTCAAGTGAAAACTGAATAGTCATTTGTTAGGGATGTTGAAGAGATGAAGACAGATAGTATTTGGATTAAATTATTTCAGAGGTCCCTTCCAATTATGAATTCTCTCAATGGGAAGCAACTATGGCAAACACCCTCAAAATTTTGTTTTGTCCCTTGTCGGAAATCAAATCTTCTGCTATGGTCTAGGGAAAAAAATTATTTTAAAATTCCTTCTACATATCTAGCCTTTACTTCAAATGTCCTCTTTTCTCTTTCAAAGTTGTGACTTTTAACTGGAAGGAAAGATGAAAACATCGCTTGTGTCTCAAAGTACTTTAGTTTCCTATTCAGGATTTCAAAGTAACTAGACACATATTCCAAATGTCTTTGGATATCAGAATCATTCATTCCCACATCAATTATTTGAATAGGATAGTGCTCAATGTGTTTGAAAAGTCTTACCAGGTTCTCTGTGATATCTTTGATACAAGCTCCAGGAAGAAAGCACACCTCCCAATTAGCTGTGTCAGATCTATGCATGACTTCACTATCCATTAGTAGGGAATCACCAGAAACCACCATGTTTCTCCACCTTCAGGGCCCCTAACATGATTCTTCATATCTATTGTAATCTAAAAATGTTCTCAGATTTTATGGAACATGGGATAATGTTTCTTCTTTAGTAGATCCAGATTCGTGTGTAGGGGGAAAAAACCCAAAACCCAGGTTTAGTTCCAGGAATTCCAAGTTGCACCTTTTCTTCTTTGTCATCTTTTCTCTACTCATCAGCTGCTTGTCACAAGTTTTGATTCACCCCATTTTCTTTCTGACTTCCTCTTAGGATTTAATCTTTTCCTATTTTCTAAACTGGAATAGAGAAAGACATTCCTTGAGTCCTTTAGGGGACTGCCTTGGGGGCAGCTGGTGGCAGAGTAGGTAGAGTATTGGACCTGGAATCAGGAAATCATGAGTTCAAATCTGACCTTATATACTTAATGGATGTGTGACCTTGAGCAAGTCATTAACTTGTTTGTCTCAGTTGCCTCATCTGTAAAATGGGCATATGACAGCACTTACCTCTCAGGGTTGTTGTGAGGATCAAATAAGATAATTTCTATTGTACTATGTCATGGAAATGCTTGTTTTAGTCCACAAATTAAAAATAAAAAAAATAATATTTGTAAAAACATTTCCCAAGTACCTGGTATATAGTGGTTACTATATAAATGTTCATTCCATTGTATTTCTTTCACATTTTCCTTAAGTATGAAGACTAGCCTGCATTTATATTACATCTGCATTTATGGCACATATGGTAATTGTCCCCCAACAAAAAGGAAAAAAACACATATATTTTATAGTTCATTCAAACACCTCCCTCCATTTCTATATTTCTTGAAGACCTTAACTGAAACTACTGTCTTTTCTGGAGAAATTCCTCATTTAGACTGTCATGGTTTTGGAGTTTTTTATGCAGGTAAACAACCAGATTACCAGATATTGTGGTACTGATCCTACGAATACTGTCTTCAAATCAACTTAATGCCTCTCATTCCCCGTTAGCTTCAGCTAAGGTGTTAGCAATTAGTAGTAATTTGCTTAACTGTCAGCAGAAACTCCTTCAGCAATCTCCCCTCCACATTCAACTAGAAATTTTCTTTTTAAATCTCTTATTCACCTCTTCCCACTTTTGCCTGATTCACTTACTGGATCGCCCTCTCACATGCCGTCCCCTACATATTTAGATAAAACATATAATATAACTGGAAATGAGAAAAATTGTAGTTAAATCCATACTGCAGGTCTTGCTTTATAAAACTGGGCGGGGGGGGGAGGGGAGGGGTTGGTACTTGTCTCAGGATGAATACAATTGGGATGAACACAAAGAAATCCTCAATTCAAAAAGCTGCTGACCTAACTTTAGATTTCTGTTACATTGTCCTCTTGGGTTGTGGTTTTATCATGTAACTCTTTATGATTTCTGGAAATATGACCAAAATTTTGAAACCACAAACCAAAGTGCTGAAAAATCCCATCAAAAAGTCAGCAAATCCTAAAGTATAACTTGGGGATTTGATATAAGGATCCTAGAAAGAGACTAAATAGGAAAATTTGGTTGTGAGGGAATTGAATGAAAAGCCTTCCATTTTGCAAGGCAGAATTTTTGATGTTAGGTTCTAGAGTAATGTCACAAAAGAATTCGCAGAAAGCCGTGGAAAAACAGGAGGAATTAGCCACTGGGGAAAGAAAACAGGAAGGGTTCAGGAAGGAAACAAGCATTTATAAAGTGTGCTTAATAAATAACTAGGCACTGTGCTAATTATATTATAAATACTATCTCATCTGATCCTCACAAAATCATGGCAAGTATGTGCTATTATTATCTCCATTTTACAACTGAGGAAACTGAGGCAGGCAGAGATTAGGTGACTTGTCCAGGGTTACACAGATAGTAAGTGTCTGCGGCTGGATTTGAGCACAGGTCTTAATGACTCTTAGTGCTCTCTCCATTGTGCCAACTAACTACACCCGGCTTTTACTTCTTAGTAGGAGCAAATTCAATAGAAAATTATTGTGAATATTGTGTAAGTATAGTGTGACTGTTTGGCTGTTGAGCATGGAGAAGAAGAATCTTATTTTCAATTGATCCATGATCTAATTGGTATGAATGCTGTCTTCTCTATGCAGGTTACAACCCACTCATATCCTTTGTCATTTTGTACAAGTGCTGTCTGTGTTTTACTTCTTCACAGAGGATGCATTCAAGGCACTGAAGACCTTCCCCTGCTTATTTTAATTTTTTGCAGATACAAATGCAACCTCATTTTTCCTGCATGAGAAGCTCATCTCATTTTTTGGCATGTCTGTAATGATATCCTTTATAGTACTTTTCTTGAATGTCATTCATGGAAGATCTTGGGTATAAAATCCGAAAGAAGAACCCACCTTATTTATATCACATTTGATCTTGGAAAAAAGGAATCTCTCTAAAGCAGCAAGTGTTTTTGAACTGGATTTATTTTCACACTGTACTAGTACTTCGACTCTACAAAATACCCCATAAAGTCATGGATGCCAAAGTAGAATCCAAAAAAATAAATTGATACTGATTAGAAACTTTTATCTAGGGAAAAGGGAATGAAAATATCCAACTAAGAAAAAAAATAAGCACCATTGACAAAAATGCCCTCTACTTGTTGCTTCCACTAGCTGATAGTACTTAAAGGTTCTGTTAGGAAGACAAACTATATTCAAACGCAAACTGTCTAAAAGCCCAGATTTTCCAAGCACCACTTTGATCTAATGGGGAGATAGCTGCCATCAAGAGTCAGAAAAATCTTGGTTCAAGGGCCACCTTGAACTCTCACTCTAGGCTATGTGGTCCTGGCCAAATCATTTAATCTTTTAGTGCCCAAGGCAATTCTCTAAGACTAAGCTCCAAAAATGATGCAGATTTGCATTGATGAAAAGACTTTGGTTCACAGAGAGTTCCCCATATCAATGAACTCACCAGGATAGAGCCCTCAAAATTAGCTAATTATTTAAATTGAATTTCAGTAAACTTTTGAAAATCCCTGAATTGTAGAAATAACCTGTTTTTAAAAATGTTTTATTGACGTGCTTTGTAAACTATCACTGTTAATCTTCCATTCACCCAGTTCACTCCCTCCACAAGACTACCCCTGTAGCAAATAAGTATATCTAAGCAACACAAATTGATACAGTGGTCATGTCTTAAAATAAATAATTTCTTCCATTCATTTGCCACCAGTTGCTCTTCTCGGTTTCAACTCCACCCTCACCCTCCCATAAGCTCATCACCAGATCATTATGGAGATTGCTTCAGCTTTGGTACTCACTCACCAGGACCCTCAATTGCTTCTGTTTCGCTGATTGGAGGATAAAGCAAAAAAAAAAACCCCTGCTCCAATGACCTTCCCTAATAGAGGGCTCAAAATCCCTAACATCTCTTCATTTGCCCCAAGCTGCTCTCATTGGTTTCAACACCACTATCACCCCCACCATCATCATCATCATCAACTCCTTCCACCAGGTCCATGGAGAATATTCTATCTTCTCCCACCCCTTCAGTTCCTTTTTGTGTATTGTCTTCTCCCATTAAATTGTAAGTTCTTTAAGAATAGGAACTGTCTTTATTTTTCTTATTTGTATCCACAGCACTTAGTAAAATGAGGAGCACACAGTAGGAAATTAATAAATATTTATTGTTTTGTATCACTAATTTACCACCTCTTCACTGACAGGCAGGAAGCATGCTCTACCATCAGTTTTCTGAATTAATGTGCATCGATCAAAATTATCAGGTCTATTCATTGTTATTTTCCTGTGCAATATTGCAGGCATAATAGAAATTGTTCTCTTGGTTTTAGTTAGAAAAATAACTCCTTTAAGAAGAGTAATGGTTCAAAATATGTGAAAATACTTTCATAGAGAATAAAATCTTTCTTAAGAAATTGTGACTGCTGAGACTCAAATTCAGGGTCAACAATGAAACACTTCGATCATAGTGGAGATTTAGAAGCACCCACTGACTCACCCCAGAATGTCTAGCAATTTTCTACATCTATTTTTTTAAGAGTCAAAAACAGTTGGGTTCTCAGGTTGGGAGTGAAAGATAAGTTCATGAAGAAATAGGATGTTGTTTCTAGGGTAGCTGAACAGGGAGACTGGAGGGCCTTTTATTATAGTATCAGTGTTTCTCCTCTCTTCTCTCGCCATACTGAGATGGGCACAAAGAATTGGAGAGAAAAATAGCTCAAAGAGAAAACCAAAAACCAGTATCAAGGAAGTTGCAAGTTAATGTTTGGCTTTTCTTACAGTAAAATGCTGAAAAGTAGGGTCATTTGAAGGAGCCCTAACTATCCTATGTAGGTTCAATGATCCTGTACAAGGCATAAAATATTAATTAAATTTTTTAAAAATCTAATATTTGTTATTGGAGATGGCATAAATCAAGGAATATGAATTATGAAGAGTTGAATACAAAGGCAACTTGTCAAAGAAATCCTTAAAAAACAACTATGGTCTACAAAGGCAGATTTTACTTCAAATATATTTTTTAATCATTGTCTCAACATTATACTTATTCTTTTAAGACTCTTAGAGTGCCAGTACAATGTAATTTGCTGAGCAGGAGAGTAACAAAACCTCAGGAGAGTTGATTAATTACTTGTAAAAGTATTGGCTAAGAGAGTGAGGGTCACTTGGCAGTCTCATAGGAAAGCCAATACCCATAGCTGCTGACCTGCCCAGTTTCCATCCTTGGATTATTCCTGATTTCAACCTACATTAAGTATAAAATAACTTGGAGAGTCCAAAAGTCAGAAAATTCATTAATTCACATCAATTTTAAATTAGCCCAAGCCCCATGATTCTGGTTATCTGTTTCTCCTTACATTGGTAGCAGGGAGCAACCACAGCCTTCCAGAACAAAGGGACAATACAGCCTGTAGTGCAAATGCTTCCTCTTGGACATGTCCTTCCCAAAACCCATACAAAGTGTCTTTGAATAGCATTTATTCAGTTGGCTGTGACTTCAGCCACTGATCTGGACAATTTGGAGAGAGGAGGTTTGCTCAGAAGCATGTGAGGCTTCTGTTACTGTGAGACAAGACAGGAACCATTGTTGTTCCCACAGAAAAATCTGTAAATTCTAGTGGTGAGAGAAGAACTTGGCTCTTTGGCATGGTTTCCCTCCTCTCAAACTGTGTGTTATTTTTCCTTAAAAATGTTTGAGAAAACTTTTCCTGGGCTAGAATTTATACTGGCCACTAATTTCCCTTGAGTTGAAAAAGTTCTCTCTGGTAGATAAATATTGTTCTTGTGGCATAGTATTGTTACTCAATGCTTCTGTAATAAAAAGGTCAACTTGAAAATAACTAGTTCTACCCACGTGGCAAGTTTTCCACTGTAAACCTCAGATCTGATAGTATATTTTATTTACAAGTTTGAGTGTATAAATGCAACTTGATTACAGGGTGACATAATTTTGGGTTATCATGAATATCCAATTACTCATAAGTTTGGGTTCCCATATTTATTTGATATATCAGTAATTACCTTACAGTGGGATTATATTTTGCCCTTTGGGGCCCTTCTTCCCTGTATTTCCCTGGCTTCCTTTGATATTCCTCCCTGCCTGCTGCCTTTTTTGTTTGTTTGGTTTTGACCTTTCTTCACTTATTAGAAAAAAGTAGATCTTCATATTATCCCTGTTCTTCCTACCTGAATATTCAAAAGGATTGTAGCTAAATATGTTCTCAGCATGCCTTGCCTGGGATTTTCAATCTTCCCTTTCCCCTTTTAAGGGCACTACCTCAAACACATCATGTTCAAACTGGGATTCATTCCCTTCCCACCAAATCCAGAGTGGTTTTCTGACTTCTCTGATTTTGTCAATAGCACCACTTCCCAGGGACCCAAGCTCAAACATTCTGTCATCTTTTATTCTTCATTATGTTTCACCTCCTAAATCCAACCACCCAACCAAATACTATTATTATTTTTCCTTTAAGATGCTCTCCGTAGCTATGATTTTCTTTCCAACGCCACTGTTGCCTCCCTCGTGTATACTCTTATCTACTTCTTTCTGGACTATTATAACAGTCTCTCAACTCCTCTCTGCTTCAAGTCCCTCTCTCCTCCACACTATCTCAAGCACTGTCACAAGATGAATTTTTCCATATCATTGTTTTCTTCATATCACCCCTATGCTCATATACTTTCTTTCCCCCATTCCATAAATATTTATTAAGCATTTTCCTTTTTAATGTTTTTATTTTATTTTTTCTCAATTGCATCTAAAACAATTTTTAACATTTGTTTTTTTACAATTTTTCAGTTTCCCCCGCCCTCCCTCTCCTAACTCTCTCCCTTTCCTCTTCTGTACTTTGATATAGATTATAAATGTGCAGTAATGCAAAATATATTTCCATATTACCCATGTTATAAAAGAGAATACAGACACTCCCCCCAAACCCCAGAAAAATAAAGAAAAAAAATTAAAAGTATGCTTCATTGTGCATTCAGCTGCTCACAAACTTTCCATACTTCCCTACAACCTTTAGGATAAAGTCCAGAATCTTCAGAGTGGGATGCAAGGCCTTCCACAATCTGGCACCAGTCTACTCCCCAACATGAACCGTCTCTTCTGGCTTCCTGCTCTTCAGTACCATGAGGCACACACATAGTTCACCAGCTTCACAACTCTAAAGTCTATCTGGGATTCCATTTAAGTACCCAGGAGGAAGGTTGCTCGTAGGGAACCTGCTAAGAGGCCAGCATCATACCCGATAAGAATGAGGGTGTGGGTGCTGAATTTATCCAGTGTACTTGCACTAAGCAAGGACTGGGTTTGCGATGGAATTATAAAGCAATGATAATAGCTCATGTTCTCATGACAATGAATAGTTTAGACAGTTTCTTCAAAATCATTGTGAAGTATATAATTTATAAGTGAGTATTCTGAGGTTCCATGGCACTTCAGGGCTTGCTTATTGTCATATAACTAACAAGAAGCAGTAGCAGGGCCTAAGTGGTGGTCATTCTGCTCTATTCTTTCCCTGGGTATGAGGTAGAGTGCCAGATTCTGGACCAGGAGCTTTGGTTTGTGGTTGAAAAAACGGTCATCTGTTACCCCCACCAGGGGTCTTAACAGTCCTTTTATGCTCTCAGGGGATGGTAGTCCTCCTGAGAGAGTCATTTGTTAGAGCGATCAACTGCACACTGGATTCTCCAGTGCAAATGAGTTCACAGATAATAAGTTGAGGAACAATAGCAAAGGTCTCACCTTTATTTGGAAATACACAGGAATGGAAATGGGAAACTACCTGTCTTTGACACCCTGTTACTTGGTTCACCTGTTCTTGCCTAGACTGCCTTTCCCTGTGTGCTCCCTTGATTTTTTCAATTGTATTTATCTTATTTTTAATTTATGAAATAAAACAAGCATTTTCATAACAGTAGACTTTTTAAAAAGATGATTGCGCATGAAACTGCAAATCTATTATGTACAACATGCTATTCCTTTTAAATATGTTATAAAGTTATAATGTAAATACAGTTTTTTCCTTTCCTCTCCCCCGACACCACTTAACAGAATTCTACTTAATAGTTCATTATGTCCCTAGCACCATACAGACATATGCTCTAAAAATGGGGACCAGGGAGAGGAGTGACTCTTCAACCAGGTATACAGCATCCCTTTGCATCTCAGACATGGATTCATCATAGTCTTGCCCCTATGAGGCCACTCTGCTCAAAATCAAAGTTTGACAATGTATACAGAGAAACCTAGTGACTCACATCCTGTTTGCTCTCTTGGCAGCCTCTCCAAAGGGCACACCAGAGCACAAAGACTGCAGGAGGAAGAAAACATTAGAAACCCTCTACTCTGCCTCAAGAACCCAGCTCCTTCCTCTCTTTTCACATGTAAATAGTCAGCAGCAGGAGGATTCTATTGGTTAATTGCATCACACCAACAAATACTCACACCCTTTGACTTCCTTAAATACATTAACAATAATCAGTGAGTTACTCAACTGACCAGAATCAGCTGGGCAATACTGCTTCCTTCCTTCCTTCCTTCCTTCCTTCCTTCCTTCCTTCCTTCCTTCCTTCCTTCCTTCCTTCCTTCCTTCCTTCCTTCCTTCCTTCCTTCCTTCCTTCCTTCCTCCCTGCCTCCCTGCCTCCCTGCCTTCCTGCCTTCCTGCCTTCCTGCCTTCCTCCCTCCACATGGGGAACCATGCACTTACATGCCAGTGTAAGGTGTTGTTGGGCAGAGCCTGTCCAAAGGAAAATGGTTCTCTGTTAAGGTAAGCTCAGGTTCTCACATGAACAGTGTCAGGTCAGGTAAAGGTGAGGGCTCTTGAAACTGCCAAGCTCTCATGAGGCCCCCCAGGGAACAGCTGGGAATTGAGGAGTGAGACACGATCATTTTTCCACCTCTTCTCAGTGGAAACTTTCTGGGGAGAGCATCCCACCCTTGAGATTGGTCCGTGGTCTGAGCACACCTGTTGTTAATTGGCTAAGGGGCTGAGATCATGCACGTGTCCACGAGCAAACCATGCAGCTGGGAGAGCTTAAATGGGGACAGGATAAGCCTGAGGGTTCCTTTTTCCTTGCTCCTCAGGAGGGAGAAGGGGGCTCCCGTGGGGAGCACTAGCCCTGCATACTGAGAGGGGTTGGGTTCCTCTCTCCTCCGGAAGGAGAAGAGGGCTCCACAGGGAGAACTCGTCCTGCATGCTGACATGTAGCTGGTATCCAGAATAAAGCCTACACTTCTGTTTGACTCTGGAGGTCTCTTCTCTCCTACGTTTATCCAGCTGATCACCAAAGACCTGAGTTGGGTAAGAAGGACCCAGCAGCCCAAGGCAGTTAGGCCAGACAGTTCTCTTGAAATAGAGCTCTGGAAATCCAGACTTTGATAAAGCCCCTTGTGACTCAAAGGGAGTTACCTGTGCCTTAAGCCCAAATCACTCTGGCTCTCACTGATTGGACAATAATAAATCCCAGCCCAAGCCTCTATTGGTCCTTACTTGGGTTTTAATGGTTCAGAGTGAATGTAAACAGCAACTGTTTCTGTTCTGGCCCAAAACCCTGAGGATCTTCCCCTTCCAGAATGATTTTTTTTAAGTAGGTAAAGGAGGTCTTTTGCCTTATTTTTTACTTAATTGCTGAATGGGTATTGTCTCAGACAAATTGAGACCTGGGAAAGAGCTTAGTTTAAAAAGGCCAAGGTCTCTCCCTGCATCCAGGGCCATCTCCAGTTGTCCTGATCTATGGCTTGTCACTGGACCCAGATGGGTCTGGAGGAGAAAGTGAGGCTGGTGACTTCCTGCAGTCCTGCCTCGTTTAAATCCAATTCACTTGCAAGTCAAGACAACACTTTCTTGATGTCATTGGTCCTCTCTGAGAATGAAAGAAAACAACAACTGAATACATTCTCTGAAGAGGCAGAAATGTCAGCACATTTACCTGACAAAATAATGCTACTTGCTCTTTTCTGCCTCAGTGGACTTCCTATTTCACCCTTCATGTTATAATGAGACCTTTAAAGTTTTCATTTTGTGTCTCTAGAGCTCAATTTGTATCTCTGCAAAGTCTCTGCTGACTTCCCTAGCCCACACTGATTTCTAACACCTATGACTTTCTGGAGCATTTGTTACCCTTATCACTTATTTACTTAGATGCTATTTTGCATATTTACTTAAATATACCTAAAATATACTTAAATATACTTTAAATGCAAGGCAATGGCCAATGAGGAGATAGCAATTAGAACATGCATGATATCCTTTGCTGGCTGCCTATCCGTGTGGAAGTTTTTGGAGTCTATGGCTGGAAATGTGCAGATGAGGGGTTCTTTTCCCTCTGTATTTTAGAGTATACCTAGGTAGCCTCTAAATAATTCCTAGCACTAAGTATGTGGTGACTAAAACTCTTTTAGCTAGTTACAGAACCAGGACTGAGTGTGCATACAAAAGGTTTGAATAGATAAAACTCCTTCTCTTTCTTGGAAGCTTTCAAGGAAAGGAAAGAGGAAGAAGAATTGCTCTAGGCCTTCAAGTTAAGGTTAGAAGTGGGGAAATAGAAGTGCTTTATTGCTTGCCACCAGCTACCTCATGAATACACAGCATCTCTGCATTTCTTATCTCTTTGTGTTTATTTTTCCTAATTCTAACAAGGAGCAGACCAGGTATGACCTTGTTGGTTTCAAGACTTTGGGAGAGGCATCGAAGGTCTATCAACTGGAGTTGGGAACAGAGTCTGGAAACCATAACCAAAACCAGTGAAGAACCAACCCTGAGGAGAAAATTACAGAGCCCATCCTAGCAGTGAGTTGATTCCATAGCCCAGACACCATATCCTGCAAACAAGGAAGCGTCCATTGGCTATGCCACACCTGGAAATGAACTTGCCAGGGATGTTTTGTAGCACTCACCTTGAGTCCATTCTCCCTGGGGACTGAGGTAATAGAGTGTGCTCTTGGTTTGGGAGATTCTAGCTATACATTCTCAGGAAATATCCCTTTGTCAAATTAATTTAACTGGTTAAATAATATATTGGGGAGATCTTAACTGGCAATTAAAACAGGAGGATGGGCATACTGGTTAGAGGCTCATGCACAATAGTGTTAGAAAACCTCCTCACTCTTTTTTTTTTTTTTTCAAATAGTATTTTTTTCCAATTACATGTAAAGATAGTTTTCAACATTTGTTTTTATAAGATCTTGAGTTCTGAATTTTTTTCCCTCTCTGTCTTCCCTCCCCCTCCAAAACAGCAAGTAATATGATGCAGGTTGTATATGTGCAATCATGTTAAACATATTTCTACATTAGTCATGTTGTGAAAAAGAATAAGAATATAAAAGGGAAAACCATGAAAAAACAAAAATGAAAACAATATGTTTCAATCTGCATTCAGAGCCCACAGTACTTTTTTTTTAATTAAATTATTTGTTTTCAGTGTTCGACAATCATTTCCATATATCTTGGATTTTTTCCCCCTCCTCTCCCTCTATCCCCCCTCCCTCTCCACTCCCTCCCTGAGACAGTGTACATCTTATATAGGTTCTACACATACTTTCCTATTAAATACATCTTGCATAGAAGAATCCACAGTGCTTTTTCTGGATATGGATAATATTTTCAATCATGAGTCTTTTGGAATTGTCTTGGATCATTGTATTGCTGAGAAGAGCTAAGTCTTTTATAGCAGATCATCGAACAATGTTACTGTTATTATGTACAACATTCTCCTGGTTCTGCTCACTTCACTCAGCATCAGTTCATGTAAGTCGTTTCAGGTTTTTCTGAAATCATCCTGCTTATCATTTCTTATTGCACAATAATAGTCCACTACAATCAGCTTGTTTAGGCATTCCCTAATTGATGGGCATTCCTTTGATTTCCAAGTTTTAGCCATCACAAAAATAGCTACTATAAATATTTTTGTACATGTAGGCCCTTTCCTCTTTTTTATGATTTCTTTGGGAGACAGACCTAGTAGTGGTATTGTTGGATTAAAGAATATGCACAGTTTGATTGCCTTTGGGCATGGTTACACATTGAATGGTTGGATGAGTTCACAGCTTCACCAACAATAAAGCTCCTTGCTCTTGAGAGAAATAGCCAGCTGAGCTAGGGGACCTGATCTGCAAGTGGGAATTAGAAGGGAAAGCCCAGAACCTATGCACTATATGTGTATTTGTGTGTGTATTAACATATATGTGTGTATGTATGTTTATATATATACATACATACATAGTAGGAGTCATAGAGTAGTGTATTGTCTTAGAGCCAGAAAGACCTGGATTTAAGTCTCATCTCTGACACATACTGCCTATATGACCCTGGGAAAATCACTTAACTTCTCAGGACTTTAGGTAGTTTTGTAAGATTATAAGTTGTAGAGAATATGTCATCCTGCACTCCTTATTCTTCACCAGTGAAATCACAAGTCCAATCCTCATTCCTAAATATATGTATATACATATATATATACACACACATATATGTATGTGGGTGGATGTGGATGTATTTTTATTTGCGTATATGTATATATGTACGTATTACAGTGGTTCTAGAAGATGTCTCTAGTTTCAACTAGGTATGCCTCAAATTGTGTATTTGAATTTGTACTTGTAAATATTCACTTTCTGTGAATATATGAAAGTGTATTCACTTTCCATCTCCCAATCTCCTATAGAGTATCAGGATTTCTCCAAAGCAAAGAGTAATGGTATATCTTGATCAAAAAAAAATTGAGAATCAATCCTTTCCTAAACAGCAACTCCTGGAGGATAGGCTCTTCATATGAATACAGATTGGAGAGGACCCAGTTTGAATCTCCTGCTTCCCAAAAGAACTATGGACATAATAACCATTGGTTTCCTATTCAGAGCACCTGGGGAATGAATGACCTATGAAGGTACCTTTTCCTATGCAGATGTAGAGGCCTGAAAAACTAACACATTACTGGTGCCCAGCAGCATCTACCGTACCCTCCAATTCTGCTGCCAGAGGAGCTCTCTCTGCCAAGACAGGAAGATGGGCTCCTGGCACCCAAGGCTAGAGAACAGAATCCATTTTCCAACAGCAACAATTTTATAAATGGTGACTGAGTGTAATTAAAATAGCACAATTTTACTATAACTCAGTAACATTATGAGTTAAAGAGACATTAGTGTGCTGACATGGAAACCTCACCACCATTTATAATGATGTTTAAAAGGGAATGTGCAGTCTTACAAACAACCAATTTATAAATTAATTTTTGGAATACAACCCAACTGTAAATTGTCCATTAGCTAGAATTCTTTTGTATCTTCCCTAGTCTCCACCCAATGCTTAGCACCACTTTCAATATATGGCCAAATAGACAACCCATCTGATCCCAGGATGCTGTCTACTGCTTGAGATTTTTAGGAAAAACATTCTGCCTAATTAGTTAGCACATGTGAACTAGTCCAAGTCCAGTAGGTGCTAACCACCAGGCCACTGCTAACACTATATGATTGATTGCCATAAGTAGTTAAGCCAGCTGGATTAGATTAATTAGCCACTATAATTATAAAAATTCTTATGGCTCACACACATATGTGTATTTGATTATGTGGTCAGCTATATGAAGAACCTTAAATTTCCCAGGCCTAGTACAGAATGATACAAAGGCAGGTGATTAAACAATAACTCTCACTTCTGCCATTCATTCATTCAACAAACATTTGTTTAGCCTCCACTATACATAAAGACCTAGGCTAAGTACTAGGTTTATTGAAAGAATGAATGGGCTTGGTTCTGAACCCAATGGGCAGCAATAGCAGAAATGTCCATGTATTTGAAGCAATAATCCATAATGATAATCACAAGCACAAATTAGTGTAACAGAATCACAGAGCATTCTATCTGTAAGGGCCTTTAGAGTGCCTATTAGTCCAACCCCTCTCATTTCACAGATGATGAATCTCAGACCCAGAAAAGGAAGGTGTGGGCAGATCTTTCAGAGCTCATCACCAAGATGGGTCCCTAGCCCCTCTCTCTGCACCTGTTGCTAACACTGTCAGTGATCTTGTATGACACACTTTCAAGTCCCTTCCCCCTTCTAGTCACCCTCCTCTGCACCTGTTCCTTCTTATCAATGGCCCTACTAAAATATAGTGTCCAGAACTGAGCAACATATTCCAGGGTGGACTAAGCACAGTGGGACCTCCCTCACTCTGTAAAAGTTCAAATGAGTTTTTTATATGCATATATACACATATATGTATATGTACATATATACATATATGTATATACATACATACACATTTGTGTGTGTTTTAATTTCCCCCAATTACATGTTAAGACAATTTTACCACTTTTTAAAAGTTTTGAGTTCCCAAGTCTATCCCTTCATTACCTCCTTTCCTCCTCTGTCTGCTGCCTGAGATAATAAGAAATCACATAGGGGTTATGCATGTATAATTGTGCATGTAAAACATTTTCATATTAGTCATTTTGTACAAAAAAGACTCAAAAAAAGAATTAAAAAAGTGAAAATAGCCTGCTTCAGTCTGTATTCAAACAATATCAGTTCTTTCTCTGGAAGCAGATAGTATGCTTCATCATAAGTACTTTGGAATTGGCTTGGATCATTGTGTTACTGAGCATAGCTAAGTCATTCACAGTTCTTTATCCGACAATATTGCTGTCACTATAGCAGCACTCTCCTGGTTCTGTTCTCTTCATTTTGCATCGATTCAAGTAAGTCTTTCCAGGTTTTTCTGAAATCATCCTGCTTATCATTTCTTATAGAACAATAATAGTCCATTACAATCTTTAGAGATTGAGGCATTTCCCAATTGATTGGCCTCCCTTTGATTTCCAGTTCTTACTCACCACAAAAAGAGCTTTGATAAATATCAAATGAGTTCTTCTAAGCTACAACATACCATTAAACCATGTTGAGCTTGAAGTTCATGAAAATACTTGGAATTATTTCCATCTTCTTTCCCCCTCCCCTTTATTAACTTGCCCCTATTATATTTTGACAGATGATTTTTAGGGATAAAAAAGCATTTTATCTATCCTTATTTCACTTTATCTTGGCCCAGTGTTCTAATAAACTGAATTCTTTAGATCCTGATTCTGTCATTTAATATATTAGCAGTCAAAACGGCCATTTGTTACTGGGTTGACCACCCTGGACCGATACCCACTGCATGAGCTGATGCAGGACAGGGATGGACACTGGACTGGTGATTTGTATTGGTATGGAGAATTCCCGGATGAGGAAACCCCTCCTCCCAATGCAGGTTGGCACCTTTTCTGCAGATTAATGTCTTAGAGTTGCCTAGGCCTTAGGACACTAGAAGGTTAAGTGACTTGGGTCACAGCGTCACACAGCAAGAATATATCAAAATGGGAATTGAACCCAGGTCTCCCTAACTGAAGTTGATGTTTTATCTCCTTTGCCTCCCAGCCTCTTTCATAAGTTAATATGACTGTTTACATTTGATTCAATTTTTTAAAATAGTTATGGAATATCTCAGATGCATCATGGCTTCACAAAATTATAGTTATGTAATATTTGCTGTCACTGAATATGTCTAGATTTGCCAGGATTGTTCCACAAAGGCCAATTATTTCATTACTTACTTATTCTAGCAGATCTGACAGCTCCCACCAGATACTGGTGACTGCTTTGAGTAGCTTTGGCAAGCAGCTATATTTACCACAGGTGCGGACAGTAAAGTTTTTTTTTTTTTTTTGAAAAGGAATAAATATTTTATCTTCTTGGTCCCACTTTTCCTGTTTAAGTATAATTACTGAAATAACTGTCCAAGTATTTATGCCAACATATTTTCTGTACCATAAGATGGGGGATACAATACAGGTAAAGAAATGTAAACAGTAACTTCACTTGTGGACAATTTGCTTATCTTTTTACCTTCATTTTTTCCTCTAGAGCTAAGTGGCAAATGACCTGTACTCTGGAGTCCTGAATCTCTTGCTATACCCAGAAGCTTTCTGAACTCTAATGGCTCAATGCACTTTAGGACTTTGGAACAGTGGGTAAAAAAGTTTGTAACTGTTCCAGTGTCCCTGACTTTCCAAACTTCAGAATCATGTCTCTGCATCTGGTAACTTCACCCCAACCTGCACCCCCAATTTTTCAGCTCCATTTTGTGTGTTGTCTTTCCCTGTTAAAATGTAAGCTCGTTGGAGGCAGGGGCTCTTTTTTTTTTGCTTGTTTTTGTATTTCCAGTTCTTAGCATAATGCCTACCTGAAAGAAGCTCCTAATAAATGTTGCCTACTCTCAGATCACTGGTGAGTAAGCAATGGGTAAGCACATAGTCCTGTAGTATCTCTTGAAGATTAGGCAAAAGTGAAAACAAACAGGCAAAAAGGGCTGAGTAGTTCTGTCACTCACTTGTATAGGGTAGCATAAAGAGTTTCTCAACCTAACAGAAACCATCTTCACAAGGGTGTGAGCTAACTAAAATTATCTTGGGAGAGCCCCCAGTAGGGACCAGTCTCCAAGTTAATCAGCTCATCTTTGGTAAGCCCCAGTCACTGAGATGTAATCAGCTTGCTTTCATCTTCTGCTCAGTTTCTTTATAAGTCTGAAGTGCCAAATAAAATATTGACTTCCTGAAAGCTCATCAGACTGATCAAGGAATTTGACTGATCAACCCCTCTTATGCTCTTTTGATAAATGACAAAACCTGAAGTTACCTTTATGACTAAGAATCTTATATTTGGAAGATATTTCTAAACTTTATCTCTTTCAACTCCTGAGGAAAGAGGATAAAATTGAGGAAAAGACAGAGGAGGTAGTATACCCATGACAAGGACCAGAATTTAACTGGAGAAAGAGAGCAGATTCCACAGATAGTGATAGAGTTGACATTATAACTCAATAATGGTAGAGCCAATATTATAACATGACAATATTATAACCTCAGATTCTCAGGACGGTGTTCTTTCTACTACATTATATTTTGTTACCATACATAGATACATGTATATAGTCACATTCGTATATATGTATGTAATTTTTCATATGTATATACATTTAATTATACATATATACACATATACAAGTATGTATGTATATGGTCATATATATATATTTCTCATTATAAGCAACTAGGTGACACAGAGGATAGAGCACTGGACCTGAAGTCAGGGTGGCAAGTTCAAATCTGGCCTCAGACAATAACTTGCTGTGTGATCTTGAACAAGATTCTTCCCAATTTTTTCAAATAACATAAAGTTTTAGGATTGATTGTTCTACAAATGTTTTGCAGAACTCATTTGTAAATCCATGTGGTCTCAGGAATTTTTTTCTTAGGGAATCTATTTATGACTTATTCAATTTTTTTCTGAGTTTTATTTAAATATTCTATTTCCTCTTCTGTTAATCTGGGAAATACATACATATGTATATACACACATACATATATACACATATATGTACATGCATGTGCATGAATAGATGGATATATACAATTTCTTTTTTTGCAGGAAGGAAGGCAAGGCAATTGGGGTGAAGTGACTTGCCCAAGATCACACAGCTAGTAAGTGTCAACTGCCTGAGGCCAGATTTGAATTCAGATCCTCCTGACTTCAGGGCCAGTGCTCTATTCATTGTGCCACCTAACTGCCCCTGAAATTTACATTATTTTTTTAAAAATTTATCCATTTTGCTTAGGTTGTCAGTGTTACTGGCATATCATTTAGCAAAGTAACTCCTAGTAATTGTTATAATTTCATATTCATTGATGGGGCATTCACCTTGTTAATTTTTGATACTAGTAATTTGATTTTCTTTTTAAATTTTCATAAAACATCTCCTTGTCATATTTATTAGTTCAATTTTTTGTGTTTTTTTAACTTTCAACTTTATTAACTTCTCCTTTGATTTTTACTTTGATACTTAATTGGTATTTTAATTTGTTTTTTTCTAGATTTTTTAGTTGCATTCCCAATTTGTTGATCTGCTTTGTCCTCTCTATTTTATTGATGTATATAATTAGAGATATACATTTTCCCCTAAAAACTGCTTTGGCTGCAAAACAAATTTTGGTATGTTGTTACATTATTATAATTTTTTTGAATGAAATTATTGATTGCTTCTTTGATTTTGCTTTTTAATTTACTAATTCTTTAGGATTAGATTATTTGCTTTTCAATATATTTTCAGTTATGCTTCCACAGTCCTTTAATGAATATAACTTTTATTGCAATATGATCTAAAAAAGGTGCATTTAATATTTCTGCTTTTCTGCATTGTTTGTGAGGTTTTTGTGCCCTAATACATGATCTATTTTTGTGAAGTTGCTATGTGCAGCTGAGAAAAATGTATATTATTTTCTATTCCATTCAATTTTCTGCAGAGGTCTATCTTATCTAACTTTTCTAAAATTCTATTAATGTCCTTACTCTATGTTTTTTGCTTATTTTATGGTTAGATTTATCTAGATCTGAGAGTGAAAATATAAGGTCCTCTGCTAGTATAGGTTTACTATCTATTTCTTCCTATAATTCAGTTTTTTTCTTTAAGTAAGAAATATATTATATATATTTAGTATTGATATTACTTCATTATTTGTAGTGACTTTTAGCAAGAGGGAGTTTACCTGCTTATCTTTTTAAATTAGATCTATTTTTGTTTTTACTTTGTCTAAGATCATGATTGCAATAACCTACCTTTTTTAATTCAGCTAAAGCATTATAGATTCTGCTTCAGTCCCTTATTTTAACTTTGTGTATATCTCTCTGTTTCAAGTGAGTTTCTTGTAAACAGCCTTTGAATTCATCCCATTCACAGTTATTACTAACTGTCCATTTTCCTCATCCATTTTTTTTTTGTTACCCTTCTCTCTTTCTTTTTTTCACCTGGTTTTGTTTCTGACCACTGCTTTCCTTAATCTGCCCTCCCTTTATCACCCTCCCTTTTCTCTTATCTCTTTCCCATCCTACTTCCTTATTGGGTAAGATAGATTTCCATACTAAATTGAATGTGTGTATGAATATGTATAAATTATTTTTTGTTCTTTAAACCAATTTAGAGTGAGGTTCAATTGTGGCTTCCACTCTACCCCCCTCCCCCCCATATTCCTTTCCACTGTAAAAGGTCTTCCTTGAATAAGTCTTTTATGTGAGATAATTTTTCTCATTCTTCTTCTCTTTCCACCTTCTCCAAATGCATTCCTCTTTCTGACTCATCTATTTCTTTGAGATCATCTCAACATAATCAACTCACTTTTGTGCACTTTAGGAAGACAGACTTTCTAACTGCTCTAATAATGATAAAGTTTGGAGGAGTTGTATGTGTTACCTTTCCAAGTAACTGTATAAGCAGTTTAACCTTATTGAGTCCCTTATGATTTTTCTTTCCTGTCTTTCATGAGTCTTATATTTGCAAATCAAATTTTCTGTTCAGCTCTGGTCTTTTCATTAGGAATGCTTAAAAGTTCTCTATTCTATTAAATTTCAATTTTCCCCCAAAATGATTATACTCAGTTTTGCTGGGTAGGTGATTTTTGGTTGTAATCCTAGCTCTTTTGCCTTCTGGAATATCATATTCCAAGCCCTCTACTCCTTTAACGTTTTTGTTGTTGTTCAGTTGTTTCAGTTGTGTCCTCTTCATGAACCCATTTAAGGTTTTCTTGGCAAAGGTACTAGAGTGATTTGCCATTTACCTCTACAGTTCATTCTACACAGATGAGGAAACTGAGGCAGACAAGATTTAGTGACTTGCCCAAGGTTACACACACAAATAGTAAGTATTTGAGGTCATATTTGAAGTCAGGAATATGAGTCTTTCTGACTTCAGGCCTAACACTCATCCACTGTACCTCTTAGCTGCCCATTCTTTAACATGTTGATTGCTAAATCTTGTGAGAACCCTTCTGTGGCTCCACAGTAGCCACATTCTATGTGAATTATTTCTTTCTGAATGTTTGAAGTATGTTCTCTTTGACCTGGGAGTGTTAGGAGTTTGGTTATAATAGTCCTGGGAGTTTTAATTTTGAAATCACTTTTAGGAGGTGATTGGTGAATTCTTTTCATTTCTATTTTATTCTCTGGTTGTGGGGCAGTTTTCCTTGATAATTTCTTAAAATATGATGTCTAGGCCCTTTCTTTGTTCATGGCTTGCAGGTAGTTCAATAATTCTTAAATTCTCTCTTCTCAATCTATTTTTCAGGTCAGTTTTTCCCCCAATGAAGCATTTCATATTTTCTTCTATTTTTCATTACTTTGACTTTGTTTTATTGTTTATAGATGTTTTTGGAGTTATTAGCTTCTACTTGTCTGATTCTAATTTTTAAGGCATTATTTTCTTCAATAAGCTTTTAGTCCCTCTTTTTCCATTTGATCAATTTTATTTGTTTTTTGTTTGTTTTTTCTTTTTTGTAGTAGTTTTATTTATTTATTTTTAGATTTTGACATTAACTTCCACAAAATTTTGAGTTCCAATTTTTCTCCCCATCTCTTCCTTCCCCCCACCCCATAACACCTTGCATTCTGATTACCCCTTCCCTCAATGAGCCCCATCACACCCCACCCTTCCCTCATCCCTATCTTGTCTCTTTTCTTGTAGGGCAAGACGGATTTCTATACCCCATTACCTGTATTTCTTATTTCCCAGTTATATGCAATAATAATTCTCAACATTCATTTCTAATACTTTGAATTACAACTTCTCTCCCTTCCTCCCTCCCCACCCATCACCACTGAGAAGGCAAGGAATTCAATACAGGCTATATATGTGTCTTTTTGCAAAAGACTTCCATAATAGTCATGTTGTGTAAGACTAACTATTTCCCTCCATCCTACCCTGTCCCCCATTTATTCTATTTTCTTATTTGACCTTGTCCCTTCCCAAAAGTGTTTACTTCTAATTACTTCCTTCTCCCATTTGCCCTCCCTTCTATCATCCCCTTCACCTCACTTGTCCCCTTCTAAGCTAGATTTTCATACAAAATTGAGTGAGCATGTTATTACCTCCTTAAGCCAAATGTGTTAAGAGTAAGTTTCACTTTTTTCCTCTCACCTCCTCCCTTTTCTCCTCCATTGAAAAAAGATTTTTCTTATCTCTTTTATGAGTGATAATTTGCCCCATTCCATTTCTCCCTTTCTCCTCCCAATATATCCCTCTCTCACCCCTTAATTTTATTTTGTATAGATATCATCTCTTCTGATTCAACTCAACCTGTACCCTCTGTCTATATGTGTATGTGTGTGTGTGTGTGTGTGTGTGTGTGTAATCCCTCCACCTACTCAAATACTGAGAAAAGTCTCAAGAGTTACAAATCTTATCTTTCCATGTAGGAATGAAAACAGTTCAGCTTTAGAAAGTCCTTTATGATTTCTTTTTCCTTTTACCTTTTCATGCTTCTCTTGATTCTTGTGTTTGAAAGTCAAATTTTCTATTCAGCTCTGGTCTTTTCATCAAGAATGCTTGAAAGTCCTCTACCATTTTTTCCCTTGAAGTATTATACTCAGTTTTTCTGGGTAAGTGCTTCTTGGTTTTAATCCCAGTTCCTTTGACTTCTGGAATATCCTATTCCAAGACCTTTGATCCCTTAATGTAGAAGCTGCCAGATCCTGTGTTATCCTGATTGTATTTCCACAATACTCTAATCATTTCTTTCTAGCTGGAAGACACCAGGAAGTGTCTGTTGTGCCATGCAGGGGGCAGGGGGCAGTCCAATGTGTGCCACATTCACACAGACAGGACCTGAGCAGGCCTTGGGAAGACTGAATCTCTTGTACCTGTGGCAGTTTTCAGACTTCAGAACCCAAAATACTGAGGATAAATTGGAAGGTCACTGGGAAAAGCCTGTGGGACCAATGCCAGGAGAGTGGAGTGCTCCTGCCCCAGCCCCAGGGCTGTTGAGGGAGGAGGGAGTGGAGGAAGCCACAGAAACCACAGCAGCAGCAGTGGTAGCTGTAGCCACTGATGCTAGAGCTCAAGGCCCACAGACTGTGGGGACATACAGTGGCTGACAGTACACCACCCCCCCCCCCCACCCCTATTGGAAGCAGAGAACTACCTTGACAAGGAGTTCAAAAGTGAAGTAAATGGCTGGAGAAATGAGCAAAAACCAGAAAAAGCAATCAGACTATACAATCTTACTTTGGTGACAAGGAAGACCAAAATATGCAAACAAAAAAACAACAAAGTTATAGCTCCTCCATTCAAAGCCTCCAAGAAAAATATGGATTAGTCTCAGGCCATGGAAGAACACAAAAGGGATTTTGAAGATCAAGTAAGAGAAGTACAGCAAAGACTGAGAAGAGAAATGAGAGTAATGCAAGAAAATCATGAAAAACAAGTCAACTGCTTGCTAAAGCCAAAAATGCTGAAGAAAAGAACATTTTAAAAAATAGACTAACCCAAATGGTAAAAGAGATCCAAAAAGCCAATGAGGAGAAGAATGCCCTAAAAAGCATAATTGGTCAGATAGAAAAGGAGGTCCAAAAGCTCTCTGAAGAAAATAATTTTTTAAAGATAAGAATGGGGCAGAAGGAAGCTAATGACTTTAGGAAAAATCAAGAAATTATAAAACAAAACAAAAGGAATGAAAAAATAGCAGACAATGTGAAATATCTCATTGGAAAAACAACTGACCTGGTAAATAGATCCAAGAGATGCAATTTTAAAATTATGGGACTACTTGAAAGTCATGATCAAAAAAAGAGCCTAGACATCATCTTTCATGAAATTATCAAGGAAAACTGTCCAAATATTCTAGAACCAAAGGGTACAGTAAATATTGAAAGAATCCACCAATCACCTCCTGAAAGAGATCCCAAAAGAAAAACTCCTAGGAATATTGTAGCCAAATTCCAGAGTTCCCAGGTCAAGGAGAAAATATTGTAAGCAGCCAGAAAGAAACAATTCAAATATTGTGGAAATACAATCAGGATAACCCAAGATCTAGCAGCTACTGCATTAAGGGATTGAAGGACTTAGAATATGATATTCCAAAAGTCAAAGGATTAACACCAAGAATCACCTACCCAGAAAAGCTGAGTATAATACTTCAGGGGGAAAATGGCCATTCAACGAAATAGAGGACTTTCAAGCCTTCTTGGTGAAAAGACCAGAGCTGAATAGAAAATTTGACTTTCAAACACAGGAATCAAGAGAAGCATGAAAAGGTAAACAGGAAAGAAAAATCATAAGGGACTTACTAAAGTTGAACTGTTTACATTCCTACATGGAAAGATCATATTTGTAACTCTTGAGACTTTTCTCAGTATTTTGATAGTTGGAGGGATTATATTTATAGACAGAAGGCACAGGGTGAGTTGAATAGGAAAGGATGGTATCTAAAAAAATAAAATTAAGGGGTGAGAGAGGAATACATTGGGAGGAGAAAGGGAGAAATTGAATGGGCCAAATTATCTCTCACATAAAAGAGGCAAGAAAATGCTTTTGCAATGGAGCAGGAAAGGGAGAGGTGAGGGAAAATTTGAAGCTTACTTTGATCACATTTGGCTTAAGGAGAGAATAACATGCACACTCAATTTGGTATGAGATAGGAATAGGTGGGGTATGTGGGAGAATGATAGAAGGGAGGGCAAATGGGAGAAGGAAGTAATTAGAAGGAAACACTTTTTGGGAGGGACAAGGTCTAAAGAAAGAATAAAATAAATATGGGGCAGGATAGGATGGGGGAAAATATAATCTTTCACAACATGACTTTTATGGAAATCTGCTGGGGATGGAAGCTCAATTCCATGTGGACAGTCTCGGGCGGGTAAAGGTGGGAACTTCTAAATCTTAGAGTTCTCATGAGGCCCCCCATGAAACACCAGGGAATCGAGGAGTGAGACCGAGCAATCTCGTGTATTTCCACCTCTTCCCGTGAGAAACGTGATGGGAGGAGCATCTCCCTCGAGACTGTTCCGGATCTGGGCACACATATTGTTATCTAACAGGCACGGTATTCAGGTGCAAACTATGCGGCCGGAGAGCTTAATTAATTAGGATCAGGAAAGCCTGAAGGCTCTCTTAGCGTGGAGGGGCCCTGACAGACAGAAGGCCTCTCGTCCCTTTTCCTCTCTTCGCTCTCCCCTCCCCCTCTCTCCCCACTTACACTTCTGCTTCCAATCTCTTATAAGATCTTTGCCTCCTTGGGAGATTTTCTCTCTCCCTCCTAAGGCAGAGCTTCCCCTGCACATGTAACCGAGACCCTGAATAAAGCCTAACCCTTGTTCGACTCCGGAAAGTCTCTTCTCTCATACGTTTATCCAGTTTGGCCAGCCGAAGACCTGCGATAGAGGTAAGGTAAGACTCGGGTAGCCCTCAGGCCTCTAGGCCTGGCAGAAATCTTTTGCATAACTATATGTCTATAGCCTATATTGAATTGCCTGTCTTCTCAGGAATGGGTAGAAAGGGAGGAAGGGAGAGAAGTTAGAACTCAAAGTTTTAAAAACAAATGCTAAAAATTATTTTTTTGTGCAATTGGGAAATAAGAAATACAGGTAATGGGGTATAGAATCCTACCTTGCCCTATGAGAAAATAGAGGAGATGAGAATAAGAGAAGGGAGGGGTGTGATAGAAGGGAGGACAGATTGGGGGGAGGGGTAATCAGAATGCATGGTGTGTTGGGGTGGGGGGAAGGGAGAGATGGGGAAAACATTTGGAACTCAAAATCTTGTAGAAATAAATGTGGAAAACTAAAAATAAATAAATTTTTTAAAAATCAGCCAAAAAAAGAGATACTGAATGTAGTTTTTGTAATGTTCATATATCTAGCACTTTCCAAATCTCTTCTTAAAGAAAACATTCATGATACACAGCAGTGGGGCTTCTGTGTAGTCTACAAGCACTGCAGGTCTTTGCTCAAACAAGTTGATGGACTGACTGTTCCTAATATCAACATCATATTGCTTCTAAGCTGTAAATTTGACCCTGTGGCAGAAAATTCTACTAGCATGTAATTTCTAGAAAATAATTTCCCAATGGGTCACTTTTATAAGCCTAAGGTTACTGACATCTTCCACTAAAATTCCTACCTTCTAATCTTCAAGTATTCATGAATACTCCTGTATGCATTTTGTGATAGCTTATTTTATCTGAAAGGTAGAGTCCAGTTACGATAGAAAATACCTGTTGTCGGCTATTTCTATTTCAATTGTCCAGTAACTGTTTCCTATCTCCCTTGCATGCTATTTTCCTTTTAGTATCATCTGTCTCCCACTCTATTGCTTCTTTTTTTCTCACCTCAAAGGTCTCCTAATTGAATTGTGTCAAAGCAATTGAAAAGTGGTACCTCAATAAATTACTGTCAGACATTTTGACCTTAGGGCCAGTTAGACTCCTCTGGCAGAAAACAGTGCATGTTGAAAGAAGTTTAAAAAATAAAAAAGGAACATAAGAAGCTATGCATTGACAAGGTCCCTTCACTCATTATTTGCAAAGAAAAAAAAAGAAAACATAATAGTATCATTTAAAATTAATAAACATCAATTATCATTTAATAATGAATGCTTCTCTCCAACTCTTACTTTCCTTATCTCTAAAATAAGGGGGGAGGAAGTGGAAGAATTAGACTAAATTATCTTCAACTTTTCTTGCATTTCTGAAGGTCTATGACTCTACAAAATTTAAGCATGACATACTCTGATAATGTTAGAACAGTGTTAGTAATAAGAACATTTATATAGAACTTTAAGGTGGACAAAACTCCTTGTGAATATGTTTAATATGAATATTTATGTAGAGCCTGTATCAGACTGCACATCATGTTGGGTTGGGGAAAAGAGAGGAATGGGGAGAAAATTTAGAACTCAAAATCTTATGGAAGTGAATGGTGAAAATTAAAAGTAAATATATTAGTTAATTAAAAGAAAACTTTCTGGTAAAGTAGGTGGTTGAGGATTATAATCCCTATTTTACATATGAGGATACAAAGAACAGTAGAGGTTTAGTAATTTGCCCACTGTCACACTGTTTAAGCTAGGATTCAAATTCAATTTTAAATCTTTCTACTATACTCTTTATCTAGTAAGTTAAAATTTTCCTGTAATGTGAGTCAATGCCATTTTTTTAAGGCTCAATTTTTATGTCTAAAATTGCTTTTTTAAATGTGTTGCTTTAAATTATTGATCAGTAAATATTTTTTAAAAACAACTGAAATGCCTTCTGTGCTATATTATAATTATATTATAATAAGTGCTATATTCTTGTCCATATACTCAGTTCAATTCAACAAATATTTCCTAAGAGCCTACTTCAAGGATTATGCCAGGTTGGGGTGGGCAGGATACAAAGACAATAAAATGAACAAACAAAAGAAAACAAAACCCATCCCTGTTCTTAAGGACTTCACATGCTACTGAAAGTGAAAATAGAGGTGAGGGGGCATGTTCCTGTATAGAGATAACAAATGAGTAGGGTGGTAATGTGAAATAATTACCAATAATGTAGTAATATGAAAGGTAAGTTAGATCCAGATAGTACACAGTTCAAGGGGTTTGCATTTTATCCAAAAAGCAAGAGGCAATCATTAAAGAATTTCAAGAAAGGGTATAAAATGTTCAGATTTATGTTATCAGAAGGACTTTTTTGGCAGCTGGATGGAGGATTAAGAAAAGAAAGGAGAGATTGTTGCAAAGAGATTGATTATGAGATTATTACAATAGTCCAAGTAAGAAATGATGAGGGTGACTAAGTTAGGTTGGTGGCCATGTGCCTAGAGAAGAGAGGATAAATGTAAGAGAAGGAGAAACAAGATTTAGCAACTTAGGGAGTAAGGAGAAAGGAGGAATCAAGGTTAACTGAAGTTACAAATCTAAATAACTGGGAAAATGGTGGCACATTTCCCAGACAAAGGGAAAAGGTAAGAGGTCCATTTTACATTTATTGAGTTTGAGATGGTCTTGGGAAATGTAGGAAGAGATATGAGACTAAAAATATTTGGGTTAGACACAGATTTTAAGAATCATCTTTGCGGAAATAATTGCATACATAAAAGTAAACTTATCATCAAGAGAGAGAATGTAGAGAAATGTTTCTCCATCAGCATGAAACGCATACACATATATCCATATCCAAATATCATACAATATATGTGTTTGTGATATACACTTAAATACATACACACATGTATATGTAAATGGGTATTACATAAGTACATTGATGCATATATTACAATGGATTCATATGTATATAGCATACAATGGTTATTAGGTATATCATATACATTCACATGCATATACATACACATATATACTTCCTCTATATGCAGGTACACACATACATATTTCTCACACATTTATTAACTACGTGACTCTGGGCAAGTCAATTGCTGTCTGCCTCAGTTTCTACTCTGTAAAATAATAATAGCACCTACATCCTACGGTTGTTGAGTATAAATGAAATAATATTTATAATGTATGTGTATATACATATAGACATACATGCACACACACTGGCTGTCCATTCACTATTAGAATCAGAAATAATGACAGGCAAGATGTTTTAGTGAATGGAGAACTGGTTTCAGTCAGGAAGACCTGCCTCTGACATGTAATGATTGTGTGATTCTGGGGAAGTCCCTTAATCTCTTAGCGTACTTGGTGGCCCTCTAAGGTGATAAGTGGCAGAGAAGCTATCGACTTGCATTGGTGGAGAGAGTAGTCTGTACCAATCAGATGAGGTCTAGTCACTATCCCCATCAAGATTTACAAAGTAGTTTTAAAATACTGCATTTGATTCTCATAACAACCCTATCAGGTAAGTAGTACAAATACCTTTATTTGTTGTCTCCATTTTGTAGTTGATAAAACTGAAATTCAGGTAAGTGTCAAGTGACCTGTCCAAAGACACACATACAATACTGCTCCTAAGTAGCAGAGCTGGGACTTCTATCTAGATCTTTTCATTCTAAAGGTGGAGCTCTTTCCCACACAGCTTGCTCTCTAAGTCAAATCAACAAGTATTTGTTAATTGTCTACTATGCGCCAGGCGCCTAACAATTTGTATTTGTCTCTTCCTTATGAAATATGCCATTTGATCTCCATAACAGCTCCATGAAATGGCTGTTGTTGTTGTTGTTGGAGGGGGGAGAAGAAATATGGAATTCTGTGAGAAAATTTCCATTACCAATAAAAATTCACACCTGCTCTCCCACTTATAGTTTTAGCTGGGTAGAAACTTTGAAGCTCATGTAGGAATTAAGAGAAACAAGAAAAGATAAGCAGGAATAAACAATTATTAGGGATTAAGTAAGGATAAACTGCTTGCATTCAAATATGTGGAAATAAGATACATATCATCCCTGAAACTTCTCATCAGGGCTCATGGTGGGGGTCCAGTCAGAAAAGACTTGAGAGTGGTTCTGTTATGTCTTGCTGATCCTGAGAGAAGAATGGAAAAAGGGAGAATGACATACATTGGGGGAGGGGGAGAGAAGGAAAGGAAGGTTAAGGAAAATCATCTCACATAATCAGGGTGCACAAATAGACATCTGTACAAACAAGGAGAAGACATTGGGGATCAGCAGCTGACACTTGAACTTCACTCTCACATGAACTGGTCAAAAGAAAGAAGAATATACACACATACAGGCACACACAGTTTGTACAGAAATATATTTTACTCACCTCGGAAACAGGAGTGAAAGGGAAAAAGGAAAGAGGGAATTAAAAGAATGATAGAAGAAGGGACAGACTAATCCTAAGCAAATCAAACTGTAATTAAGGACATACAAAAATATTTATAACTCTGTTTAAGGTGGCAAAGAATGGGATTCTGAATGGGAGTCAATGGATGACCAAGTCAGAACATGTAAATGTGATGGAATATTATTGTACTGTAAGAAATGATGAATGACCAAGTCAGAATATGTAAATGTGATGGAATATTATTGTACTGTAAGAAATGATGAAGGGGATGGTTTCAGAGAACCCCAGGGAGATTTCTATAAACTGATACAGAGTGAAGTGAACAAAACCAGAGAACAATTTATACAGTGACAACAATATGATAAAGATAAACAACTTTGAAAGAATTAGAGCTCTGATCAGTATGTAATGACCAACCACATATCCAGAGGATTAATGATAAAGCAAAGTGTTCACTTTCAGATAGAAAGATGAAGGACATGGAATACAGAATGAGATGCATACACACACACACACACACACACACACACACACACACATACACACACACACAGTTTTTTTGACATGGTCAATGAAAAAAATGTGTTTTGCTTGACTATACGTATTTGTAGCAGAGGTTCTATTTTTCTTTCGTTTTTAATTGGGAGAAGGAAAGTTAGGGTGGGAGGGAGAGAAGATAGATTTTTGCTGTTTGAAAGAATAGGTATATTTTTAAAAAAATAATCAGCAAGCATTTAAAACAGATATTGCATTCTAGGTACTGTGCTTGGCACTGGGGATATAAAGACAAAAAAAATATACAACACCCATGCTCTCAAGGGTGCAAGAAACCAAGGCTAGAATTGTGTTTAATATCGATTATGACTTTCCAAGTTCAGGAGAGGTCACTGGAAAGTTCACACAGGCTGAAGTGGCAGAAAGGGCACTGTCAGCTCCTGACTTTAATTTGTGTTCCTTAAAATGCTCTCTTCTCAGCACTTCCTGTGCGTCACTGCCATTATTGCTAATGGGAGTTATATGCACTCATCAAATGAACAGACCTCTGATAATTGTGGGATTCTGTATTTGAAAAGCAAAGTAACATTTAATGTTTCAGACTTTTGTGAAGCCTTCCTGACTGCCTTATTAATTGGCTCTTATTTTGGTAATCACTGTTCTTTTCTCTGAGTGGTTATTTTAAAATGGCAAAGGGACCTACGTTAGTATTATATGTTTTAGGACATACATTTGCATCAGTCATAAACTTTAATTTATACTTTGGCCAAATAATTTTAACAGTTGCTATAAAATCAGTTATTTGATCATAGTTTTTACGACCATGTTGAATGCAGCAGGAGACAGGCTTAATAGTACTTGTATCCACAACAAATTTCAAGCTATTATTTCTACATCCTAAATGCTTTTGACTCATCCACAGACCAGTCAAATTCCTACTGATTGTTATTTGTAGCTTGCTAAAAATTGGTTCATCACATGCAATGCAAAATCTTTTTTTTTTTTTACTGAATACATTTAGTTTTAAAATTTCAGTTTATTATTTTGCTTTTTGAGTTGTAATATTTGCAAAAGACAGAACAACAAAGAAAAGCAAGCCCTCTTGTTATGTTCTATGGGATAGTTTGCTATGATCATAGAAATGATACTTACGGAATATCGGTTACTCAGTAGTAAAACTGAATGAAAGGAAAAGGTGAAGATATGAAGCAAATTTAGTATGTTTATCTTTACCAATAAGCACAGAGCTAGATTTTAAGAAAATGAAATTTTAGACATGTGGCAAGACATGGAGATGACTGTAAGTAGAAATGTAAACTTCAAGGGAAAGTTTCAATAACATCAAACGCCTTTGATTTCGTGGTGTGGGAACTCTTGCAAGATGGAAACTGTCTATAATGTACAGTCTTGGAAAGTTTCCTGAGGGTCAGAGAGGTTCTTTGAGTTGTTTATGATCACACAGCTAATGTCAGAGGCAGGGTTTGAATCCACGATTTTCTGATTCTAAGTCGTGTACTCTCTTCCCATTACTATACTGCTTCTAATAAATGATCATTCAAAGTGATAATTTGTATAGGAAAGTGGAATATCAGAATATAATATTGTCACTGACTTGATCTTTCATAGGATTTCATTTGATAGTATTATCTTTGATAGAGTTGTATTGAGTTACATGAACTTAACCTAGCTTAAGATAACTTTGAAATGACTCGGTTTAAGATACACCAAGCCTGAGAATTTCTTTTAGGTGAAACTGTCAGTTGTTTAGAAAATATAGACTCTCTGGAACACTTGCCATTGATTTTTCTAAGAATACAAGATGATTAATTCTTGATTAATGAGATACTTTTGCATCTTGGCAAATATATATTATATCATTGAATATAAAGATAGGGATTAGAGTTGTGACTTTGTTGATTTTAGGGAGCTCCCAGATAAGGAAATTCTACTTATTAGAGTCAGTGGGCACATTCACTGCAACTTATACCGTTAGAATCTATCACTATTGCTACTCCTACTTACACAGTATCAGCAGTAGGGTTTGAACCCAGGTCTTCTTGACTCTGAGACCACATATCAATATATTAGGTCATGTGGACTTTCATTATTGCACATGTGAGAAGGAAATAAAATGAATAATGCAAACTTGGAAATGAACAACCGGGTATATGTATCTATCTCACAGAGGTTTTAGGAGGAAAGTATATTATAAACCTTAAAGTGTAACATAAACAGAATTTGTGGTGGTTGCTATTATTTGAGATGGCCACAGATGGGAGTAGATATAGACCATCATCCTGCCCACAGGCAATGAGCAAGGCTTAGCCTCTCTACAACTGGTAGTCAACAAGCCCCACAGTGAAGGTGGACTTCATCTTCCTTCTCAACAATGAGATGTTAAACAACAAACACTTTCTGAAGAGCAAAGGAATGAGCTTGGTACCATGATGTATGTTCTACTGATGTGCTTTCAGGACCCCTGGGAATTTCTATCTTCTCCTTTGATGCACTCACTGTATTGACAGGAGTCCCCTATGGTGACTTGACTCTTGAATCTATGCCTTGATTCTGAGGCCCAGTGGTCTTTTCATGTGACCTGATATTAACACCCTAAGATCACTCTGAAGGTTTACCCTCACCTTTGCATCATCTACTACTATTAGAATGTGAGTTCCTTGAAATGAAGGACTAGTTTACTTCTCTCTTTATATACTCAGACCTTAACACAGTTCATGACATATAGTAAGTAATTAACATTTTTTTCTTCTTTCATTTATTCACTCATTTCTTTCAGTTCCTTAGTACCAACATTTAATTTGAAGTCATCTGATTTCTTTGTACTGTTTCATTCCTTGTTGAGAAGACATATTGCTTCATCACACTTTTTTATGAATTATCACAACTCCTGAGAAGATTATTTGAATCTACCACTACTACTACCACCACTACTACTACTCAAATGGATCTACGATTTTATCAGTTTGGAAGTTCCATCCAACTTTGCACATCAAAACCCATGTTCTACTTCTCATTCTATATGATATTTGACCATATTTTCCCCAGGGCTTGCCATAGCGGGGTATTAGAAACCTTCCTCAATTTCTCCTGACATTTATAGGTTACTAATGGACCTTTCTGGCAGGCTGGATGTAATCTCTTGCTCTTGTCATGTGAACAAAAATTTTATTTTTCTTTCATACAATTCCTCGATGGCATCTGTTGCTCCTGTTATTCAAAGTTTCTTGTTGATTATAATGTTGTAGCTTGCTCACACCAACCATGTACCTCTCGATTGCCCCCTGGGTGATACTCATCTCTACTTCTTTGGAAGCAGTGATATATCACATCTCACTCCCACAGAGAAAAATTGTTAAAATGTTAGTATTGGAACTTTCAGAGTCAGTAAGAGAGTTTTGCTTTCCAGAAGCAATCCAGTTCATTCAATGTCTCTTTTTCAACACTAGTTGCCTTCCATCCATACATCAAAATTATTCTGAATCATTCAGGAGTGAATTGAGGAAAAATAACCTCATAAATAAGTGGTGTAAAACAGGAAGATGCATGCTTGCCAAATATTTCCCACTATGACGGAAGAGATCTGGCCCAACGTCTTGTGTGAGGAAGTATTTCTGTGCTTGACAAGGTCTTCCAGATGTTGCTATTTGTACATGACATCATGCTGATTTCAACAAACCCCAAGGCACTATAAAACCTTATGGAAAAGAGTTTCTTCTGACCATCCACACAGAAAAAAATAAGTGGATGAAGAATGTCTATTCCCCACATTTTATCATTCATTTTTATGGAGATCTTATAAAGTTTATATAACAAGGTATATCTGAGACATTGTTATCATATTCATATAGTGCTTTACATTCATTATCTCAAATGTGACAAAAACAAGTATTTATTAAATACTTACTGTATGCCAGACATTGTGCCCTAAGTGCTTTACAAATACTATCTCATTTGATCCTCACAACAGTTCTGTAAAAGACTCGCTATTATTATCCTCATTTTACAGTTGAAGAAACAGAGGCAGAGAGAGATTAAGTGATTTGCTCAGAGTCACACCACTACTAAGTTTCTGAAGACAGATTGAATTTATGATTCCTGATTGAGAGAAAAATATTCTCTCTATAGATGTGTCCTATATAGCATTATAGGTATTATTAGGATATTACTGAGCAGCTAAGTGGCACAGTGGATAGAGTACTAGGTCTGGAGTTAGAAAGACTCATATTTATGAGTTCAAATCTGGCCCCAGACACTAGTGGTATGATCCTGGAGAAGTCATTTCACCCTGTTTGTCTCAGTTTCCTTATCTTGAAAATGAGCTAAAGGAAATGACAAACCACTCCAGTATTTTTTCCAAGAAAACTCCAAATGTAATCACAAAGAGTTGGACATGATGGGAAAAAGGGTATTATAGGAATTCTTAACCCTGTTTTGCATGTAGGTATAGATTAACCAATAAAGGATCAGTTGTTAGAGCATGCCCAGTATTCTCTGTCTTCTGGTAATGATTAGAAACTTGGCGAACCTGTTTCCAGAAATATATAATGGGGTTCAGTAGAGGAATTGTGCCACCATTTCAGAGTATATGCAGGCATTCTGTGACTGTTTCCTGTCAGCTTACTGTAGGGTGATGAAAAGTGTTTTAATTAGTTGCTGAGCTGGCACTGAACATGCATACAAAAGGCACAAAAAACCAAAATCTTTCTCCATAGTGGCCTTCATACACGGAGGAAAAAAATGGTACAAGCCTCCAGGTAGGAGACCCGCCTCCCCCCTCGCCCCCCCCCCCCCCCCAGTCACCATCTGGCCATGAACACATGGTGCTTTTATTTCTTTGGTATCTATTGTGTCTTCTTTCCTTATCTTAGGAAAATTGGCATCAGAGAGAAGAGAGACAAGATTATGACTGAGAGCTGTGAAAGGAGGAAGAGTCACTAAGGGTCCAGTAGCTGGAGCCATTGGTAGAGTCTGCTGGTAGTCATGGCAGCCAAGCTGATGAGAACTAAATGCAGTACTAAAGAAACTATCACACTATGTTCTACAAGTCAGGGTGTGACTTGTCCTTCAGCTATGACACTCCCAAAAGAGAGTTTGGTCAGGCAAATGTCTTGGAGTCACCATTTTAAGTTGGAGTATGGTATTCCTTGTGCCTGAGAGGGGAAAGTGTGCCCCAGTTTGGGGGGATGTTTCTGTACTTTATTTCTGGTTATGTCTTTTCAGTAAATAGCCCTTCATTTTGTGTCTGATGGTAGTTATCTCTAGGGTGAGAGGGAGAGGGAGAAAAGAAAAAAAAGGGAAAAAAGAAAATTACATGACAACTTTATTATATATTCAAAAAGAATAGCAAATCACACATAATAGATTCGCAACTTCATGTGTAAGCCTTTTTTTACTATATTTTATTATAGAAATACTTGTTTTATTCCATAATTGAAAATAAAATACATAAAAATCAGAATGATCTTAATGATAATTTATTCCTATCAACTAGTCATATTGACATTGAGCTATAAGGAACCTTAAGTGATATTGAGGAGACACCACCTGACTAACTGATATTGGGGGGGAATGGTAACTGGTAGATTGATATTAGAGAGACAGTAACTGGCACTAGTAATTGATATTGAAAGAAATATATCAGATGGGGGCCTATGAACATTAGAAAGATACCCTTCAATATCTCAGTTACCCCATAGGACCATGAGGGGAAAAATAGCCATGTTCTGGAAATTCAGCCCCCTAGTCTGAGTAAAGATGGAGATATTGCTATATGTGCTACATACATATGAGAAAAATGAGACTCAGAAATAGTAAGTGATTTGCCCATGGTTAAGCAGCTTGCAAATGTGGGAGATAGTATTTGAACCCAAGATTCTCTGAACTCCAAATTCAGTGCCCAGGAACTCCCATGTGCCTGAAAGAGATAAAAATATAAAGGTGGACTACATTAAATTAGAATAGAAGATTTTGAACGTTACTTAATTTGTATTGGGTCCTAAGTGGCAATTTAAGATCTTAGGTATAGATTTATCAATTATATAGCTGAAGCAGTAACAGCAATATTGTACAACGATCAAACTGTGAATGACTTAGCTATTCTCAGTAATACAGTGATTCCAGATAATTCCAAAGGACTCATGATGAAAAATGCCATCCACACCGAGAGAAAGGACTGATGGAGTCTGAACGCATATCAAAGCATATTATTTTTCACTTTATTTTTTTTGTGCTTTTTTTGTCTGTATTTTCTTTTACAATATGACTAACATGGAAATATGTTCTGCATGACTGCAAATGTATAACCTATATCAAATTGTTTACTGTCTCAGGGAAGGTGGAGAAAACTTGAACTCAACATTCTAAAAAACAAACGTAAAAAATTGTTTTGACACGTAACTGGGAAAAATAAAATATTACTTAAAAATACAGCAGACGAAAATCAAGAGAAAAGCTAGGGACAGAGAAGACAGGTGACCTGATATTACTGAGCATACTTGTTGCAAAAACAGCCTTTGAGCTTGTCAAAGTGTTAGGAGACATCTCTATTCCTAAACTCTAGGCTCAACTGTTTTTATCTTGCTTATTCAATTCCCTTTGAAACTCTGGTTCTGTTGCCACTGGGTTTAGGTGTCCACATTGATTATATTTACCCTTACCACTTGCCTCATGAAACTTTGACTTGGGATTGCTTTTCAGTTAAAAGTAGCTTGGTAGGGGTGGAGCCAAGATTGTGGAGTAATAGCATGGACTTTCTAGAGCGCTCTCTCCAAGCCCAGGAAACACCTGTAAAAATGACTTAAAAACAAATTCTGTATTTGCAGAACCTAGAGAATGACAGAGTGCAGCAAATTTCCAGCCCAAGACAGCCTGAAAGGTTGCTGGGAAGTGTCTATCACACCACGGTAGGGGCAGGACACAGTCCAGGGTCACCTCGAGTGCACAGAGGGGACCTGAGCAGGCCTTGGGGAGACTGAATCTCTCACACCTGTGGTGGTTTCCAGACTTCATGACCCCAAAACACTGAGGATAAATTGGAAGATCAGTGGGAAAAGCCTGTGGGACCAGTGTAGGAGAGTGGAGTGGTCCTTGCCTAAGGGGGACGGGAGTGGAGGATCCCATAGTAGCCACAGCAGCAGCAGTGGCAGTTGCAGCCATTGTTTCTGGAACTCTAGGCCCACAGATTGTGGGGGATCAAGCAGCCAACAGTACATCCCCCAATCCCATTGGAAGCAGAGAACTACCTTGACAAAGAGCTCAAAAGTCAAATACATGACTGGGGAAATGAGAAAAAACCAGAAAAACAATCAGACTATACAATCTTGCTTTGGTGACAAGGAAGATCAAAGCATGCAAACAGAAGAAAATAAAGTCAAAGCTCCTCCATCCAAAGCCTCCAAGAAAAATATGGATTAGTCTCAGGCCATGGAAGAGCTCAAAAGAAATTTTGAAACTCAAGTGAGAGAAGTAGAGCAAAAACTGTAAAGAGAAATGAAAGTGATACAAGAAAATCATGAAAAACAAGTCAACTGCTTGCTAAAGGAGACCCAAAAAAAATACTGAAGAAAAGAACACTTTAAAAAATAGACTAACCCAAATGGTAAAAGAGATCCAAAAAGCCAACAAGGAGAAGAAAGCCCTAAAAAGCACAATTGACCACATGGAAAAGGAGGTCCAAAAGCTCACTGAAGAAAATAATTTCTTAAAGATTAGAATGGAGCAGATGGAAGCTAATGACTTTGTGAAATATCAAGAAATAAAACCAAAGGAATGAAATAATAGCAGACAATGTGAAATATCTCATTGGAAAAACAACTGACCTGGCAAATAGATCCAAGAGACACAATTTTAAAATTATGGGACTACCTGAAAGTCATGATCAAAAAAAGAGTCTAGACATCATCTTTCATAAAATTATCAAGGAAAATTGTCCAAATATTCCAGAACCAGAGGGTAAAATAAACATTGAAAGAATCCACCAATCACCTCCTGAAAGTGATCCTAAAAGGAAAACCCCTAGGAATATTGTAGCCAAATTCCAGAGTTCCCAGGTCAAGGAGAAAATATTGTAAGCAGCCAGAAAGAAACAGTTTGAATATTGTGGAAATACAATCAGGATAACACAAGACCTAACAGCTTCTACTTTGAGTGATCAAAGGGTTTAGAATATGATCTTCCAGAAGTTAAAGGAGCTAGGATTAAAACCAAGAATTATCTACCCAGGAAAACTGAGTACAGTATTTCAGGAGGAAAATGGTCATTCAATGACATAGAGGACTTTCAAGAATTCATGATGAAAACACCAAAGCTGAATAGAAAATTTGACTTTCAAACACAGGAATCAAGAGAAGCATGAAAAGGTAAACAGGAAAGAAAAATCATAAGAGACTTACTAAAGTTGAACTGTTTACATTCCTACATGGAAAGATCATATTTGTAACTCTTTGAGACTTTTCTCAGTATTTGGGTAGTTGGAGGGATTATATACTTATAGACAGAGGGCACAGGGTGAATTGAATAGGAAAAGATGATATCTAAAAAAATAAAATTAAGGGGTGAGAGAGGAATACATTGGGAGGAGAAAGGGAGAAATGGAATGGGACAAATTATCTCTCACATAAAAGAGGCAAGAAAAAGCTTTTTCAATGGAGGGAAAAGGGAAAGAGGAGAGGGGGGTAAAGTGAAACTTACTCTCATCTCATTTGGCTTAAGGAGGGAATAACATGCACGCTCAATTTGGTATAAAAATCTATCTTACACTACAGGAAAGTAGGGCAAAAGGGGATAAGTGGGGTGTGGAGGGGATGATAGAAGGGAGGGCAAATGGAGGGAGAGGGTAATTAGATGTAAACACTTTTGGGGAGGGACAAGGTCAAAAGAGAGACTAGAATAAATGTGGGGCAGGATAGGATGGAGGGTAATATAGATAGTCTTTCACAACATGAGTTTTATGGAAGTTTTTTGCATAACTGCACATGTATAACCTATATTGAATTGCTTGCCTTCTCAGTGGGGATGAGTGGGGAGGGAAGGAGAGAAGTTGAAACTCAAAGTTTTAAAAATGAATGTTAAAAATTGTTTTTACATGCAACTGGGAAATAAGAAATACAGGTAATGGAGTATAGAAACCTATCTTGCTCTAGGAGAAAATAGAGGAGATGGGGATAAGGGAAGCGAGGGGTGTAATAGAAGGAAAAGAAGATTGGGGGAAGGGGTAATCAGAATGCAGAGTGTCTTAGTGTGGGCATAAGGGAGAGAGGGAGAGAAAATTTGGAACTCAAAATCTTGTGAAAATGTTGAAAACTAAAAAATAAGTAAATTTAAAAAATAAAAGTCATTTGGTAGAGAGTGGAAAGACTGAATTTACAGTTAAGAAAACTGGAATCTGCTGTTACCTGGATGACCCTTTGCCAAGTCACCCCCTCTCTGAGACTCTGTTATCTTAACTATAAAATGAGGGAACTTGGGTTAACAAGAGCTCATAATTAGCAAATCCGACAATTTTTTTTCTCAGTTGTCACTCCTCTTGTCCTTCCTGTGGCCTTTGACACTGTTGATCATTCTCTTCTTGATACTTTCTTCTCTCAAGGTTTTTGGAACACAAACTCTCCCCTTATTCCCCTCCTACATCTCTGACTGCTCCTTCTAAGTCTCTTTTACCAGATCTTCATCCAGATCTAGACCTTTTAATCATAGGTATCCTACAATGTTCTGTCCTGGACCCTTTTATCCATCAATAATATTTTCCTTGGTGGTCTCATTAGCTCCTATGAATTTAATTACTATCTCTTTCGGATAGTTTTCAAATCCTTGTATCCAGTCCCAATCTTTCTGCTCATTTCATTTTTTCATCTCCAATTGCCTTCCAGACATCTTGAACTGGATGTCCAGTAGACATCTTGGGATAGATGCATATTTGATATGGTTTCTCTGATGTTTAGCTCTGTGAGCCAGAAGCTAGTTCTTTTCTTCATCTTTGTTAGGGTTCTGGTCCAATCAATTCTTCACATAGCTGCCTAGAGAACATTTAAAAAAAATTATTTATTTTCAGTTTTCAAATTCACTTCCCCAAAATTTTGAATTTCAAATGTTCTCCCCATTTCCCCCCCTACCCCCACCCCAGGACATCATGTATTCTGATTACCCTTTCTTCCAATCAGCCTTCCTTTATCCCTTTCTCTTCTACTTTCCTGTAGGGCAAGATAGATTTCTATACCCAATTGCCTATATATCTTTTTCCTACTTGAATGTTAACATTTATTTTTAAAGCTTTGAGTTCCACACTCTCTCCCTTTCCCCCTCTCCACCCACCCTCACTGAGAAAGCAAGCAATTTGATATAGGTTATACATATGTGGTCATTCAAAACACTTCCATAACTGTCATGTTGTGAGAGACTAACTATATTTCCCTCTATCCTGTCCTGCCCTCCATTTATTCTATTTTCTCCTTTGGCTTGTACCTCTATCAAAGTGTTTGCTTCCAATGATCCCTTCCCCTAATCTGCCACCCCTTCTATGATCCCCCCTCTTATCCCCTTCACCCTTGCTTTCCTGTAGGGTAAGGTAAACTTCCATACCTAACTGAGTATGTATGTTGTTCTCTCCTGAAGCCAAATTTGATGAAAGGAAGGCTCACTTATTCCCTCTTGCCTTCCCCTTCTTTCCCTCTATTGTAAAAGCCCTCTTGCCTCTTTTATGTGGGATGATTTACTACATTCTCCCTCTCCTTTTGTCTCTCTCCTAATACATTCTTCTCAACACTTAATTTTCTTTTTCAGAAATCATGCCTTCATATTTGGCTCACCATGTGTTCTCTCAGTCTATCTATCTGTCCATACCTATACACACACATATTCACACACACACACACACACACACACACACATACACACACATATAGCCTCTAATTATCCTAATACTGAGAAAGTTCTCATGCGTTACAAATATCATCTTTCTATGTAGGTATGTACACAGTTCAACTATAATAAGTCCCTTATAGTTTTTCTTTCCTGTCTACCTTTTCATGCTTCTCTTGATTCCTGTATTTGAGAGTTAGATTTTCTATTTAGCTCTGGTCTTTTCAACAAGAATGCCTGGAAGTCCTCTATTTCACTGAAGTTCCATTTTTTCCCCTGAAGTATTATACTCAGCTTTGCTGGATAGGTGATTCTTGATTTTAATCCTAGCTCCTTTGACTTCTGGAAGATCATATTCCAAGCCCTTCTATCCCTTAATGTAGAAGCTGCTAGATCTTGTATTATCCTGATTTTATTTCCACAATACTTAAATTGTTTCTTTCTAACTTGGCTGCTTGCAATATTTTTTCCTTGACCTGGGAGCTCTGGAATTTGGCTACGATATTCCTAGGAGTTTTCCTTTTGGGATCTCTTTTAGGAAGTAGATTCTTTCCATTTCTATTTTACCATCTGGTTCTAGAATATCAGGGCAGTTTTCCTTGATAATTTTATGAAAGATGATGTCTAGGCTCTATTTTTTTATCATGACTTTCAGGTAGTCCCATAATTTTTAAATTATCTCTCCTGGATACATTTTTCCAGGTCAGTTGTTTTTCCAATGAGATATTTCACATTGTCTTCTATTTTTTCCACTTTTTTGATTTTGTTTTATGATTTCTTGATTCCTCATAAAGCCATTAGCTTCCATTTGCTCCATTCTAATTTTGAAGGATTTATTTTCTTCAGTGAGATTTTGGACCTCCTTTTCCACTTGACCCATTCTGCTTTATAAGGTGTTCTTCTCCTCATTGGCTTTTTGTACCTTTTTTGCCATTTGGGTTAGTCTAATTTTGAAGCTGTTATTTTCTTCAGCATTTTGGGGAGTTTCCTTTAGCAACTGTTGACTCATTTTTCCTGATTTTCATGCATCACTCTCATTTCTCTTCCCAATTTTTCCACTAATTCTCTTGATTTTCAAAATCCTTTTTGAGCTCTTACATGACCTGAGACAAATTCATATTTTTCTTGGTGGCTTTGAATATAGGAGCTTTGTCTTTGTTGTCTTCTTATGGTTGTATGTTTTGATCTTACTTGTCACCAAAGACTTAAGAAAATACCTCTTCACAGAGCAAGTAAGAATCTAGTCTGTTTCTTTTTCCCCTATTTGCTCACTTCCCAGCCAATTACTTGACTTTTGAGCTCTTTGTTAAGTAGAGGGCTCCAGAAGTAGCCTCTGTTTCAGCAGTGGTGGCCCCTGCCCTGGGGTTGGGTCTGGAGTTGGATCAAGGGTTGATGCTGAGCCTGGGGTTGGACCATGCTTCCCTCTCAGCCAGGTGAGAGACCCTTCCCACTGACCTTCAAAACTGTCTTTGGCATTTATAGGTAGAGAAATCTGGAAATCACAGCAGCCACCAGCGATTCATTTCCCTAAGGCCTACTTGAGCTATATCTGTGCAGGATCAGCCCACACCAAACTCCATCCTGCTCCTAGCCCAGTATAATAGACCCTTCCTGTCAACCTTCCAGATTGTCTTGGACTGAAAATCTGCTTCAGTCCATCATTCTGTGACTTCTGCTGCTCCAGAATTTGTTCAGAGTCATTTTTTACAGGTTTTTTGAGAGTTTTGGGGGGAGAGCTTTGGCTGGTCTCTGCTTCTACTCCACCATCTTGGCTCCACCCCCAGAGAATATTTCTAAAGCATAAGTTTAACTGTGTTACTCTTTGTCGTGTTTGAGATTTTAACAAAAAGGTAAACTGAAGCAGGTTTCTGTGCAACATTTATTAGCAGAGACAGGCTACCTGTCAATGAATTGCTTCTGTTTATGTCAGGACAGAACAGGAGAGAGGGAAGGGAAGGGAAGGGAAGAGAAGGGAAGGGAAGGGAAAGGGCCAATAAAACCCAAGTCAACTGCGTACCTTTTGGCCATCCAAATGTCCTGTTCTCTCCCAAAACCTTGAACCTACTGCACTCTGAAACTGGGATGCCAGTGGGCCCCTGCCTAAGGGCTCCTCTTGACCCTCCTAACTTTAGAGTGATTATCAATAGTAATTGTTGTTGTTTCCCACCCAGCTTGATGTCTTTCTTTTTCTTGGCCTCATTAAAGGGGCCATGCCCTGACTACTTTTTAAACAGGCCTATTCAATGAATGGACATTGCCTCACCCTAAGTGAGTACCTGCAAATACCTTGGCCTAAAGGGCTCAAGGTCTCCCAGTGCATCTTGGTTCATCTCCAGTCACCCTGAGGAATATCAGGTTTCAGGATTCAGATGGTTCTGGAGGAGAAGTGAGGCTGGTGACCTGCACAGCCCTCCCTCACTCAAAATAAAGTCAAGTGCAAGTCATGTTATCATTTTTCTGATGTCATGGTCTTCTTTGGCAACAAAGGATGAACACAATCCATTTATGTCAAAGACCTTGATTAAAAGGACAGTTCCCAATTTATAGTATTTGGGGAGTATAGAACAAAGAACAGGTATTAGGGTCAACATGATTGGTTACAGAACTGGGGTTCAGGAACAACACAATTAGTTGGAAGTTTGGTAATAAGAACAGCAATGACCTTCCCCCTTTTCTCATGAGTCTAAGAAATACTCATTGTTTGAGTCCAAGAGCAAGATAAAAGACTTTTGGAGAGCAAACTGGACATCCTTGAGGGATAGCTTGGTGGAGTAAAGACATCATGCCTTACTCCTTTTCTTTCATACATGTTCCCTAAGGTTGGCAAAATTCCTTGAGACAAGAAGAGATAAGTGATCAGCAGGAGAGCTGAATTTATAAAATTAACTCATTTTAGGCCACTTGAATTCTGAACTAAATTCAGAGACAAAGAGCCATAACTTAAACAGTTACAGGACAAAATCAATTACTTGTAAATAGGATATAAAAAAAATGATACAGGATCAATCTTAATCTTATCTTTTACTCAAAAACTGTCAGCAGCTTTTCATTGTCCTGAGCTATGTCAAAGATACAACCTCACAGCCTGGCATTTAAGGTTCCAATCTGACTCCACTCTATCTTTCTAGCCTTAATTCACATTACTCTGCACCCATTCAACATTCTTTTTTTTTTAATTCTGAGCTTAATAAACAACTAATAAGATAGGCATTTCTATATACATAGTAGAACAGAGCAGACAGTTCCTGAAACTTCAGGTCTCCATTACATACATCTTCCTTTTCTTCATAAGTATATAATAAGTTCAACTTGTAGCTTTCAAACTGACCCTTTTTCTGTTCTTCTTTCTGGCCTTCCTTCTCTTCTATAAATTTTTTTCCTTTTTGGGGGGTTGGGGGGGTGGAGATTCTTTTTAAAAAGATACTTTGATGCCCTGGTTTTCTTTTTTTCACTCTATCCTTACTCCCCTTCTCTCTCTTGCCCCTCTTGAAAACAGAAAAAATAAAAAATACTCAGTTATACAAAACAAATCCCCAGGTTGACTATTGGAAAAATGTTATTCTGCATCTTGAATTCATTACCTTTCTGTTAAGAGACACCCATTCTCCATTTAACCAAACTGGACCACTAGCTCTTTGCTTCATCTGGCGTTCCACCTCTGTGTCTTCACACATTCTACCACCCATGTACAGAGTGCCCTCCCTCTTCACTTCCATTTGCCAGAATCCTTTTCTTTTCTTGAAGTCTCAGTTCTGGTGTCAATTCTCCTAGAAATCCTTCAATGCTTCCAAGTTGTGTTTTCTTCCTCCTCAAATTATCCTGCAACTATTAATTTCCATATGTACATGTCCTATCTTCCCCCTCCCAACTGAAGGAAAGTTTCTTTAGGGAAGAAACAGCTTCATTTTCATCTTTGTATCTTCAGTACCTGGTACCATGCCTTGCACACAGTAGATACTTTTAAAATATTTGTTCAGTTAGTAACAGTGTGACTATGCTTCTTCCTACATACTCCCACATCTGGAGGGCCAGGTGCCTAGGGGAAGGATAAAGATGTGATATTCTCAGGCTGGGCTAAAAGTGGGAACTTTCAGGGATGGGGGCTGGTGAAGAAAGAGAAATGATAGAAACAAGATGGTGACTGGCGTAGAGCCAAATTGTTTTTTACTCCCCTCCCTCCAAGCCACTTCCCTTCAAAAAAGATTTTAATAAGGGAGGCTGAACCCTTTGGGGCATGAGGAGACTGGGCAAGTGGTAATTGTATATGGCAGCAAGAAATGGGGATGAATGACCAGAAAAAAAACCTGGAGCAGAGCTGGGGTGGAGCAGGAAAGCAGTGACAGCAAGAGGCAGCCAGGACATCAGGTGTACAGCCTAGCCTTGGGACATTGTGAGGAGATAAAGCCTTTTTTCTTTCCTGGAACAGCAGGAGGGGGAGCTTTGAAAGTGAACACCAGAACTGTTTCTTTGAGCTCTCGAGTTTTGGCTTGCCTGCTGAATAGGGCAGGGCAGCTGCTGAGTCTCTTAAGGACCCGTAAGCACCCAGCCCATGCTGAAAACTTTAATGTGTTTGGTTTATTACTTTTTGAACATTCTGATAAAAGGGCAATATGTAGTAGTATAGTATTTGTGAATAACTTCAACTGAAATATAACAGGGATGGTAGAGGAGCAGAGTTTTTCCACTGGGCATGAACACTACAAACCAAGACTCTAACTCAATACCAAAACCCTAAGCTAATGAAATGAATATCAGCATCTCCCAAAAGGCACAAGAGAGAGGAATCCAGCTCTTTGAGAATTGAGAAGAGCTTGCTCTTATCTCAGAGCACCCTGGGAGACTGGGTGGAGTATATAACTAATGAAGATAAGTATTATGTTGATTACACTCAATTCTTATTAATGAATGGGATCTGGCCATTGGGTATCAGCAACTTCTGGCGGTTCAATTCAATTTGAATTTTATTGAAAACTCATTACATAGGTCAAATAAATATAGTCAACTCTGAGAGGATGAGAGGAGGAACTCATGCTGGGATTGCTGCAAAAACCCTTAGGGCATTAAATGAACTATCTTTCATTGCTAAGAAATGTGACTCAGGCCTTAATGTTTTGTGCTCTGGGATTTAACTATCAGCTTTTTGGACCATCTAAATCCCTAAGGAATTTTTAGACTGATTTCCTATCTTTGATATTACATGAAATCACCTTCTATGATAAAATAAAAGTGAAGCAGAGAAATAGAAATGGTACTAAAGGTAGCAAGGTGGCACAATGGATAGAGCAATAGATTTGGAATCAAAAAGACCTACATCAAATCTAGCTTCAGATGTTTACTTGCTACGTGAACCTGAACAAGTCAGTTAGCCTTTTCTATGTCTCAGTTTTCTCATCTGTAATAGGGATATGATAATAGCAATCTCCCATGGTTATTGTGAATGCTTTGTAAAATTTAAAGTGCTATATAAAGGATATTACAATTATATAAATATTATTACGATTACAAATATATTATAATTATTGTTATTTTGTCACATTATTCTGGATTGCTGAGCCAAGAGAGATTTATTGCAAAGGAAATCATAGGTAACCTATTGTACACTCAATCAGCTACCTCTGCTGCTGAACCTTCTAAGTACTCTGGTCTTATGATGTGTGTGTCATTTATGTTTAAAATATCACATTAGGATTGTTAAAAATCAATAATGAAGTGAACATAAAAAGAACTTTTCCTTTAATAGTAGTATTAAAACTCTGTACTCTACCTTGATCCTCCTATCTAGAGTTTTGCATTCATTTCTGGATACAGTAGTTGAAGAAGGGCATTTATAAGCTGGAGAAAAGTTCTATTCAAAACCATTTCATTTGAATAGGTTAAAGAACTGGTGATTTTACCTTACGGAAGAGAAAACTTGGAGGAGCATGATATTTGAATGGCTTCGATATGGAAGAAGTGGTCTTATTTTGTATGGCTCCAGTGATTCAATGGATAAATGTTACAGGGAAGCAAATGTTGGTACATTATAAAGAAAAACATAAAGGCAACAAAAGCTGTCTAAAAACAGAATACCACTGGATATGTTAAAGGAGAGAATGGAAGAAATATTCCAGAGGGATATTGGGAGGGGATTCATGTTCTAATCCAGCCATCTCAACCCAACAAGCACTTACTAAGTACAGTAAGGTACTGTGCTAGATCCTGAGGATACAAAGACAAAATGACAGTCCCTCAAGGAGCTTACATTCTACTTTTGGAAGAGGGAAGAATATAACATACAAAATGATATGCAAATACATGATAGTTTGAGGAGTAAAAGAATAAATTAGTGGGACTAAGAAAAGGGAGTGTAAGAGATGGCCCATGAGATGATTCATGGGAGATAGCCAGGTAAGGATATAGGAAATGGATTATAAAATTTGGGGAACACAAATAGATTAGTTTGCTTTAAATGTAGAGTGTATGAAAGAGAATTAAATAAAATAAGCCTGGAAAGTTAGGGAAAGGATTGGCCTAGATGATTTCTGAGATCCTTTCTAACTCTGTTTTTCTGTTCTGTTTTATTATATCCTATTATATCACATTGGTCATATGTCCTAGGAATTTTCATCCTAAGACTACTTTTGAACTTGATCTGAGATGGGATTGATGTTATTAATATGATAGCTCTTAGGTACCCTTAACCAAGCAGAGTTTTAAGAAGCATCCCTCTTCAAAGGAGGGTTTTAAGGATTGGTTTTAAGGAAAGAGGTAGGAAAAGACACAAGAATCCACGGAAACAGAAAGAAGGCGGCTGTAATTTCGCCTCAGTCTTTTGTGAAGTCCTGAATATTGTCCAAGCTGTGTTCCGAGAAAAACACTTGTCTTACTCCATGGCACAGGAACTGATACACAATGCTAGTTCAAAGCCTCAGGGGAAAAATGGACGTGCAGACAGAACTGCTCTGGTCTAATGAACCCCCACGTGGAAAGTGGCTGCTGCCTGGTGGGCCAAAACATTATCCTTGGTACTGAATTTCAAACAGAAGAATGTCTTTTCATGCTCTAGGAAAGACCTAGCAAACCTCTAAAAGTCCCCAACTCTGACCGAAGAGCAACATCCCCTTGTAAATTAGAAAAATATTGAAGAAAGATAATTTTCTTCCAGCTCCTCTAGGCTGATTTAATCGAGTGCATATTGACCAGCAGAGGGCTCTGGGATAATACCATTAGAATAAGCTTTATTTTCTTTTTCTTATCTAATTAAATGATATAGGAAATAATAGTTATTGTGGGTATGCCTATAAGACTTATTTTTGCTTCTGTGATCCTTTATATTAATAAAGTATGCAGACTGTATACCTATTCTGGTTCATGTTTTGTCCTGTCAGGCCATTCTGATCAGAATAATGCTTTTCTGTTGGCAATTGTTTCCATTGGTGCACGGTTCAGAGCATGGAAGGAAACAGGGTGCAGAATGGCACACTTCCCCAGAGTGCCCTCTTTTGTCAAAGCAGCACTGATCTCATATCTTCATAAAAGACAGGAAAGTAACCAGAAGGGATTTCTCTCCTCTTCCTGAGACCCTGTATGCCACTAACAAAACAACAAAGATACTGGAAATCATGTCATTCACAAGGACTAGCCCTACTCCTGAGGTTAACTAGGAATTAACTTCCTCTAGCAGAGAACCTAGGCCCTTGAGGTTATGTGGACTTTTTGGCAAGCTAGAATAAGTACGGGTTATGTGTTATGTTACTACCTGCCCTATGATCAAAAAGGACATTTTGCACCATATAATCTCACCTTCTTGCCCAAAGAGAGCAAAAAACAAAGACTTTTAGGCAGCAGACTATTTTTTCATTTAGGAAATAGTTCGTATTGATATATTGAAGTTTTCAATTATGCTTGTTTTTGTTGTTGTTGTTAAGAATGGATTGTCGCAGGCTTGGGTTTCATTCAATTCAATTCCACAGTTATTTGGTCCCTATTGGTTTGTATTTAAAGAGGACCAAAATGATACCACTATATTAGTGTTCAGTATCTAACTGTGGCTGATCAGACCAATACAAGCTCAGACAGCTCTACCACAGGCCAGGCATAAATAGTCCACATGAACATTTGGAATGGAGATGTCCCTTAATTTGCTTATCTCACATTTCTTTTGAGCTACTTCAATTCTGCTTTGCTCATAGAGCACAGCACCTTCTCTGATGAGGGCATGCCAGACTGAGTGGTCCTGTGGCACTGTCTCCCCTGTTTCATAATGAATTCCAAAGTTCTTCAGGGAGACCTTGAGGGTGTCTTTGTAGCGCTTCTTCTGACCTCCATGTGAGCACTTGCCTTGTGTGAGTTCTCTGTAATGTAGTCTTTTAAGCAAACATACACTTGGTATTCAAACATAGCCAGTCCATTAGAGTCATACTCTCTGCAGTCTCTGAAAGCTTGGCAGTTCAGCTTGAGAAGGGGCCAGTGTCTGATATCTTAACTGGCCGGGCAATTTTCAGAATCTTCCTAAAACAATTCAAACAGAAGTGATTTGGCTTCTTGACATGACACTGGTAGACTGTCCAGGTTTCACAGGCATACAACAACAAGGCCAGTACAACAACTCTAGTAGACATTCAGTTTGGTAGGCAGCCTAATACATTTTCACTCCCTTCAGAACCTCCCTAACACTGAGCTAGCTCTGGCAATATGTGTTCCAGCCTCATTATCAATACGGGCATTCCTGCAAAGTACCCTAGTAAGGTAAGTGAACTTATTCACAGCCATCAAAATTTCTTCATTTGCTGTAACTGATGGTTCCCCATATAGATGGTATAGTGCTGGCTGATGGAGAGCCTCCATTTTCTTGGTATTAATTGTCAGGCCAAAATTAGCGCAAGTGGCAGAGAATCAAGCCATACTCTTTTGCATCTCAGCCTCAGAAACTACCTTGAGTGCATAGTCATCTGTGAACAAAAAGTCATGCCCCAAATATCCCTCTATTTTAGTCTTTGCTTTTAGCCTTTTCAGGTTAAATAATTTACCATCAGTGCAGTAGCTGACCTCAATGCCATTTTTGTCCTTGTTGAAAGTATCCAACAACATTAAAGAAAACATAATACTGCTCTATTGGCAAGGCATTATACTAAATGCTGACATTATAAAGGCAAAATGACATCATTACTTTCCAGAAGAGCACATTCTATTCGGAGAATGTGTTGTGGTCATGTAAGTACAAGATAATGTGAGGGGGAAAAAAGCACATCCAACTGTGGAGGGATCAGGAGAGGCTTTGTGTAGGAAGAGCAGCCTAAGCTGAACCTTGGAGGAAGGTAAAAGGAGGTTAAGGAGGAAGGAAGTACATCCCACATAGAAGGGTGAGCCTACGTATAACTATGGAGAAAGGAGATAATTTGTCAAGCAGGGTAACAAGATGACAGTCTAGTTTGGCTGTATTTTAGAATATATGAAAGAGAGAAAGCTGGAATAAGTCTGGGAAGTTAAGCAAGGGTCATATTGTAGAAGGCTTTAAATGTTAGCCCAGGGAGTCTGTTTTTACTCTTAGTTGTAATAGGGAGTTACTAAAGATTTTTTAACAAAGGAGTGGCATGGTTAGACCTGCATTTTAGGGGGTATCAATTTGGCTGATATATAGAGGATGTTTTGGAGAGGGAAAAGGCTAAAAAACATTATTAGATTCATTTGAGAGCTACCATTACCACCATTTTTAGATTGAGAGCTGAAGACCTGAGCTAGGGTAATAACCATATGAATAGAGGGAAGGGGATGGATTCAAGAGGTGCTATGAAGATAAGACTGATAAAATGAGATTGGATATTAAGGGTGATGAAGGACAGGGAAGAGTCAAAGATGACTCTTCTAAGAATAAATAAGGCTCAGACTAGCATCTAAACCCAACTAAATGATCACATAAAACCATTCATTGATTCAACATTTAGGGCACTCATGGGGCGATGATGGCATTTACATGTATGACATTCTCTGTATTCAAGTTTGGCTTGTTGTCTTTGAGTATGGGTTGTTGTCTTTAATTTTTAAAAATTAATTTTTACTAATTAAATTAAATTTTTACTTATTGATAAAACATGCTTCATCTTGTACCCTTTGCCTACCCTTCAAAGAGAGTTACTTCTTCTAATAAATAATAAATAAAAGAGGAAGAAAGAAAAAATAAAGCTTCAGAAAACCAATTAATATATTTTAAAAGTCTGATGCTATAGATTGTGTTTCAACCTATGGTCCCTAAAGTTGGGGAAGATGTCTTTTCATAACTTTTCTTTGAGACCAAACTTGGTCATTATAATTTTGAAATATTTAATTTTTATTGTTTTGTCGTTGTGGTTAATTTACACTGTTCGTAGTTTTTGCATGTTGTGTTCTAGGTTGCAGTTACTTCACTTTGCATCAGTTCTTCTTATGCATCTCTGTATTTATCATATTCTTCATGTCTTAAAGAACTGTAATATTCTACTACTGGAGCAGCGAGGTGGAGCAGTGGATAAAGCGCAGGGACTGGAGTTAGAAATATCAGAGTACAAATCTGACCTCAGACACTAGCTGTGTGACCCTGAGCAAATCATTTAACTCCTGCTCACATAAAACAAGAGAAGGAAATGGAAAACCACTTCAGTATCTTTGCCAAGAAAACCCCATGGACAACTAATCCACAGGGTCACTCAGACATGACTGAATGACTGAACGATAATAAGAATTCCACTATATTTATGTAAAACTATTTTTTAGCCCTTCCCCAGCTGAGGGGCATCTACTTTGTTTCTAGTTTTCCACTGTGAAAAGTATTACTATAAATATGTTAGTATATATTAGTCTCTTTGTCATTATTATGTTCAGTCTTAAATTTTTGGTGGATGCATTCTTTCTACTTCAGAAGTATTTTTTTATGCATTTGTGTGCCTAGTTAAGAAAGACAGTAATAGGTGAGAGGGGCAAGAATCTTTGTGGGAAATGTGCTTATCTGGTTATCAGGCTAGATATGCCTCCTGTAGCTATACGCCATATACTGGAACCATGAGCATGGCATATAGCACCATAACTCCTGATCTGCCCAGTAAACACTAAGTACTAAGTCAATATTTGATTTTGAAATAATGATTAACAATGTTAGTGTCTAAATTGGTGTCACAGGGTTTCATGGTTGAGATCCCCACAAAAGAAATTTGAAAGATGCTACAATTTCATTCTAGAAGTCATTCTGGAAAGATTAATTTGTATTCTGAGGGCCATGTTTATAAATTAAAGTACTAAAAACAATATTTGTCCTTTTCAGTCTAACTATAGCTAGTTAATTCACGCATTTATCAAAATATAAAATCTAGTGATTTAAATTATTCTGACTGACTGGTTTTATATAATCTATAAAACAGATGCACATTTTGTCATTGAGAATATCAGCACTGGGCCAGTTTTGATATTAGAGTGCATGTGAAAGGGAAAAAATAAAAAGATGAGATGATTTCAGTGATGGAATTCATTTCCCCTTTGGTTACGGATTTTCCTTTTCCCCTATGATAACGAAGGGCATCCTTCACTGCTTTCTCATGGTGCTCATGTGCACACATTTAAAATGATTTCTTCCTTGATTTAAGCTCTGGAAGGAAATTCTATTCATTTTTTATTATATCTGCAGTAAAGTAGAGTAGACCCAAATAATTAGGGCACTAGCTATGGCAGGCAATCAGCATGTGAGTGTCCAAGCCTGCTTCTGGTGCCCAGGTGGCTCAGAGGCAACCACTCTGTGATGAGAACCCAAAGGAGACCATAGCACATTGGCAACTCTTAAACCTTGATTTGCTAACAGATGACTCATCAATTGAAGGAAACACATTGTGAAATTAATTGTTTTGGTGCTATTCCAAATAACAGAATAGGAAAAGAATTTAAAAGTTGGAGTAGACCTCCATGGCCTACTAGTCCTATATATGTCTGAGCAAAAGTCGCTTCTTTGGCATAGTTGAGAGATCCCTGCTTGAACATCTAAAGACCATGGGATGCTTTGGGGTTTCTGGCATTTAAACATACAATTCTTTGTTGGTAATATACTGTAGTCTAATCACACCTATCGTGTTTACCTCCATATTTTCTCCTAGGTGACCCACCACTTTAATTCTTTAGAAAAAAAAATCTATTTCTTGGTTCCTAGACAGAGTGCATCAATAAAGAATATTAATTTCAGAAAGATGAGTCTTTAAAAGTCTGGGGTCATTAAGAGCATTATTCATTTTCCTTCCTTTATTTCCTTCCTTTCTTTCTTCCTTCTTTCTTTTTTGCTAATGGAGCAATGCATAGGGCCTGCAGTCAGGAAGATATGAGTTCAAGTTTGGTCTCAGATGCCAGCTGTGTGCTCTGGGCAAGTCATAAACAAACAAACTTTCTGCTTGCCTCAGTTTCCTCATCTGTAAAATGGGAATAATATTAGCACTTATTTCTCAAGGTGGTTGTGAGGTCATGGATAAATCAAATAAGATAAAAAGGCATGGATGGACTATAGTCTGTACTCTTGGAAGAAATATCCACAATGAGATCACGGATTTATTCACAGACTACCACCCTCAGTCCTTTTGTTGAGGCCTAGGGAACAATGACAATAACTTTCACCAGGCCCTCCCCATCATTCCTATAGATTTTTGACCTGAAAAAGCCCTTCCTGACTGTTCTCTTTGGCTAGAGGAAGATACATCAGCTAGTGTACAGAGTAGGGCAAACAGCCCTGTAATAGTAGCGTCCCTGAGACTTGAAGGTTCAGGTCCTGGCTTGGCATCTTACTTTCTGTGAGACTTTAGGAGAGACACTTATCCTTTCTACATCTAAGTTTCTTCATCTGTAAAATGAGATTTTTGACAAGATGAACTCTGAACTCCCTTCTAACTATAGTCATAATTCCGTGACTAATTCCTAACATTTAGAAATGTTTTGCGAACATTCCTAAATGTTTGCTTTGTTTTGCAAAATGTTTATATATATTTGTAAACATATATATATAAATGTGTGTATATATATGTGTATGTATGTATGTGTCTGTATATATATATATACACATGTGTGTATATCTCTATCTATATAAAATATCAATCTCACAAAAGCTCTGTGAGATAGGTACTGTTATCCCCATTTTACAGAGGAGAACACTGAGACTGATAGAGGTTAAATGAGTTGCCTAACGTCATGCAGCTAATAACTGTCTTGGCTCTAATCAGTGATTCTGTAAATGAATACTCCTGTTTATAAAGGTTGGTTGGGCAAGATGGATGGATCACCAGCAGACATTTTTTCTGGCTGTCCCCCATACCTAGAATGTTCTCCCTCATTTTTGCTTCATAGCTTTCCTGATTTCTTTTAAGTCACAGCTATAATCCTACCTTTTATAGGAAGCTTTTTCCCCTCCCCCTAAATGGTGATGCCTTCCCTCGGTTGCTTATTTCTAATATATTCCATATCTAGCTTAATTGTACATGTTGTTTAAATGTTGTCTCCTACGGTAAACTGTGCACTTCTTGAGAGCAAAGGTTGTCTTTGACCCACCTTTTTTTTGTATCCTTTGTACTTGCTACATGATGCTTAATACATGTTTATTTCCTGATGGTGGGGAGGGGTGGAATTTCAAATGCTTCCTGTTTGGTAGGCTAGGACTGCCATTTTATATAAAGACCATCCCATCTGGTGTTAACCTAGATTGAATTACTACTGCACTTTTGACTTCCTTTTTGTGCAACCTACCCTATCGTGAGAAAAATGAGAGGGGGAACAAGAAGATTCCATTACAATTTGCTGGGACAAAAGCTACTAAAATATGGTTACAACTGATAAAGATAAAAGTAGTAGACTACCAACTATAGCCACTTTTATCTCATTAATAATAAAGACATAGGAAGCCTAGAGATAACTGAAATCAACAGATGATTCTCAAACTGAATTTCAGCCAAATTTAAACTTCCTCACCAAACATTTTAAAAATTCAATTACTTAGAAATACTAAAACTAGTTTTGATTACTCCACTTCACTACTATCTCTGATGCAGGCAAACCCCATTATAAAATACTGCTCATATTACCAGAGGCCAGCTCAATGTACTCCAGTGCCTAGAACTCACCAGGACACAGTGTCTCTATTCTGAGCAAGGCCAACCTTAGCCTTAGGCAAAGGAGGCTGGGTGACTTTACTGCTGAGATCATAACCCTAGAAGAAGAAGCACCTTTTCCCCCAAATACCTACCCCTCTGTGCGATCTGAAATCCTTTGAGTATAGTGTTAATATACCCTGACAGAGGTATAACTTAAGTTACTGACAGAGTTAACTTAGATTTACAAGAAGGTGTAGTGAATTTATGTGACATTCATTTTTGAGGACAATGGGTGGAGGGAAAGAGCAGGAAAACACTGGGTAGGAGAAGGGAAGAGGAAAAACAGGGGCAAAAGAGGAGTAGGAGACATACTAGATGTATGGATCCTAGCTTTTAACCTCTCTTGGCCTCAGTTTCTTTATCTGCAAAGTGAGAGGTTAGGATTAGATGACTTTTGAGGACCCTTTTAGCTTTTATTCTTTGTTTCTGGGAAACACTAAAGACTTAGTTCAGAATTTTACTAAGTGTGACTAATCCCCTGATCCTTGTCTCCTGACATTATTACAGGGCTCTATCTTGGTAACAAATACAGAAACTTCCAACAATAGACAGCAAGGTATGGCTTTGGACAATCTTTTCAGCTCCCTGGGCCTCAGTGTCTTGATTTATAAAATAAGAGTGGTTGGACTTCTGACAAGTATTGAGAGAAGCCAACTATATATCTCCCCTTCTAGATGTACCCCTGTGGGATTGGAGTGGTTTTTTCTATTGGCAGCCAGGTGGTGAAGTGAACAGAGTGCTGGGCCTGGAGTCAGGAAGACTCATCTTGCTGGGTTCAAATCCAGCTTCGGACACTCACCAGCAGGTTACCCTGGGCAAATCACTTCACCCTGTTTGCTTCAGTTTCCTCATCTATAAAATGAGCTGGAGAAGGAAATGGCAAATCACTCCAGTACCCTGGTGAAGAAAATCACAAATGCAGTCCCCAAGAGTTGGACATGGTCGAAAAACGACTGAGTTAAAACAACAAATCAGCTCAAGCCCTCATTCTAGGTGCATTTCCCTTACTATCAACTGCCAGTGACTATCGCCCCAGTTCCATTTAACCAATTAGCATCAAGTAGCTTTTCCAAAAGGATATTTACTGCAAAGACAGAGGAAACAGACGTACAAACATTCCTCCTGAACACCTTGATGACATACTCCCCCTTTTTGGTCTCTGGGAAGAGTGGGCCCAGACTTCACACAGTTTCTACATAGCAACAGTCCATTCAAGTTCATATCCAAAAGTGCAGCACTGTTGGATGAGTCATCTTCTCATCTTAAAGCTGGACTCTCAAAACCTGCACAACCTGACATGAATTAGACTCCTGGACTCCTAGACTTCAGGTGAGTCGCTCTCCTGACCTTTCAAGACTCTACCTTCCTTCAGCTAAGATGAAAGAACCAACCACTGAAACAAAGAACTGAAGCATATATTCATAAGGGTCACATGTTGCCCTCAGGGGAAAAGGACAATGCTCATAGTATTGGCTCCTACAAGGTGCTATCAGCCAGGTAGAAGTCACAAAAAAGAGGAGACCAGACCAAGAGAAGAGACTAGTGCCTTTTGAATGTACCCCTAGTTACAGCTCCACAACAGCAGCTAAGTTTTTTTACAGTCATCACTACTCTTCCAGGAGCAGGCTCTTCAACCGCTCCAAGGTGGGAAAAAAATGAATCTCTTGTACTGTACCTATGTTTATAAAGACTGGGCTCAGTGCTCTGCCCATCTTACAGACTAATTGATCTCTCCCTCCTCACCACTGCCTCTTGGAATTCCTAGTTCCCTTCAAGGTTTAGTTAGCTCAGTCCTTTATGAGACATACTCCCTTTAAAAATGACGATATATTTACTTTGTGTTTGTCTTTATTTATACCTCCCCCTTCCACCAAGTCAAATGTGAGTCCCTTTGTCATCAGAGACTACTGTGTTTTGTCTTTGTATCTCCAGCATCTGATACAGTACCTAACATATAGTAGGTGCTTATAAATGCTTATTGAATGAAGAGATGAGCTGGAGGGAATGAAGAAGGGCTATCAGGGAGAATAAATAAGAAAGTTCTTCACTTAGTTTTCTTGGCTGTTTTATTGATTACATCTATGATTTTAAAGAATGGGACTTGTGCCTCCCACCAAGAATAGCTATACACACACATATATGCATGTGCATATAGAAGTATATATGTGTATGCATATAACATCATATCTATATATCTCAGATTTGGTTTCTGACTTAAACTTTCCCCTGCCCCTGTCTTAGAAGGAGATAGGTCAAGTGTTTACAGACCTTTCTTGAAAGGGAGATAGCTCAATACACTCATCTATATTTATTGCAGGGAGAGGGATGGATTGAGGGTGGGCACTTTTTTCTTTTCCAAAGTTGTCATTTTTCCTGTAGCACCATAGAGTTTTACTTAAGGTCCTGGCTTTCTTAGGGTAGCCCGAAGTTCAGCGCCGCAGGGCCATGATGAAGGAGCCAGAGGATTCGTTTCAGTCTGCCTCCCAGTCCCTGCCCCATTCCTCCAAGTCCGTACAAAAGCACAGTATTGTATCATAACCCAATCCCTCATCTTTGGGGGTAACTCCAGCTCCTTCAGAGTTCCTGAATGCCACGGCTGCTGACCGCTACGGATCTGACTGCTCTGGGGCAAGGCTGCCACCCCTCGCGGTCACTGCCCGGGGTTCAGAGTGGGCACTGAGAGCATTCAGAACGCCTGGCCATCCTCTCGGCCGCCTCCGGCCGTGCTCAGTAGCGCTATCGGACCGAGGTAGGGAGAAAAAGGCAGGGTCCCTAGTCTAGGGGGTCTTAGCACCGCTCAGAGGGGGACGGGGGGCCCTTGCTGGGTTTAATAACCCCACCAGTCCAATAACCACGACATGCTTCCGCACACACGAGTGGCTCGGGCCGTCTGAAGCCCAAGACGGGGAAAGGGCTGTCCAGAGCTCGGTTTTGTACTCTTCCTCCCGTGGCTGGGCGTTTGGCCTCAGAGCTCTCCGCTTGACTCTCTGACGACGCTGTCCCCTGGGTCGCTTCTGGCCCTCATTCCATCCCTCTGAACACCTCTGGGGCGGGGGGCGGAGTGAGGAGGTGCCCCCCGAACCCCAAGAGGACCGCAGCACAAGTCTCCTCCCGCTGGCGGGTCGCTCGCTTCCCCCATGCCGCAGGGGATGGGGACCCCCTAACTTTCGGGGTAAAGCTGCCCTCTCCTCAGTGAGCGGAGGGTCTTTTGGCACGCTGGCTCCGGGTGGGTGCGCGCTGGGGGAGTTTAGCACCCCCGTGCCCTCTACTCAGCTCGGTGTCAGAAAGTGTAGCTTCCCGTGACCTGGGAGGCACTGAGCAGCTTCTCCCCGAAGCCAGCTGCAAACAGAAAACGGAGGGGGAGGCAGGAAAAGGAAAGCAAGGGTGGGAAATTCACTTCCCCGCGCTTCTCCCGCGCGCGGGGCTCGCAGCGGCCCGGCACAGCTGCTTGGGCGGCCGGATCTGCGGGCGGCCGCGCTCCCAGAAGCTGCTTCGGGCGGCGGAGAGCGCCCTTGGGGAGAGCGGCGCGCGGGCGGCGGAGCGGAGCAAGGCAGTACGCGAGCTGGGGGTCCGGGGCAGGCGGCTGCCGAGCTCTGGCTCCGGTCCTGCCCGGCTCGGCCCGGCCCGGCCCGCACACGCCCTCTAGTGGGGCAGCGGCGGCGCCGGCGAGCCTGGGCGTGACGTGGGAGCTCTCTTTAGCCTGCCTGCCGGGGGCACCGCGAGTCAGTTTGGGGAGAAATAGGCGAGCGCGGAGCGAGCGGAGCCCGGCAGCTCGGCGCGCCCGGGAAGGCGAGGGGCGCCGAGCGCAGTGGGAGCTGTCCGCCGCCCGAGCTGCAGCGGCGGCGGGGGGCGGGGAGTGCTCCTGGAGCCGGGTGCACGGCCACGGCCACGGCCACGGCCGCGCCTCTGCCTCTGCCGGAACCCTGAGCCGAGCAGCCCCGGGAGAGGCAGGAGGAGTCGCCGGAGCGGAGCCAGCCGCAGGGAGGCTTTTGGCACCCCGCGTGCCTCCACCCTGCTGCCCCGGAAAGAAGAGCGAAGAAGCGATCCGGGGCCCAGGGGCAGGGGGGGAGGTCTGAGGACTCTCTCTACCCCTTGCCCCGGGAGTCTCCGGAGTTCCTGACTTCTGCAACTGTTGGCACTTTTATCTTTCCCTCCTCTCTCTCTCTCTTTTGCAACAAGCCACCCCCACGCCCCCGCTTCACGTCCTCCCCATCTCCCCACGCACGGGGCAGCCTGCGGTGGGCCCAGCCCGGAGTCGACAAAATGGGGCGAGTTGGAACTTGGCTGGCGACTTTGCTTGGACTTTTGCTAACTGCCGGAGGGGACACGTTCTCAGGTAGGAAGAAGGCTGGCTTTTCTGTCGTGGTCTGTGTATGTTGTTGTTGGGCACGAGTGTCCGAGCTTGTGCGTGTGTGTCCGTGTCCGTGGGGGGACATCCCCCGGGCAGCCCGCAGTTTCGGAAGAGTGAGAGAATGGGGGAGCAGGAGAGCCTCGGTGGGGAGCGAGAGAGCCAGGCGCAGCCCCGGGCACGATGCCTTTTCCGCTAGACGGGCAGGGCTGTGCTTGTGGAGGAAGGGAAGCGGAGGAGGCGGGGGAGGCCGGGAGCCGAGGGAGCCTCCGGCCCAGCCGAGCCTCGCCGCGGGAGGACTCTTCTTCCAGCGGCACTCTCCCCTCTCCGCCCGTGGTCCTCGGCGACCCGGAGGGGGCACGCGCACACGCACCGCCTCCGGAACTGAAGCCACGAAAACTTTCTTTTAAGAGAAAAGTTTGGCTTCGCGAGGAGGAGGGCAGCGGGGGTTAAGTTTCCGTGCATTCCCCTCCGATCTCCGTGCATTGTCTGGGGCAGGAGGCGCTCCGACTGGCCGGGCCGGCGGCACGCTCTGCTCCGCTGGGATTGGCAGCCAGCTGGCGGCTGCCGGGGCCGGGGCTGCGGGGGCCGGTCCCCACCTCCGCCCCTTCCCCCCTTCGCGGGCCCCGAGCAGCCTCGGGCAAGCCTGCTGCCGCGTGTCGGCCTTGAGAGAGCAAAAGGGACACTTGGTCTTGGCCGGAGAGGGCTGGAAATCCCCGTGAGCTTGTGCGGCTGGCAGACACCCACCTGCCCTGTGCCCCGCTACCCCGGAGCCTGGAGGAGGCGGCCGCTCCGAGGGCGGCTTCCACCTCTCACCGTTCTCCTTCTGAAATGACGTTCCCGTGCCCACAGGACCCCCGACCTGAGCCGGGGCACCGGGACCCTGATCCCCGCGGACCTTCTAGCGCAGGGGAGAAATCGCTTGTGTTGTTGTTCAGCCTGACGCGTGTGTCGGTGTAACGCACACACCCGCACACACACACGCACACGAGCAGAAGTCCAGTCCCGTATATATGTCTAGCCCCAACCTCCAGAGATCATCCAGAAGCTCCTGGTGGAAGCCCTGAGACCGGCAGGGTTTCCTTAACTCCTTCCCTTTTCTTACGAAGTGTCCCGAGCTAAACCCACGGACAGTCACGCTTGTGCTACTCCCTCTCCCCCTCCCCCACCTGAGAAATCCATCACCCTGGCTTGCAACTGTTTCTAGGTAATTTACAAGCTGAGTTGGCGGGGAATGTCTGCTCTTTGGTTTGCGTTTTTATTTTTATGAAGACAGCTTCAGCCCCCAAAAGCACCTTTTTAGCATTGGCAGACATCTGGGCTTCTTCGCGTCTTTGATCTTTTGGAGACTACCCAGTCCGACTTTCGGTTTGCCGAGAGTGGGCTGCACTTTGCTGGTACGCAGTCAGTTCTCTTGGCCATAGTTGGCAGGCAAGCAGAAGTTGTAGCTGAGTTTGAGGAGCCCTCTTCTTCTCCAAAATAAAAACAGCCCTCCCCCTCCCCAGCACTGCTTAGCCTAACTAGTCCAATGTCCCTTTCCGAAGTGTCTTTCCCTTAACATGCTGATCACTGTAGACATAAGGGCATGGAACAGAATGATCCCTGTCCTACTGCTGGGAGTTGATGCAAAGTTCTGGTCAGCATTCTTAATCATGAGGTCACCCAGTTAATGTATCATGAAAGTGACCAACTACCTCACTATTACAAGCTTAGCGTGTAAACTTCAGAGGGCGGTTCCCTTTATTAAGACCCATAATTTCCCACCTGTGCCTTCTTTAAAGTTAAGCTACAGCAAACGTAAGGTGAGTGGATTTTAAAATTGGGGGCATGAAAGGTGTTGCTATTTATATAACATTCAGATTTTTTTTAAAGTGAGTGCCCCTGTCAGTTTTCCTTCTTTGACTGGTACCTCCTGAACACCTTAAACTGAAACAAGCTCTGAGTAACCACTTTGGACAGGGTTTTCTTTTCTTTTCTTTTTTTTTTTAAGAATTGTTACCTTTATATTTTCTTTTGGGATTTAATAGCTATGCATTATATTTGTTGACATATAGTTTTGTTGTGAAAGCCAGAATTCTCCTTAAATATCATTTTGGAAGGAATGGGAAAATTAAAGCTGAGATGGAACACAGCGTGAGTGTGTATCTGTATATATGCATACACATACATAATGTGTATGTATGTATGTATACGCACATATTTAAAGTGAAGATGGTGAGCTTTAGAAATTATTTCATTTATAGTGCTCTCCCACGATGTATTTAATTTTGACTTCTTTTAGTACTTTCAGTGGTAACGTCATTTGGCCATCCAGTGCTTTGGCAAAGTCATATATGTCCATAGGATTCTAGATTTGAGCTAGAAGTGAATTTAAAGTTCATCTAGTTCAACCCCATTATTCTACAAAGGAGGAGATTGAGTCTTGGAGATATTTAGCGGTGTCCAAAGTCATACATCACACACACACAAACATACACACATATAAACACACTCACACACACATACACACATGCTGACCTAGAATTCGAACCCAGATCTCTGACTCTAAAACCAGCTCTTTTCCTAGTTTGCTATGCTTTTGAGAAAATCAGTGAATATGATGACCATCTTGTAATCCTGAGTGACAAACTTTTATTTCAAAATATTGTCTAAAATGCCGTAGCTGTCTCTTTTCTACTACACATGGACATGAATTGTTTTAGAAGTTATGTAGGCTTCTGGAGGGCAGAAACTGTATCTTGCACATCTTTGAATGTTTTGCAGCACCAGCTACATAGTGTCTTGCACATAGTAGGTATACAATAAATATCTGACTTTGAATAAACTTCAGATGCTATAAGAGTTATTCAGATTTTCACAACTTGTAAAAATTAGATCATATTTGATATACTTAATAATATACAGTAGTACTTAAACATGTAAACAAAGTTTTGGAAAGCTGTCACTATATGGAACTAGGCTTTTAGAATGGGAACTTTTTCATCAAACCCATAATGTCTTCTGAAATCAGCTGGATATTGGTCCAGAAATGATGAAGCTTGTATTTTAGATTAATTCCTGAGGTCATCACTCAGATGACAAAAGAATAGATTGTTTCAATGATGTGCTAAAATATGCCAGAAATATATTTTAAAATAATTAGAATCTTGATCTATTAAGATGCTGCCTCATGTAAATATGTACTTTTAGAGGCCTTTTCTCTGTGCCCCACTAAGGGCAAATAACTGAGGTTCCTGTTCAGTTTTCCAAGCTTTTGCTGATTTTTAAAAACAGATTCCTGAAAGTGTACACAGCCAAGGAGTAAGGAGTGAATTCGAAATTCTTCTGCTTTTATGTGAAGTTCTATTTTTCAGATTGAGAAACCAAATAGCTGGCAACATATTTCTCTTTGACCCAATGCTTTTTTTTCAAAGCTAGAGGTGCGGTCTGTTCTGAACTTCTATTGTTAGATCTATTAGATAACAAGACTGATTTGTTGAACTTTGTCAAACAAAGAGAGGCAAATCATTGCTTTACACATAGTATTTTGGGAATGTCTGTACATTCTATAACACTGAAAAGTTCTAGAAAAATTGCTAATGAAAATACCACTTTTTAGTTACACGAAGTTATTTGGCAATTTAAAGTATTTCCTTTTTTATTTTGTATTATTAGGTAGATGAAATCATAGCTGTTAACTTTTTTCTATTGCTAATAATAGATTTATATTTCCTGTAGCAAATTTGAAATAGTGAACATAAAAATAATATGCTAGGAAACAGGTATAACTTTTTTCATAACATAAAGTATAAAGGCAATATTTATTGATCATCACAAATTGGTCTGATTCTGGAAAAATAAGGGTTTTAGCCTGATGTAGTTAGGAAGTATTTTGTAGTTTCCTAGAAAAAAAAACAAACTGCCTAAGAAAGATGTGTAGGTATATAACAATAATCCTAAACAATGATTCTTTTTGACATGTATTGTCTCAAAATCATCTAAGTTCTGTATATTAAACAATCATGTTTTGGTTTAGGGTGTGACCTAGGGCAAGTCTCTTAATTTCTATGGGTCTTAACTGCAAAATGAGAGTTCTGAACTACATAGCCTTTGAGGTTTCTTCCAACTCTAGATCTATGAAAGAAGTTAATTTATTATAGTTTAGGCATTTTGGTGATAACTTTTGAAAAGGTAGATGCGGTCATGTACATTTTTTCCCTGAGTGCCATGAGAGAAAACTGTGATAAACTACAGGAAATGAGATAATTTGGGAATGTCAGTGATGGTGGGGAAATGCATTATGAGTTATTACTAATAATAACACAAGATTCTATGTGCTTTGTAATTGACAAATTCTTCATTCCTGATCTTGTGGTAGGGTAGGTTAGACAAATCTGCAGAATTAGGAAAATGAGTTTTAGACAGACGACATGATTTCCCACGGTCATAGAACTAGTAAAGACAGTTGTCCTTAGAACCAGTTCCTCAGACACCCAAAATGACCTTTCCACTATATGACATTGCTATTTCCTGTTTATTGTTTGTTTCACTTCTATACAAAGTTATTTTAATTGAGACACTGGGATATAAATTATATGGAGAGACAAAATTTTAAGTTTAGGGGCTAAATATTTTAAGCAATAAATGGAAATGTTGCTAGTTTATCGGTAATGTTACAACATAGTGGTACAAATAATGTGCTTAGGCATTATGTGATTTAGAGCTGGAGGAGATTTGAAAGTTGCCTAGTCTAATTTCTTCATTTTGCAGATACAGAAACTGAGACCCAGGGAGGTTAAGGCACTTGACAAGCCTCATTTTGGTAGTAAAAGCCAGTATTTGAATCCAGATCCTCTGACCTCAAATCCCACACACCACAATGCACTTTGGAAAAGGACTTGCTATAATGTCTTCCTTAGGATTTCAACACATGCTAAAGTCTAGTGAGACATCATTAGCTCTTTTCAAAGCTGTCTGTGATTTCAAATTTCAGAAACAGGAAAAAAACACGGAAAGGATCCCATAAGAAAGCACACCCTTTTTCACTTAAATTCTTATATTGCCCAGATTTTCGGCCAAGTCATCAGAAAACCTGAGTAGAAAAACGGCATGAAGCAAGTGGGGATTGGTGTTAGGGTGTGGGAGAGGAAACTTTTAGTCATTAGAACGGTGGCTGTGTCTATGGATACTACGTCTAAGGCTAAGGCATAATTAAGGGAGAGAACAAAAAAGAAGGGAATAATAGATGGATAGAAGATGGGAGAGGAGTGATTAAAAAAGCAGAGAAGCCAACATATATATATATATATATATAATAGAAGTGGTAGGAAATAGTATTTTATGAACGTTGTCTCATTTGATCCTCATAGCAACTCTGAGAGATAGGTGGGGTAAACAGTATAATTCCCATTTCTCTGGGGAGGAAGGTAATACTGTAGTTGGGATTTGCTCAGAATTAAAGTAACTGGTCTAGAACTCAGGAGACTCCAAAGCAGAGTTTGATTCTACCTTGGTCATGTACACCAATTACCTTCTAGGCCTACCTACTATTTAGTTCATCATGTATCTTTCAACTTTTAGTAAATGTTTAAGAAGTCAGTTAAAAAATAATTACTTATTAAGTGCCCATTTTGTACCACACGCTGTTCCAAGTGTTAGAAGTTTGTTAATGAGATGAATAGTGGTCTGAGTCAAACAGGATTTAGTTCCAAAACCAGTTGTTGTGGTGGTTCAGTCATTTTCAGTTTTCTTGGCAAAGATACTGGAGTGGTGTGCCATTTCCTTCTCCATTTCATTTTACAGATGAGGAAACTAAGGCAAATGGGGTCAAGTGACTTGCCCAAGGTCACACAGCTATTAAGTGTCTAAGGCTGGATTTGAACTCAGGAAGATGAGTCTTCCAGGCTTCAGGCCTAGCACTTTATTTACTGTACCACTTAGCTGTCCCCATCACCATAGCGTTTTTCTATTAAAGACATAGCTTCAGATGAAGTAATGGTTGAATTCTCCATTCATCTCTTAACTCTTGAGCTAAAACCACTTACAGTAGTAGGGACAATAATGTGGTGGTGCTGCTGTGAATGCTGGTCTGCTTGATACTTTGCTAAGTCATCCGTTGTGACAGACCATGTAATAATAACCCTATCTGGAGAAGATATTGGATTATTACAGACTTTAGTCAGTGCTTAAAAATCGTTTTCTATCCTGTTCTCAATATCTGCTAATACAGTTTCAGCCATAACACCGATGTTAATAATTGTACATTGTGACCAGGGTGACCGATATTTAGTGTAACATGAATACTTGTTGACATGCTCTAGTAAGCTTATGATAAATAATGCCTTTCAAAACAGAATATTTTTAAAGGTCTGTGATTAATAGTTTTTAGAAGCCTCCAAACTGGGAATCTTTTTAGTAGAGAAATGGAAAATTGTAGACACAGAGATGGGATTGTATAGTTGGAATTTGTATTGTAGAACTACAGGTTTTAGTTATTTGTGTTTTGTAATTAACTTTTATTTTCATTGGTACTTTTATATTATGTATAATAACATATATATATACATATATATAGAGAGAGAGAGTTTAGTTTTTTTCCTATAGTTGATCAGACTTTCTTTTTTCTAACTTTTAATTAAATGGAGGTGAGTATGATTTCACTGAACCGATTCTTTAAAAGTTTAATTCCTTACTATCATTATTATTTAGACTTGCTTTCCTTCAAACCCAACGAGCAGTTGAATTCCTATTCCTCCTGCTGTGATCTGCTGCTGATCACTAGGTGTAGCTGCGTCTCCAAATCCATTGCTCTAAGCCAAGAAACACACGGTATTATATATACACAGAGCTTACTGGGCTAGGTTCACTTGCAGTCCAAGGAATGTAAAGTATTTAGTATTTTCTTAACCATATAATATCTTGATGTGCTTGCATGAGTTTCTTTGAGGGCATATAAATTTTAACTCTTTATTGCACAATAATAATTTTTTTCAGGGAACAGACTGTGGTGAAGTATAGATTTGGCCTAATGACAACTTTAGAACAGAGCATTAGAGTGTCTGTGGTCATGGACTACTAGAGTTTTTTTTTGACATTTGATATGTTGCTGTTGCTTTATATATAGCAGTTCTAACTAGGAGGGATAATACAGGTCTGCCAACTCAGTGAGGTTACATGTTAACCTCATTAGTCTGGCTTGTAGTGTGCCTGAACAAAATTCAAGTAATGCCTGGCTATTTTAAAGCACATTAGTTTTTACTAGGATTCATCTAAATTTAGACTCATTTGATCATTATTTAAGGTCTACACTGTGCTGAATAGTGTGTGTGTATGTGTGTTTGTGTGTGTGTTGGAGGTGGTGAACAGTCATGAATAAGACATGGTTGTTATTGTTAAGTCATTTCAGCCATGTCTGATTCTTCATGACCTCATTTGGGGTTTTCTTGGCAGAGATACTGGAGTGGTTTACCATTTCCATCTCCAGCTCATTTTACAGATGAGGAAATTGAGGCAACCAGGACAAAGTGAGCTGCCCAGGGTCACACAGCTAGCAAGTGTTTAAGGCTAGATTTTTAACTCAGGAAGATGAATCTTTCTGACTCCTTGCTCGGCACTCTACCTGCTGGGCCACCTAGCTTCCCAATTTACATTCTAGTAGGGGTGATTAGAGCAGTACATATTTCCGTACTTGGATGATTCTGTGATCTCACAGATGTGAATCCTCTAGCAGTGCAAATCATAATCTGTCCAAGTTTTCTTGTGGTCTGATTCTCTTGACCATTTCTTGCCATAACTCCCCACCAGTGTATTTATTCTTACTAGTGAGAGAACATTTTAGTTCAAGTAAAGGCATTTAATGATATACCATAGTTGTATAAAAAAAAGAAGAAAACATTTTCTTTTTTAACATGATCACACTCATGCAAATACAGAAGCTTTCAGTGGGGAATGGTTAATCAACAAGTATTTATTAATTGCCTACTGTATGCTATGTGCTGGTGATAAGGTGACCAGACATGAAACTGTTGCTGTCTTCAAAGAACTAACATTCAGTTGGAGGAACAGTATATATAATAAGCATCATATGTGTGTATACAAACATATATACACATGCAGGACAAAATGTTTTGGGATAAAAGTGGGTACTAGCATCTGGAGGATCAGGAAATGTTTTGGATACAGAGTTTCAGTTGAAATGATGATGGAAGAGATGGAAAGTGAAATAGGAGTGAATTCCACACGTGGATTATAGTTAGTGCCAGAGTTTAGTGGGTCAGAGATGTAGTGTTATGTATGAAGATCCCCAAGGAAGCTAGTCTGGCCAGATTGGGAAGGGGAGAAAAATAATGGTGAGAGTGGACATACAGGGAATAAGGCACGGGACATACATGCTTAGGAAATATGTGTGGCCGGGATACCCTCATAGAGGGCTGTGTATAGAGGGGACATATGACCAGAGAGGGGCAGCCCATACCTTCAGTGACTCAGAGCCACCATTGTCTTCCAGTGAAATTACTGTACTACTCTTTCCTGGGTCTGCTTCATGCAGATAGAACAGATGCATAATATCCTTGATCCAGCTGGTCTCCATCTAGCTTCAGTGTCCCCTCATACCCCGTACAACTAGAAGACGATCTGTGGTTAGGAAGCCTCCTCCCCCACCCCACCCCCTTGGAGGTGAAGCCTACAGCTTTACCCATCAGTTCCTTCATCCACTTCCACTTGTATGGGTGCTGTGGTTGAATAAGTTTCTCTTGGACATGGAAGAGCTATAGCTGTCTTGAGCTAACTTTCAGCTCTTGGCTATGAAGCCATCTTTCAGCTGCTGACTATGTAATTCCCCTTTTCAGGCAGTCTGCTCACAAGTGGTAAAGGACGACCAGGCTAAGATTGATCACTTTTGCTCTTTGAATGCTCTCTTTTCCGATTCAGTACAAATCATGTGACTTATGGTCAAAACCCCATTTTTCTTCTTAGTTCTAATCATGCCTACGGTCACTGCGGCTCCCAGGGCTCTACTTCTTCCAGTGGAAAATGGGCCAATTGAAACTGTAATGAAAGTTGCTGCATCAACTTTCCCTTGTAATGTTCCCCTTTCTTATGCAAATCAGGTCTGATGACTTTTGCTTTCCTTCCTAAAGCAACTAATAACAGACTGATCTGACTTTTTTTTTCCAAACATGTTTATATTAAAATTAGTCAATATTCCTTGACATGTATAACAATAAATCAACAGGCATTAATTAAACACTTACTATATGTCTAGTACTATGCCAAATGGACTTGTAAACAAAAAGTGAAACAATCTGTATTCTCAAGGAGTTTTCTTTCTAGCAAAGACAATTTGGTTTGACCCTCTCAATAATATCATACAAAGTGGCATATAACAGGGAGACAGATTAGCTAGAGATGGCAGAGGTGTGCTACTAAATATTGAACAATAAACTCTTGATTTTTAAAAATGTATGCATAATACAATCTTGATTTAATATGTATTATTAACATTTTCTCTGTCACTTTCTTGGGTTTGGAATATCAACAAAACAATAAGCCAAGTTCTGACTTGGAGTGTTTGCTGATGTCTGAAGTGTAAAAGTTCCCACTGAAAATTTAACATGACTTCTTAAGCCAGTTCAAGCTGACTCCAACACACCCCAGGCGTTTATTATAATCATAGAGGGTGTTCAGCAAAGAAGGATTCTGTATACAGGTGAAATTTTCCAGATGCCCCTGTTAGTGGAAGAACTTCGGTTGGTTGTGTCAAGCCCTGGAACACTGTAGGGCCTCCAGAATGAGATCCATAATAATTTGAAAAATATGTACATAATTAAGTGTAATATAAGGCAGAATGTGAAAGTGCAATAAGATATTAGAGATAAACTAAGAGAACTCCAAGAATGGATAAGTGTTAGCATTAGGTAAGGCTTTATGGAAAAAGCTTTGAAAAAGGAAGGAGATTGGGTCAGCCATAGCTGCTGCAAAGTTGGCATGAACAAGGGTATAATGATAGCAAAACACAGGGCATATTTGGACAATGGGAAGAATCTTCTTTTGATTATGGTATGAAGTGAATGCAGAGCAACAGTTGGATATGAGACTGGAAAGGTAAGTGTGTGCTAGATTGTAGGTGGAGGGCCTTGAATGCCAGGCTAAGGACTTTGGACATGATTCTGTACGCTGTGGAACAGAGAGTGAGGCTGACAATTTTGTGCAACTCTGCTCATTTAAATCCAGTTTATATGGGAGTCAAGATATCACCCCATGATGTCATCGGTCCTCTTCAAAACCAAAGGGTGTGAAAAATGGAATCATTTGAGGAAGTAGGTCTAGAGGGGTGAAGTTACTTGTTGAAATCTAGCATCCTTTCCATAGGGAAACTGCTAAAGATTTTTGAACAAGAGAATGCCATGAGAGTTGTGCTTTAGGATGGGCCCAGTGCCTGGCACATAATAGACACTTAATAAAAGCTTGCTAATTGGCACTTAATAAATGTTTGCTATTTGAATACTATCATATGTGGGAGGAAGCAGATACTAGAGGCATGCATGCTGGTTAGAAGAGAATAGTAATAGCTTAATTGTTTATAATCAGGGCTTGAAGTAGGGTGAGGGTAGAGGAAGAGAATAAATAAAATTGCTAAGACTTTGAGAATGGATACAAGAGGCAAGGGAGACAGGAAGAAGAACACTGAGGGTTTGAGCCTGGATGACAGGGTGAATGGCAATACTATAAAATAGAAATAAAGAAGTCAGAAGGAGGAATGGGTTTTGGGGGGAAATGTTTGATTTGGAGTATGTTGATTTTGAGGCATTAGGGAGATATCCAGGTGAGGATGTCAATAGACTGTTAACAGCTACCCTCTGGAGTAGGAGTACAGTTATCCCTTCCACATTGCGGGGGTTAGGGGCATGGCACCTCTGTGATCTGGAAACTGTGTGTAACATTTTTTGACTCTCCCTTCATACCAGAGAAGGAGTCTGTGTTTTTTTCCTTTTTCTTTTATGGGGTGTTTACAGTATATAAAATGTAGGTTAAGTATTTGGTCATAGGCTATGTTATATAATATTATACATATATTTTATGTGTTTCTGAGTTTCTAAACTTTTTCTGGCTTTTTCATGTTTTCTGTGGTTTTCACAGAACTCCCCCAAAATTCCAAAAAATGCCTTATGCTGACCCAATATATATTGAAACCAAGATGGGGAAAATCATGATGTGGAAGGGACAACAGTGCTGTGTTAATGTACTTTAACCAATAAAAGGAACTTTATAGTCCCAGGGGCACCTCTAGGGGGTGGGGACTACAGCAGGCAGTGTAACCTGCTGGCTTCTAGTGGGAAAACCTAATTCTTTGTCATTCTGCAGTACAAGAGTATGGGATTTGAGTAGTTTGAGAATGAGAAGAGGAGGAGTGAATGTAACTTATGGATGTGCTCTTGGAACCTGGGGAGCTCCCAAATTTCTCCATGCTCATATGAATGTTGGATTTCCTTGAAAGGTTTGGGTCTCCCTGGTGGAGTGTCTATCTGCATTCTCTGTGGAAAGAACACACTGGTTGTATCTATCCAAGGCAGCCAGAGTGGTTGGCACAAGGATGGAGGGCACCAGTATTTGCCACTGAGAGTTTACTGTTAACCTAAGCATGATTGGGTGCTCTTCTCACCCATACTGTGCCTTTACGCCAGGCTAGGACAGAAGATACAGACAAGTGAAAATTCAGCCCTGCACCTGTAAGTTTGGAGTAGTGACAATAGGTAGACTCAATAAGCATTAGAATGGGAAGTAAGAACTCAAGGAAGGCTGAGGACAGGAACCCTAATGAAAAACAGGTTGGAGCGGGTGATGAAGGAATGAGAGCAACTGGAGAAAATGGTAGAGGAGAGGTCAGTGACTTGGAAAGCAAGGGAGGAGGTTGCTGTAGGAGGGAAGAAGTGGTGATCAGTGATGTCAGAAGCTGAGAGAAGTCAAGGAGGCTAAGAACTCACAAGAAGCAAGTGAATATGTTAGTCATTGGTAACTGAAGGAAACAATAGAGTGGTGGTGGGAAATTGGAGACAGAGAGAGGGAGACAGAAAGAGACAGAGACAGAGAGTCAGAGAGAGTGTTTGGAGTAGGCAACAGAAGAGGGTTAGCCGTGGAAAGGAGGAGAGAGGAGATCCGCAAACATACAGAGAAATTTTGAGGGGTTAAGATGGAGAAAGTTACAGTAGTTTTCCCAGATAAAAGTATACATGGAAGATAGGGGTTTGAATTCTGAATCTGCTGTATAACTAACTTTGTGACCTAGGGTCACTTGAGGAAACTAAAGCTCAGTCTCCTCTATGGTTAAATGAGAATAATAATGCCTGCACTTTTTATCTCACAGGATACTTGTGAGGATGAAATGAGATAATGGATATACAGTATTTTCTAAAGCTTGAAGTGTTGTATAAAATGGGGGTGTTTTTGTAGAGTTGGGCACTTGACAGACAAAAGAAAAGACTTGGGTAGGAAACTTTTTCCTCCTCTGAAAGAAAAAAAGCTCCCGCCCCCCTTTTTTTTCTTTCTCAAGGATAAGGCAGTTAAAAGTTGTTTTGTTTTTTAAAAACCTTAAACGGTAAAACTAGAACTAAGCCAAGAGGATGAGTTGATGAGGGACCAGAGGAAGGTCTCATCACTTTATAATGACCTATTGCTAATTAATGACCTTTGTTAATTAAGGAGACAGACTGATGACCTCCATGGTTAAAAAGGGGGAAAAAAGAAACCGTATTCGGGATATTTAGAATCTCTGGGGATATGCAGTGAGAGACCTGTCAAAATTGATATACGGTTTTTCAGTCTCCCTGGGAAGAGAAGACTACTGTTTAACAAAATAATTTAATTCAAAATGCAATGATCCAAGCGGAGGCAAGACATTTACTATTTATGGACCACAAAGTATAAAAGCTTATAAAGCATCAGTTTGTTTTCAGATGAGTGAATATTCATTTTAATCTTATTTTCCTGTTCAGTATGTAGAAAGTAGATTTATTATGTACACTGCAAAGCATATGTATTTAGTTCCATTTACTATTAGCTGAAGTTAGAAATGCTTTGTCTTGAGACTTCGCTTGCCAGGCTAGTAAGGAGCTGAGAAGTAAGAGGCCTTTATTTGCTCACAAGTGTGTTCCTCTTAACAGTAATGACATGTAGAAAGTAGACCTTTTCTGTTGATTACATTAGACCCCTTTTTAGAGGATGGGTTTAGAACATTTTTCCATTTAAAAGAAATGGTTAGATTTAGTTAAAAATACAAATAAATCCTTTTATTATCCTGCCTTTAAAATAAATACTGATATGAATCAAATAGTTGATGCTTATTTCAGCTTCCTTTCTCTCCCATTATTTTCTTCCTTTTCTAAATACAGTCCCTCAAGGACAAAGTTTGTGCATTTCATTCCTTCAGCATTAAGCACAGCAACTATACTAGGGCATGAAGGAGATGTAGAAATAAATAAAACATAGGGCTTGCCTTAAGAATTTATATGGTAGAGTGGACAGGTTGTACCTCTAACCTGTTGTAAGCATTAATACATACATACATAGATACATTCATACATATATGTGTATATATGCCTATGTGTATATGTGTGTGCATATATATATATGCGCACATACATATAGGCTATATCTCTAGCTGTTCATGACTAGAAATAATTTTAAAATGGGAAATCACATTTGAAATTGTATTAAATATAACTGTTAACCCAACAATCTTATTATACTATTCAACAAGTCAGGTTTGCCACAAATTCTATTCAAGGGCAATAATAAAAAAAAATAATAGTAATTATATTTGATAATCACTAACATTCCTAGAGAGCTTTTTAAGGTTTGCAAAGAGTAAGGTTATCTTTAATGATGATCTACATCCTGATTCATCTTTTTTATTTCTGATGTGAAGTAAAATCCTTTTTGTAACATTACACGTATCTTTACAGTGGGTCTAAGTTATGTTCAGTAATGCCTCATTTATCCAGTCTGGGAATAAGGTGTTCCGCACAAATAAACCTTCCTCATAATAGACTGTAAGTACCAAAATTTGAAAAAAACTGACCAATTTTTGATGGAAATCATTTTAAATATGTAATATACTTCCCTTTTTACTGAATAGAGATTACTCTGTACTTATGATTGAGGTCTTCACTATAACCACCCATTTATGTGATAATATAGTCCTGGGTTTTTTCCCTCAGTTTTTCTGATTTTCCCTTGATGTGAGACTGTCAGTTGCTGTTTTGTCTGCTCCCATGGTGCCTGACTCTGACAGCCTCCTAACCCTTATCCTCTCTTGTCTGCTGCTTTTAATTTGTGGACAGAGAAACTATCTAACCAAGCTTGTTTAGAGATGTATGTTAAATCATTAAGACTGCTGCTGAAGAATGGAGGGCCTAAGGAATAAAATGTGTGCTTAGTACAGGATTTTGTGATAGCTCTTTTCAGCTCTTCTTTCTACTTCTGAGTGCCTGCAACTTTAGGCCTCCCCAATTTGGCTCCAATCCATTTTTTTAAACTTTATTTCATATCACTTCCCTTTATGTACTCTCTGTTCCAGTCAGAGTGAATCACAAACTGTTCTCTGAACTCAGTCCTGTGTTTCCTTACCTTTGCCCAGACCTTATTCCTAGAATGGGTTCCCCATGTGTCTATTCCTTTTCATAGGAGCTCAGATTCAGAATGGGAAGTGACTTCAGGAACCATCTAGTCCAGTCCCTTGATTTTACAGATGAGGATACTTGAGGTAGAAAAAGTTTTCTTCTTTCGAAGTCCTATGAAATCTTCTTTTAACTTTTTAAAATTGAAAATGATCATTTTCTTTCTGTCAAATTTCCCTGCAGATTTGATGTGATTTTTTTCCTTTGCTCCTGTCACATTTTACCTTGTATTGTACTTGCCTGAATACATATTGTATCCCCTATTGTTAGTGGAGACAAGAGGTGATGAATACCTGAAAGTAGCTGGTGGCTTTGAGAATGGAGAGATATTTATGGAGATGGAAACAAGAAGATTTGGGAATTAAATATTAATTTAATTAATATAATGCTAAATATGTGGGGTGGGACAGAGTGAGAGATAGAGGAGGAATCTGAGTGACTGATTGGAAACATGGTGTTGTCCTTGACAGAGACAGAAAAGTTTTGGAACTGCTTGGAGGAGAAAGATAATAGGGCTTTGTTTTGAACATGTTGAATTACATGCATCTGTGTGACTTCGTTCCAACAAGAGAAAACTAAGTGTATCAAAATGCAAAATACTGTAGTTTCAGAGTCCTTTCTCTGCATATTATCATGTCTTTGGAAATTCCTGTATTTAGCATCTGAATAACTGACTAAGTTGATAGGTGT